>NC_077227.1:564458694-564771433 GCF_027887165.1 Monodelphis domestica
TTCAAATCTGGCTTTAAACACTAACTGACTGGGTGACTTTGGGCAAGCCACTTGTTTGCTTCCATTTTTCCTCTGTAAAATGAGATGAAGAAGGAAATGGCAAGCCACTCTAGTATCTTTTTCAAGAAAACCTCAAATGAAGCCACAAAGAATCAGACCTGACTTGGAATGACTGAACAACAACAACAAAAAAGTAATTCCACTACTTGTGCTCAAATCTGGAATCACAATTTGGTGATTTTGTTCATTGTTTGACCTCTTATCTTTCCTCACTGGTTCTTCTATAATGACCACCTAACTTGTTGGCCTCTGTCTAGTCTCTCTCATTTCCAATTGATCTGTTCCAACATGTATTTGCTGTTCTCCATAGAGAATAATGCATTCTTCTTTCCTTGCTTTCAATTTGTTGTCTGCTATACCTTTAATCACTGTCCCCTCTCCTCTGCTTCTAGAAATCTCCTAATTTCCTTTAAGATAGTTCAAATGTTACCTGCTTTTGAAAACTTTGGTTTCTCTGAATGATAAATATGAAGATCCTGGAGGGCAATTTGGTAATATGCCCAAAGGACTATAAAAGAATGCATACCTTTTGATCCAGCAATACCACTACTAGGTCCACATCCCAAAGATATTTTTAAAATGGGAAAGGACCTGTTTGTGCAAAAATATTTATAGCTGTGCTTTTTGTGGTAGCAAAGAATTGGAAATGAAAGGGATGTCCATAAATTGGGGAATAGCTAAACAAAATGTGTTATATGATGGTTATGGAATACTATTGTGCTATATGGAATGATGAACAGAATGATTTCAGAAAGAACTGGAAAGACCGAAGTGAACTGATGCAGAGATAAGTAGAATAGGGAGAACACTGTACACACTAACTAAAATAATATGAGATGATTAAATGTGATAGACTTTGCTTCTAATAGCAATACAATGATCTAGGATATTTCTTTTTTTTTTAAACCCTTACCTTCCATCTTGGAATCAATACTGTGTATTGGTTCCAAGGCAGAAGAGCACTAAGGGCTAGGCAATGGGGATAAAGTGACTTGCCCAGGGTCACACAGCGAGGAAGTGTCTAAGGTCAGATTTGAACCTAGGACCTCCTGTCTCTAGGCCTGGTTCTCAATCCACTGAGCTACCCAGCTGCCCCCTATCCAGGATATTTCTGAGGAACTTATGAAAAAGAATGCTATCCACCTATAGAAGAACTGTTGGACTATAAATGCAGATGATAAGATATGATTTATCACTTGCTTATCTGGATATATGATTTGGTATTTTGTTTTCATGAGATTATTTACTTACAAAAATGAATAATATAGCGATATATATTGTGTGATAATTTTTTAAAACCCTTACCTTCCGTGTTGGAGTCAATAATGTGTATTGGCTCCAAGGCAGAAGAGTAGTAAGGGCTGGGCAATGGGGGTCAAGTGACTTGCCCAGGGTCACACAGCTAGGAAATGTCTGAGGCCAGATTTGAACCCAGGACCTCCCATCTCTAGACCTGACTCTCAATTCACTGAGCTACCTAGCTGCCCCCTGATAATTTTTTAAGATTAAAAAAATAACATCTTCTAGTGGTTAAGTGTATTCAGATGTATAATATACATATACATATATAAGTTCATATATTTAGTATAATATTATTTATGTTACTTGTTCTTTCTCATCAAAGTGGAAATTCCTTGAAGATATTGTCTTACTTGTGTCTTTGTATGCCTAGTATATAATTAAGTGGTGCAGTGGCCTTGGAGTCAAAGCCTGACTTCATGGTTGTGTGATCCTGGGCAACCCTCAAACTACTTTGACTTTCCCAACTTCAAAATTGGATATAATAATAGCACCTACCTTCCAGAGTGGTTGTGAGGATTAACTGAGGTATTTGTAAAGTACTGTGGGAAGGGAATTCCCTCCTCATCATGCTGCTTTGTTTGACATCATCAATTAGTGACCTGGAGGTCATTTACCATTGAGATGTGCAGGTATAGACAAACCCTCAGAAAAGGAAGTTGAAACCAATGAGACAGAAAATTGATCCCACAGACACTCCCTGCCCCTTGGTGGTGTTGGCAAATTAAGGAACTATGATTGGTTCCTGAAATGTGATGTGTGAGAGCTAGTGGATGAAGAAAAATACTTATAAGGCAAAACCAAGGACTCTGACTCCCCCTCCGAAGCCCCCTCCCTTCTCTTAGCTGGAACTGGGAAGGAAACCCAGTCAGTTGTGAGCTCAAACTGCAAATAAGATAGTAAGCTAAGCTACTCTACCTCTTTCCTACATTCCCCTCTCTTTACTATCACTACTTTAATGTAATACACCTACTAAAGCTACTAGCAGCCTCATGATTTAATTTTAACTATTACAGTACTTATCATTGTGTTGGCACATAGTAGGAGCTTAATAAATAATCATTCCTTTCCCTTCCTTGTCATTTATAACATACTGTGAAAATTTAATAAATGCATGGAAGTTAATTTGCTTACCTAATCATGGCACAGAAAAAGTTTGACTGCCTCCCCATTTTCTACAAAGCATTATCTCACATTACTCTCTTGCATGAACTTAAATTGTATCTGAACTGAATAGCTTTTTCCCTCTCCTTATATTGTCCTTTCATATTTCTTTGCTTTCATTCATTTGCATTCCAATGCAAATGACATACAAATCTTCATGAATGTTTCTTAAATCTCTCCTTTCAACTCACACAAATTACATTTTAGTGACACTTTCATTAAGGAAGAGATTAGGGGAATTTGTGGCAGGGAAGTAAACCATCAGGACCACCTTGACAATTTCTTCCTTGAGAAAAGCAGTGTACCTTTAGAACAAAAGTCCTGCTTCTAGTCTTGCCCTCATAGAAACCCTTTATGAAAAAGGGCCAGCCATCCCAATCTTCCAATATACTGTCAACAACTAGATGGGCAGGCGAGCCTAGGTGAATATATCCTAAAGGAGAAAAAGGAGGTGGCAAGCATCAGACAAATCAAAACTTTGCCAACACCTCTACCACAAGTGCCTCTCAAATAGAGATGAAGAGAGCTAAAACTTTGAAACCAAAAGACTGTTTTGAAAAGACTGTTTCTTGCCTTTCAAATGAAGGCCTAACCAATCAAACAAAATAGCAATTGTAAAAAAGTGATTAGCATTGTGCCTGATAAATATTAGGTGTTATTTAAATGTTTATTGTCTTCTTTTCCTTTTTCTAGATGACTGGTTCTACTTTCAGTCCAGGACACACAACAATCACTGAAGGAAGAAGCCTTCCTTGCTAATACCATACTTAATAGTTAATCCACTGCTCCCAATGGACAGATAAGTCCAAAAGCTTCTATATATGTTATCTCATGCAGAACAAAAAAATAACTTATTTTTTATTTGTACTATGAGCTTTTAACATAGTGCTTTTCATGAAGTAATGACTAAATATATGATTTTCATTCATTTATTCATTTTTTCCATTCGTTCATTCTAAACTGAATTATTACAAATAGCATAATGTGACTACTTATTTCCAAGCTCCAAGTTTCCAAGTTTCTGATCCATTTTCAGGATATCAACAAAAATAATCATGTTAAAGCAAAAGTATGACTCTTGCTCAAGAATCTTTAGTGGCTCCCTATTTTATCTAGTACAAAATATAAACTCTTCCATTTGATATTTAAAGTCCTTCACAATCTTTTGGGAACTTACTTTTCCACACTCAGTTTACATTTTGCCCCATCATGTACTTTATAGTCCAACCAAACCAGACTATCTGCCTTTAACTAAATTCAGTATTCCATCATTCTGAATAAAGAAGGAATAGAACATCATTTCTAATGATGAAAACCAGTCCCTTTGTACTGGCTTTTTTCCATGCCTGGATTTCCCATCCTCCTTACTCAATTATAATCTTCAACTCGAAAGCTTTGTCCCAAAACATTTTTGTGAGCCATTTTTTATAATAATATCAGCTCTATTTCTATAGTAGCTATTTTCTTCTTGGTGTTCTGAGTTGAACCTGGCCAAGTAATTTGTTGGAGTTAATGTACTTTTCATACCTAGAAATATAAGTTTAAGACTGAATCAGACTGTTTTGATCTTCTCTATTTTAAAACGACTTCACAGATACTATTCTGAAAGTCTCTCTGGTCACTAATGCTTGTTTAATGTTTATGCTGATCATCTGACTCAGTTATTTGTTCCTTTGTAACTCAAGAAAACATATCTCAAGGCACTAAAATTTTATATTTCAGATCTTAGATGACATAGATGTTATTCTATCTTTTTTTTGCAACAAAAGGAGTCAGATATGCTATTATCAACTGAATGAAAAATGGATTCACTTATTCATACAGATACCCCTCCCACACAAAAACATATCTAATATTTCAATCCTATTTCCTTGCAAAGTGGAATTCTGATGACTATTCAATTCATTCCAACATGCTTTCAAAAGTTTGCTACTGTCCATTGTGCTACATGATTAAAAAGCAAAATAGAGAACTTTGCCTTCAAGAAGATTATTTTTATTTTTTATTTTATTTTTTTAGGAAGAATTCAAGATGTACATAGATAAATAAAGAAGATTAGGGGAGATCCTTAAAGGTATTCCATAGGACTACAACACCAGTGCTGAACTTCAAAGAAACTAAAGATTCCTAGAGGTGAAGGTAAAGAGGAAATATATTCAAAGAATGGCTGATAACTGATTGAAAGGCATTGATGGGAATAGAATGGTGCATTCTGTGAACAGAAAGTAGGTCCATTTTTCCAGAATGAAGAGTGCATTAAGTAGAATAATATGAAATAAACCTAGAAAGTTTATCTAAAACCAGAATGTAAAGTTCTTTCAAGGAAAAGCAGAAGGATTAATATTTTATTTAAAGAGAATAGGGTACTACTACATATTGTTAAGTAGAAAAGTTACTAAAATTGGGAACAGATGAATAACATGGCACTCATGATTTAGGCAGGGTTTTTTCCCCTTTTTTGTTTTGTTTTTAGTATCTGGGTGGAAAATAGAAGAGAAAGGAAAGAGTCAGATTTTGTGGTGTAAGTTAATGGAGATTTTTCTCTATTGATCCATCTTGCTATAGTTATCATGGTAATAATGGATATACTGTTTAATATCTTCTATATCGCTCAACATTTCTGCTAATGGATGGGGTGTTGTTTTTACTAATGATGGCTCAAATTCCTTATAGTGCTTTAAGTTGTTCAAATATTATCATTCTCATTTTGCAGATAAAGAAATTAAGAGTTAAAGAGGTGAGATTACTTACCCTGCTAGAAAGGGGCAGAACAAGGTTTCCAGCCAAAGGCTCCAAACTCTACACCTACCATGCTTTTTATTCTACCAACTATCCACTGGACCTTTTTCACTGTACCTTATTTCACACTGCCCCAAAGAGGATGTATTCCTTCATTTCAAACCTTAAAGTATTATATACAAATCAACTATGTCAACAAACTAAGTCAGTTCCCATAAATCAAGTTTCCATTAATTCCTCAAATTTTCATGTTTTATTAAAGTCTCTAATGGTGGTCTACTGAAAAAGAAAAAGCCATTGGATCTGCAGTCAAGGGGGCTGAATTAGAATTCTAGTACTGCCATTAAAGACCTATAGGGCTTTTGACAAGGGATTTTCACTGTAGGCTGTAGTTTTCTCCTTTATAAAATGAGATGGTTTCACCAGATGATCCTTCATTTTCCTTCAAGCTCAAAATCTGTGGTTCATATGTTTTTTTCCCATGTACATCTGTTGTCACCCTATGTTGAGGTGGTCCAGAAGAGCAAACATATGTAGGGAAAGCATCTTCCCTATCTGTTACTTATGTTTCTGAGAAGAAAACTCTGAAGGTATGAATTTAGTCTAGTATGGATTCTAGTCACTGATCTGATGTTAGGATACAAGGGAAGGGCTATAGACAAAGCACTTGGTTTTTGATGCAGTACTTACTTTCCCTAAATCTAAAATTTGGGACAGAAGTGGGGGAGCTAAATACCTAATCGTTATGTTGTGTGATGACTTATGTGTTAAGTAGATAAATGACTTAGATGGAAAGAGCAGCATCATTGGACAGATTGTAGTACAACTCAAGGCTGGAACAAACAGAAAGTGAAGGAGGCAAGTGTTATGGTAGGGAAGATTCTTTACATTCCACTCACAGGGGAGAAATTGTCAAGGAGGATGGACACAGAACAGTCCACTGCCATGCTGGACAGATTTAGGTCACCAACATGGATGAAATATGATGAGCTTTTATAGATTTTTTACTTGGATCAAATAGGAACAGACTTTGGATGAAGAAAAGGAGCTGAAACCTGGGCTATGGGTCAAAGTTAAAGATGTGTTGACTTATTCCAACACCCCTCTGATAAGAAATGTGATTTTAACTGTTACTTCAGTTCTCCCTTTGATGAGATGACTCAGAGTTTGTTTTTAATTTTCCCAGGGGCTTCTTCATTTAGTGAGCCAAGGAGGCCACTATGACTTACAACATTATTTCTAGCTTCATATTATTTCTTTTAACCCACTCACTTTATCATCAGACCAAAGAACCCAAGTAATTAAAGCCTGGACATTGACCTTCTTTACCAGCAACAAATGGATCCATTATACCATGTTCACAGCTTGCCTTGTACTTTGTGGTATCGCTATTTAAATCAAAGAGCTCTGAGGATTTCCTGTCTAGTTGCTTTTTTTCTATTAAATATATTCAGCAGATAAACATTATTAGAAGCTTGACTTTTCTGAGACCTTACAGTGAGAAGAAGAAAGGAGAAGGGAGGAGAATGTTTCATATTTGCATTGTGCAAGGCATATTGACTCATTCTTGTAGTCTCTACTTCTGGAAGAGGCTGAAACTAGTGAATCACTTATCATAGGAGTTCTGAGCTTAAAACCAATGGAAAATCAGCACTAGGTATATTAGCAATATACATAGCCCACAGGAGAGTTAGGAACAGGCTGCCCACAGAATGGTAAAACAGCATAAATAAAAAAGGAGACCAATGCTTTTTTGCCAATCAGCATCGAGATTGGATCCATGTGTGGCTAATGTACTTAGAGGTTGAGTGAGAGATTGGGAGATCACGCCTCAAAACTTAAATATGTGTTTATGTATTTAGGCAAGATTAAATATATATGCATATGTTTTGTGTGTATATATTTACATTATATATACTTTGTATTGATGTTTCAGTGTACATATAGTTACACAGACACACACATATCCTTACACACATAACAGAAGAATGTAAACACCTTGAGGGCAGAGCCTTTCATTTTTAGTTTTGTATCTTTATTACCTAGCATGATTCCTGGCATAGTAACCCCTTAATAAATACTGTTGAATCAATGAATTAAATAGAAATAAGCTGAATGGCAAAGGAGAAAGAAGGAAGAATACATTTTTTAATAACTTGAAAATTCCATCAAAAATTTTGCCCCATATTTTCCATAACTGTCAAAATTTGCAAACACGGTGAACCCAAGGGTTAAGGTAAAAAATAATATTACTTACAAGTCCCCAAAGGAAAAAAAAGATTTTGCTCCTAGATTCAACCTAATAAACTAACACAAGTCTTTTGATACTCCTTGTGCTACTATAATAAGTAAATACCTATTTCCAGAACTACAGTATCGATTTAATTTATTCCTTTTACCTAAAAAACCTGGTTTGGGAAATTATTCATTTTTTCAAAACACCAATGAGTAAAGGGAGTTTCTAATAGTAAGACAAGCAAAGCCTTAAATTTAAGAAAAATGTTTTATGCCAATTTGCCTCTATAGCCTATTGCCTTATTAAAGATATTAAACAATGGAAGGTCACAGTGGAGTATCTTTAAGCCCTCTTCAACTTCCTGAATGGCATCTTTACAATGGAAACTGAATCACAAAACAAGGCCATCTTTAGGTGCACACATTTCTCTTGCCTTGAGATTAGTCATTTCCAAGCCTTCCTTGAATAGTACCCATCTATTTCTGCAGCAAAGTTCATGCAGGATTCAGTAATCCACCATTTTCTGTTGACAAACCTTTATTAGGATTATGTAGCATCTTTTCAAACACACATGCTTACTCAAAGAGGCAAAGATTCATGAGAGCTACTACTGCTTCATTTTCTTCTGTGATCAAAGCACTTAAGATGCCTTAAAAAAGAACATATTTGGAAGCTAGCTGAATGAATTTTCTTTGTGCCTTTGTCCAAAACCTTTTCAGGGAACTTGATTTGATTTTGCTGACTTAGTCATTCATTTCCAATGTTGTTCATAAAAAAACAGAAGGGTTCTTTAAAACCATCTAGTAAAACCCCCTGATTTTACAGATATAAGAAACTGAGGAACTAAGTAGTTAAATTATTTTTCCAAATGAAGCAGCAAGTGCCAGAGCCAGGTTTCAAAGTCAGATCTAGTAATTAGATATTTGGGGCTTTTGTGTAATAGACAGCTTTGGTGCAGACAAAAGGCTGAACTCAAGGATTCATAAGAATAAGCTCTAATGTTATAGATTATCTGTTGAAAAGATGAAGAAAAAGGATTTCAAAATTCAACATATGGTTATTCTTTAAGTGCACATGATTGAAAATATTTCTTTAAGTTTTAAATAAAACCTTATATTCTGCATAAAACTTTAAGAAAAATGTTCCTTCTATGTATTATGTTTTGTGAAACTACAGAGATGATGACCTATCTCCTTATAAAATCATATTAATCTTATTCTCCCCTTTTTCTGTCTGTCACTTCCCACTGCTATCTCATATTGAACTTGGACTAGATTAAAACTCTCAATTTATTTTTTCATAATATTGACCTACCTGGCCTTCCTCACCCTATACTTGAGGAATTTATTTCATGATATCAAATTTAAGACTTTTTATTTACCCTTTCTGAATAAAGAAATTAGGGCTCTTCCTAATGTCACTACATTCAATTGTATTTCTTGTCTCAGAGAGTAATTTATTTGAAAAGAGAAGAGGAGACTCCTGAGGTTCATAAGAAACAAAAATCTATGACTTAAGCCTGTAGTAAAATCTCTTGTCTTAATTTTTATATGTAATTACTCAAAGTTTAGGCAATAAGCAAGAGGAGTGGAGATTCTAACTGGAGGATGAAAATTTGACCTCATAGAGATTACAGAAATGTGGTATTAGATATAGCTAATACATTGGATGAAACAATGAGAGACTAAAAGGATCTTGACAACTTAAAACACAGACTTGAATCTCATAATATTTATATTTATACGTGTGTACATGCATGTCTTTATGTGTGTATGTTATCTTATTTTATCCTCCTGATAAGCCTAAGTGGTAGTTGCTTTTATTATACCCATTTTACAGTTGAGGAAACTGAGGAAAATGGCACTTAAGTAACTTGCTCAAGGTCAAAGAGTAAATAAGAATTTAAGGGGTTTGACCTCAGCAGTTCCGGATTCAGTACTCTATCAACTACTCTACCTCTTCGTCTACCAAACTTAAAAAAAAAAAAAAAAACCTTGATTACCAGCCTGTCATTAGAGGATGAATTTTCCAAAGTGTCGAGAGGCTCATAACCAAGCTTCAGGACAGTGAATTTCTCAGAGCAATGTGAAAAGATCCTATCCCAAGGTGTGGATGGGTTATGAACAACATAGATGGAGACAGTCTTCATGATAATGAAATCACAGATTCCTACAATAAATATCAGTATTATTATTATAAGGAACAATACCACATGCTGTGTCAGGAAATCTAACTGATATTCTACTATGGCAGGAAGAAAAATACTCTCAACTATATCTAGTCATCAGTTTCTGCCCTAAAGTGTGATGATTCATTTTTGTTCTCATTTTTTCCCAGCTAATGGGATGGCAGATGCACTCGCATTTCTAATTCCTGTTTGAAGATTCCAAAGACTTAATAACTTGTGGCAGGGAGTCCTACAGTTTAATTATAAGACATCTCATTAGTTCCATTTATCCACTTCAGATTTGTTTCCTTTAAACTGACACTTTATAATCTCCTCAAACACACTCTCCCATGCTTGCTTTGCCTTCCAAAGTGTATGACTTAGCAAATGTCTGCTGGATTAATCCTAGATGGCTTTAAAAAATGAGAAATTCTCAAAGAAAAAGGTCCAAAAGCAAAAAAAAAATACCCTTGCTGCTTTCCCCCTTCCCATTGGAAATGCCTCAGGCTAAGTTCTTGTCGAGCTGGCCATGTACATTATTCTCTCTCTTCCGAAGGACTACCCCAGGCACTTTATACTCATTATCACTTATCTTGGCAGCTACTCATCAGAACCCATATTTGGAGTATTTGATAAATACGAAGTGGATGATTTCTAGTCAGTTTCCTCATTTGTTTAGTAAGATGGTTGGACTCAAAGATTTTGAAGGTTCCTTCTGAGAACTAAACTATTTATGGTTCTATAACACATTGCTATTGGAGCCCTCTAGTTATATCAGTCCTCATCAATACATACTTCACAAAAGCAATGAACAAAGCAGCCACTTAAATAGGCTTTGAAAAGAAGCACTCCTTACCTGACATACCTATCGATGCTCCCAAGAGCCAAATAAGTCAATCAAATCACTTCACAAATCATGAGCACTTAATTGTTCAAGTTATCTTTCCCTTCCTTTATTCCAATTAAACATATGCCGTAACAATATAATTATATTTATATGATACGTTAACATCACTAGAACCCAATGAAGTCATAATATAGATGCATATATGCGTTAGTTAGTTAGTTAAATAGATAGAGAGAGAGTTAAAAAGAAAATAGATCATAGAAAAATAGAAAAGATAGATTTGAGGACATATGTAAACACGTGTTTTGGCATACGTGTGCACATAAGTATATAGCTTTGTATTTATATATAGGAGATATGTGTCTGCCTATTTGTGTTTTCATGTATATGGGGATGGGGAGTTAGTTTCTGAATTAAGATGTGGGTCCACGACCTGCCTATTACATATATTGTATGGACAAGCCATCTAAACTCTAAGCATTTCAAAAAGATTCAATAAGACTATAAAATGCAAAATAGGGACAAATGCACATTGATCAAGAAATTGCTTCATTGATGGCTCCCTAAATCAGTGAAATCACAAACTGGATTTAAGAATACTACGCAAAGGATTTTTGAAAGATACCATATTTGAACATAGAGAAACCCAGGTTGGCCCTAAATTCCCCAGTGATTTTTTTCTACTGCACCTGAAGAAACAATGATAAAGAAAAACAAGAATTAGGTATTAATTCTGCCATCCATTCCAGGATTCAGCAGACACATTCCAATATCTTGACTTATCAAATATTGAGATAATCTAGTAAAATAGAAGGTGACTTGTAAAAAAGCATATTCTACCAATATGGTATAGGATGGCACACCAGTATAAGAATAGATGGCACACAAGTATAAGAGATAACCCAGGAGCCTCATCCAAATTTTTATTAAGAGATTAGGTCAGACTCTTGTAACTTCAACTTTCAAAATGGCAGGAATCAAGATCAAACAATTGTAGCAAAAATTGGAGCTTACTCTCATCCACCAAACTCAGAGTCAAGCAGGGACTTTCCAATAACATACAGGAATTTGACCCTAAAAGAATCCCTCAATCCAAAAACTAAGACTGGACAAAAACAATAAAGAAATACCTTGGACTGAGGAAAGGCCAAGGAGAAAAAATAAACAAAAGAAATATAGAAATAAACACATCCTGGCAGAACCTTAGAGAAAAGAGTGGTCTGGACAAAAAGATATCTGAAAGAAATGAAATGTACAAAAGCGAATAGATGGTAAGGAGAAATTAACAAGGAAATACTCCAGAAGAGACTGTGGTGAATTTTACAAAATATAAGGGTTAAAAATTAAGGTTAGACTAAACATATGAGAAATGTGGTTGCCGAAATTAACTACTCAAGTCAGAATGACTTTTTATTGTAGTTTATTTACAAAAGGAGAGAGAGTTAAAGTAAGGGAAATGTGAAAGAGGACAGAGTAAGATATCTAACCTAACACACTAAGTATTTTGCTCCAGCCCCTGGCTCAACCCAGGCAGGGCTAATTAGTCCTTAGCCAGAGGGCCCTCAGCCTTCAGCTGAGGGCCTGGTGATGAATAAAGCAAGGGCACCAGCCATGAAGCCTCTTCCAAAATGGGTCCTCTCCAGAGGCTAATCCCTCCAGAAAGGCAGGAAAGGAGGCAGCCTTTTCACTCACACACGTGGTAGTCCTAAGGGAAGGTCCTAGAGCTGCCTCACCAATGTCAGTTTCAGTTCTACAAAGCAAATCCTTCACCAGGCTCCCACTCAAACTCCAACTGGAATGAGAACTCCAAAGAACTCCCTCCCACAGTAAGTTACAACTGTTTTTAAAGATGCTTCTTTGCCGTCATTCCCTGCCTTCCTCCACTTTAAGTAGACCTATTGCAATCTTAGAATTTTCTTAGGACTGCCCAGGGGGGCAGTCATTCATTTCTAATTTGTCACCCATTTATACCTTCAAACACTGACACACGTGAGTTATAAACCTCCCCCTTTCCAAGCATAAAGTGGGGTATATATGTTTCTAGTTATTAAATCTAAAAGTGGGCAGGGGACATTAATCCCATCTTCACGCCAAAAAGAGACTATCATGATGATTAGAATGGGCTAACAGAAAGAAGCCCATTAGACAATAAGAAATAATAAAACAAAATTAAAATATTGGAAGAAAATGGAAGAAAACACAGGGTGCATAGTTTTAAAAAAACAAATGAATTAGAAAACTGGTAGAGAGAGGATCTAATAATCATCTTATTAAAAAAAAAAACAATCTGAAAGCTGCCTAGATTTCAGAATCTGAGACCAAAGAGATAGTAGAAATACTCCCCTTCTTATCTGCTGAATGAAATTTTAAATTGATGACTCCCTGGTCTATCACAGATAAAATCCAAAACAATGCCTCCAAGGTCTGTACCAGTGCTTCCTAGTCAAACAAAAAATAGTGCAAGAAGCCAAAAAGAAACAATTCAAGTTGTAGCTGTTCCCAGACAACAGACACAGTCTTTTCACAAGTGTAGAACTTGAAACTTTTTAGCTCATTGGAATTTGTGAGAGATTGTATTCTACCTGTACTGCCTTTGCTAAACCAAGGTCATTTTCATGCCAAGACTGGTTGATTGGATATTGGTTGCCTTCATACTTGAAGAGCACCAAACCACTCCCTTACAGAAAAGGGCTCTAATCAGTTGACATTAAGTTTTCTGGTAGTCATCTTGCCTTGGGACAGTACTTCTGTTAATTTAAATTATTTAGTTTAAAAAGAATAAGTCTATGATCCATCTAGCACTCTGTGCCACCCATTGCCTTCATCATTCTCACATCCTATCTGTTTCTTCTACTCACAAAGACATGGTCTAATAAATGCCAATGAAAGATGCATCCATGAAATTTTATTGTGTTCATGGAAGGCTGTTGGTAATGAGGATATTAAATGCACATCTTCAGTAGTAAATTGTCTTTGTTGTTGCTTCTGATTCCATTCTTCCCAAGGACATCCTGTCATACCTAATAGTCTGTTCCTACTATGACATTAAAGTCACACAGAATTTAGGTAATAATTTTAGGGAACCTCTTCTAACCTCTTCCTTTGGCCAGGAGATGAGCAATTGGTCCTTCAAACAGGTTTCAAAAACACCCAGGGCGCTGCTAAATCCCACTGCAGTGAGAAGACGTTATACCCTCGCAACCGGTGAGCAGGGTAGTAACTACCCCAGGATAAACACAATTGCTGCTTCTTCACTTGCCCATTGCCCTAGTATTTTAAGGTAAGATTAAAATAATGAGATAGTAAAATAATAAAATGGTAAATGTTACAATAGTATGGACAAATCAATGACAGGAAAATGGTTGTAGAAATTTCAATGCTCCCAAAGAGGTATGAGCTGCTAAAGGTGGTGCTAGCTCACTGAAATTACAGATAATTAAAGAATGGTAATCTCTCATTGCATAGCTTGTACCATTGATTCTTTTGGGGGGTATTAGATAGATATTATGTCCATTAAAGTCTTTGCAATGGATTAGTAAACTCAAGTTCAAGGGCTGTGTTTTGCCTCTTGTTACATCCCTAACACTTTAGCAGAGTGTTTAGTATATAGTAACTTCTTAATAAATATTTCTCAATTGATGGTTTTTTTATTCTGACATTGAAATTCTGAAATTCTCTGTAAGATTCAGTTTCTTTCTGTGTAAAATGAGGTAGTTATAATAGATTGTTTCTATAGTCTTTTCAGGGTAAGAAGTTCTAATTTATTCTGTTCATATATAAAAAATTGGAAATCTGATAGTTCATAGAAAACTTTGAAGTTACTTTTCTTCTTTTCTTCCTCTGTTATTTCCTTCACAAAAAGGTCACAGGAGAATATTGTCATTTTGGATCTAGTTTTTGATGATTTTAGTCCAATAACTGCCTCCAGCATGTGTCAGTGTTTGAAGGTATAAAGAAAATTCCATTTGCCAATAATGCCCCCAGCCAGTTGGCCCAGAATATAGGCATGATGAGTATACTCCAGCCCCTTTGTCTATTAGAGAGTGTGCCAAAACAAAACTCAGGGCCAGCCTAAGGCAAATTTAAGCATTTTCCTTCAGTACCCCTGTAAGCACTATCCTCTTTTAATCATCACATCACACGATATCCAAGAAACTAGCCCTTCTTTCCGTCTACCCTAAACTGCTCAAGACCCCTAATTCACTTCTTTGTTCAGTGTTGCTCATTGATTTCTTTCCTTTGAAAGCTATAATCTATATTGTCTAGTGCCAGTTCCAACATTTAACAACTTTTTTCACCTTTGAGACAGAAGATGAAATGATTTATACACATAATGTGGCATAAAAATTTCATTGCTGTCATTGTTTTCTAAATGTTTGGTTTATCCTCAACTTTTCCTCCACCTTAGCCAGTCACTATAATTCTTGAACTTGGCCTCTAGACTTTGGCTCCCATGCTCCTAGAATGATTCATCCTATTCTCTCAATGTTCATGCTCTTCATTTTTTTTTTAATTTTCAGCAAATATTTCTTAGTTTCCTGTAATATGTAAAGTTCAATACTGAGCACTGGGAATACAAAACTGAAAAGTGATATCTACCTTCAAAGAGTTGACAGTTTAGAGAGAGAATAAGACATTTAGATAGCTAATTATGATAAAAAAAATAGACTAGTGTACAGGCAAAGAAAAAGTTTTGGGGAAGCACTATAAGAAATATGATGGTCAGCTATGGGAGAGGGAAAGGTGGTGGGAGGGGGGAGGGGAGGAAAAGAAAATGATCTTTGTTTCCAGTGAATAATGTTTGGAAATGACCAAATAAAATAATGTTTAAAATTTTAAAAAAAGAAATATGATGAAGAAGAGATAACTTTCCCTTTGGATGGGGAATGAAGAAAGGCTTTTTGCAAGAGGCAGCACCTTATTCAGTCTTTGAAGGAAGGAAAAGAATTCAAAATGGGAGATATGGAAGATTCCTTTTAGGCATGACCAAAGACCTGATCTAATTTGAAAGGGTAGTAGAAGAACAAATTATCTTACAATGGTAGATTTAGATTTGAAAAAGACCTTTAAAAACTTCTTTGAAGTGATGCAAAGAGAAGTGAGCAAAACCAGGAGAATGTTGCATGTACACATTTGAATGGATAAATTGAAGAAAAATAGTAAAGATGGAAGAAGGGATCTCAAGGATAAGAGAAAAGAACATAAAATGTATTCAAGGGGGAACACTTGTTCTCTCCTTTGTTAGGGGCTTTTACACTTCATCTTTCAATTTATTGACATATCACATTGTATATTCTCAATATAACTCTATTTCTCAATTACTTAGTACAGATTTCTCATAATTTCTTTCCCAAAATTATATACCACTGCTTCTACATCACCACACTCAAGAAGTTAATGCTTACCTGTCCAGCAAAAATTGTCTAGACACAATACATAACAAGACTTTTATTTTCGTTCTCACCTCTCCATCAAAACATGTATACCTCATTTCTGAATGCCCTGATCTCATCTAGGTGATACAAATATATCTTTGCCCACCCCTTCTCATCTCATTAGAAAATGCTTAATGGGCATTTCAGGGTCAATTGGTACTTCAACAAAATACATGATGGTGTTGTAAAGGAGAAAAGGGTAAGGACAGACCGGGGTGCTAGGCGAGACCATAACCAAATGCCAGCTGAGCACAGTCTAAATGGAAAACAGCAAGAGCTACACAAATTATTTTGTGCTAAGGTGCTAAAATATTAATCACTTTGATAAGCATACTTTAAAAATACCTGGGTTATCATCAATGCAGGAATTCCCAGTAACAGTGATAAGGGAAGTAAGACATATAAGTAAGGGGATATAAAGGATCATGTGACCAATGAATACAATACATGCAAAATGAAGGATAGTAAAGGAATAGGGGAGCAAAAAGAAAATTTCCTGCAAGAGAATGCTAGAATAGTCTATAAAAGAGAAGGTATTTGATATATAGTTCCACCATGGATTAATTGCTTGGCCTGGAGTCAGGAAGACCTGAGTTTAAATATCTGACCTTAGACACTTTACCAACTTCATGACAAGTGGAGGTCAATTAAAGCCTCTAAGCTCTATTGCCATAGAGCTGTCTGACCTTGAATGAGTTCTTGGGAGTATAGAAAGAGAGCTGGAAGAAATCACAGAAGCCTTCTAGCTGAATCCCCTTCCTTTTATACACCTGAAGAAACTGAGGAAATTTAAATGACTTGATCAAAGTCAAAAAAGTAGTAAGCCTCTGTAGTGATATTTGAATCTAGGTCCTCTGACTCCAGAGGTAATGCTCTTTCCAATATATCAGTGTCTCCCTATTCCTCAGTTTCCCCCAAAGACAACATAAACTGAAAAACCTGATGACCTCTAATAGTTCTTTTATATATGACTTCCTATGATCTTTAGTGAGTTTTTAAAATTACTTTTATACTATATTACCAACTTTATCTTAATATTGCAAAATCTTTTGGAGTGGTATCTATCATTTCTTACTAAACACCAAAAAGGTGACACATTCAATCATTCTTTAAGCATTTATTAAATCTATCTGCACAGCAATTTACTAGGCTCTGGGGGTAAATGTACAGAATGGACATCTGACTGATATAGAGAACTTTCTGGGGAAGAAATTCTTTCTACAATTTAAAGTTGACACTTTCTCTGTAATTTGTCAGAGGTGCAATTGGAACTCAAGTTTTCATGGCTCCAAGGATAGCTGTCAATTTATTACACTGTTAAAATTACATATCTTCTCTTAAGGTTATTATATACTATTATGATGATATAATACATACACAACTCTCTCCCTCCCACAACCTGTTTAGAAATACGGTTCCCTGGAATACTCTTACTTACAATTGTGTCTTTTAAAAAAACCTTACCTTCTGTTTTACTATCAATTCTAAGACAGAAAAATAGCAAGAGAGAGGTAATTGAGGTTAACTGACTTGTACATGTTCACACAGCTAGGAAGAGTCTGGGGTCATATTTGAAGGCAAGACCTGACTCAAGCCCTAGCTACCCTCTTTGAAGATGTCTTAAACAGTGTATAATTAAAACTCTGGGGTGTATGGGGTGCTCAGGGAGGGGTAGTATCTCTGGTATGGAGGGCTTTTGTGCCCTTCTAGGGCAGCTCTCCAGCCTCTGACCCCCACCTGACACCCAGCTCTCACTTGTGGCTCCCAGTAGCTGCTAGCATGCGGCAGCGGCCACACCCCGGGCAACGGCTTCAACAGGCCCGCTAAACCTTGTGAGGGTAGCCATCGGGTCGTCGTGGACCCCTGGTGAACTAGGGCTTTGCTCACCCAGCATGTGAAGACTGCTTCGGCTGAACAGATGAAAGAAACCAATAAAAAGGTTCATAGGCTGAGATGGCGAAGCGGCAAAGCACTGTGGAGTGCTTAGGGCATGTTGGAGCACAAAGGACAACACGGCCATCCAATGCAGCTGAGGAAGTCTCCAGGTGTAATGAGTTTTCCTGCCACTGGACCCAGGCTTCCAACACCGAGAGAGTGGGACTGTCTCTGTGCAACGACTTTTCCACTTAAATCTCCTTCACGCACAAGTGTCTTTGTGCACACTCATCTATACACCTTGGATGAAACTGCACAAAGACAATCGTCATCCTCAGTTACCGAGAGACTATTACTACTACTACTACTACTACTACTACTACTACTACTACTACTACTACTACTACTACTACTAATAATAATAATAATAATAATAATAATTAAAACTCTGTTACCCTAAAAAAGAACTACATTTCCCAGGAGTCCACTCTGACTTCCTGTCACTATGTAATTCCTGTAGATAGTAGATGTCTCAATATTAGGTAAACCATCAACATAACTGACCATATCAATAATAAATGCAACAGAAATAACATGAGTATTTGAGAAATCACATGAGCATAAATGCAGGAAAAGCATTTTTCAAAATATATTAAAATTCCTTATAAAAACATTAGAAAATATTTGAATAAATGGAACCTTCCTTAAAGTAATAAATGACATCTTTCTAAAACCATTAGCAAGCATTATACATAATGGGATCAAACTAAGCCCTACCCAGTCATAACAGGGGTAAATTAAGGAAGCCCATTATTACCACTTTTCTTTAATATTATACTAGAAATGCTTTCTATAGCTCTAAGATCAAAAAAAGAAATTGATGAAATTAGAATAGGCACTGAGGAAACAAAGTTATCACTCTTGGCAGATGATATGATGGTATACCTAGAAATCTAGAGAATCATACAAAAAAAAAACCTAATAGAAATGATTAAAAGCTTCAGCGAAGTCATAGGATACAAAATAAACCCATACAAATCATCAGGTATCTACTATAAAACCCACCTGATCATGGGCTTATTTTCATGATAATATGTTGTAATCTCCTTTCTAGTATTATATTTAAAATGTTTGCATCAGTGCTCTTTAGGTTGATTGTTCTATAGTATTCTTTATTTTATCTCTTCCCAGTTTATATATCAGAACTAAATTTGTTTCATACAAAGACTTTAGAAGGATTCCTTCTTCCCCTATAATTCTAAATAGTTTATGTAGTAATGGAGTTTGTTGTTCTTTGAATGTTTGGTAAAATTCACTAGTACAGCCATTTGGCCCTATGACCTTTTCCTTAGGGAGTTCTTTAATGGTTTGTAACTTATTTTTCTGTGATGGGACTGTACAAATATTCTATCTATTCTATTTATTATTATTCTGTTTATTTTTTTAGCTTTAAGCCCAATTAATTGTACTTTCCCTCTGATTTATTGATATAAACATTGAGAGATATGAATTTCCCTCTAAGAAATGCTTTGGCTGTATCTCATAAATTTTGAAATGTTTTTTCCTCCTTATCATTTTCTTTCATGAAATTGTTGATTGTTGCTTTGATTTATTCTTTGATCCATTTATTCTTTAGGATAAGACTTTTTAGTTTCCAATTAATTTTTGGTCCTTATTCCTGTTGTCATTTGTTGAGAGCAATTTTTATTGCACTATATTCTGAAAAGTATCTATTTAAAAGTTCTGCTTTTCTACATTTAGATGAGATTTTTATGCTGAATTTTGTGGCCACTTTTTCTGAAGGTACTAAGTACTGCTCAGAAAAAGGCATGTCCCTTTCTATTCTCAATCAATTTTCTCCCAAAACCTAACATACCCACCTTCCCTAAAGTTCTATTTTCCTCCTTTCTTGTTGGCTTTTTTAAAATTTATTGTATTTATCTACTTCTGAGAAGGAAAGGTGGAGGTCGCCCACTAGTAACATTTTAGTATCTATTTCCTCCTGTTACTAATGGAATTTTTCTTTAGAATTTTGTATGCTATGCCATTTGCTTCATATATTTAATATTGATGTTGTTTCATTGTTTATATCAATTTTTATTTTTACTTTGCAATCATGATTGCTACCCTTCCTTTTTTAATTTAGCTAAGGCAAAGTAAGTTCTACTCTAGCTTCTTTTACTCTGTGTGCCCTCCCCAGTTTTGAATATATTTCTTGTAGGAACCATTTTGTGGGTTTCTGTTTTTTAATTCACTCTCCCTTTTGTTTTTTATGGATGAGTTCCTTCTATTCACATTAATAATTATGATTGTGTGATTCCCTCCATCTTAATTCACCCCATTTATTATTCTCTCTATTCTTTTAGCCTTTCCCTATTCACAGATGTTTTGGTTTCAATGACTGTGTCACCCAATCCACCCTCCTTTTTGTCTGCTTTCCCTTTACTCTACTTAACTTCCTATTTCCCCATAGGGTAAGATAGATTTTAAAAGCTAATAATGTGGTTGTTATTCCCACTCTGATCAAGTTTTGATGAGATTAACATTCAATCTCATATGATTGTACTCAGTTCAACATTATCAAAAACCTTTAAGTTTTAACTTTACATTTTCCACTTCTCTTGAATATGGAATTTGCTCATCAATTTTTCCTTTCACTTCTATTTTTTTGGTCAGCAAAATCTTAACTTCCTCTATTTAATTAAATGTCAATAATTTTTTCCCCTTTGATGGTTATGCCCAATTTTGCTGGGTAGATAATTCTGGGATCCTTGATCCTTTGCCTTTTAGAATATCATATCCCATGCCTTCCAGTCCTTTGATGTAGAAGCTGCTAAGTCCTATGTAATCCTGACTGTGGTTCCTCTATATTTGAATTGTTACCTTTTCACTACTTTTTCTTTGGCTTAGAAGTTTGCAAATTTGGCTGGATTAGTCCTAGGGTATTTTATTTTGGTGTCTCTTTCAGAAACCAATCAGTGGTTATCAGTGAATTTTCTCCATTTCTATTTTTCCCTCTTGAGGATATCAAGGGAGTTTTCTCTAATGATATCTTGTAGCATGGTATCCAATATCTTTTATTATCATGACATTCAGGTGTTCTAGTGATTCTTAGATCATGTCTTCTATCATTTTCCAGGTTCGCCATTTTTCCAATAAGGTGTTTTAGGGTGTTTTTCACTTTTTAAATATTTGTTTTGTTATTTCCTTCTGTCTCATAGTTTAGTTAGTTTCTATTTGTCCAATTATAATTTTTAGAATGTTATTTATCTCCCTGTTTTTTTTCATTTCCATTTGACTAATCTTACTCTTTAAAGAGTTGCTTTCTTCACC
Source organism: Monodelphis domestica (assembly GCF_027887165.1). Taxonomy (NCBI): domain Eukaryota; kingdom Metazoa; phylum Chordata; class Mammalia; order Didelphimorphia; family Didelphidae; genus Monodelphis; species Monodelphis domestica. The sequence continues at coordinate 564,479,850 of NC_077227.1, forward strand.
ATGATTTTTTTGTTTGTTTGTTTGTTTGTTTGGCCTCCATTTCCATTTAGTTGATTTTATTCCTTAGGGAGTTCTTTTCAGCAGTGAATTTTTTAGTTTTTCTCTCAAAACTCTTATTATTTGCTTTTTGAGGGCTTTATAAGTTCTTCTAAGAAGACTTTTGAGTGCTGACATCCTTTCACACTTTTATTTGAGGCTTCATATCTTTCCATTTTGGAATTGTTGGCCTCTTCTGAGTTCATAATTTGGTCTTCCCTGTCACTAAAGTAACTTTATAAAGTCAGGGCTGATATTTTTCATTATTTTGTCTTAAGTTCATTTTTTCTCCTTATCTATTTGTGGAGTTTCTTCTTTGTTCCTGGGATAAAGGGGACACTGTTCTACACTTGAAGAGTACTCTTCTCTGGTACTTGGGAGTCAGACTTGCTGCCCTTGTTCCTCACAGGGTGTCTGCCAAGGAGGTAGCCCTGTTAGATTGAGCTGGGAAGGTTTGTAGCTGTTTTTGTTCAGTTATATTCAACCCTGCATGCTATCAGTTCTCCTGTTGTTTTGTGGGCTGTTCTGATCCACACTCCACTGCTTCCCTGCCCTTGCCACGGAGCCTAGGCAGGCTCCCTACTACAGGCTACTCCAGGCACTCCACCATTTTGTAGGAGTGAGCAGGTTACTTCATTGTAATTCCATTTCTCCCTCTGTGCTCCTCTGTATTCCCTGGTCTACACATGAGAGTTTGTGGGTTTCTTGCCTTCTTTACCTTTATGTAGTGCCTCTGGATGGGTATATTCCTGTTCTGCAGGTTTGTTGCCTCTAGCAGAGTCATGGGCTGTCCCAACATCTGCCAGTTCTCACAGATGCTCTACTGCCTGGATTATTCTCTCCTCTTACCCCAATTAGATATGTTTCTCCAAATTTCCTTTGTTTTGAGGTGATTTTTTTTCTTTATGTGGGTAAAGGAATCATGGGAGTGGAATATCCATTACTCTGCAATCTTTGTTTCCAGGATTCAATTCCTTTTATGCAAAACATTGAGACATTTTATTTTTTAAAAATACTTAAAATGATATAGCCCTTCTCACTAAATGTTTTTGCTTTTGCAAATGTGCTTATTTTTTAAATAAATATCATTTGTATTAATATGTAATTGATTTATTATTATGTTCAAATGAATTAATGAATGTTTTAAAAATAATCAGCTTTACCATTTAATAAGATAAATATCAATTGATTTAACCACATAAACAAAAGCTCTTTGGGATTCTCAATAATTTTTAATCATATGTAAAACATCCTGAGACTGAAATACTTGAGAAAGCAGGACTGGATAACTTCAGAGATCACTTCTAGCTCTAAATCTATGATCATTCCAAGTGCCTAAGATAACCTTTAAAAAAGAACTACAAGGCAGTTAGGTGGTACAGTGGATTTAGTGGTAAGAGTCAAGAAGACCCAAGTTCAAATCTGGCCTCAAACCCCTACTAGTTGTATGACTCTGGTTAAGTAATTTAATTCTGTTTACCTCAGAAAACTAAAATAGGGTTATGAGTTAGAGATGACTAAAAATGACTAGATGCAAAATGTTCATGTTAAGTTTATCTGAGTCAGCAAGATAATCAAAAGTATCTGTCCCATCTCCTACCATTTTATCTGGAAGAAGTCCCTAGAACTTTTTTCCATAATTCTGTAACTATCAATCAGGGACAGGCATTTTCTGTTTGTATCCCTAGAATTATTTGGCAGTTTTCTGCATAATTTAAAAACGTAATTAGTCCTAGATTTACTTCTAATTAGCTATGACTTTATCTGGAAATGTCCCATATATGCTCCCTTTATACCAAGTGGGTAGGAATTAAAAAGCCCTGTGAAATGGAGAAATAGTCCCATGATCCCAGTAGTACTAATGAAAGTCCTTTAAGGGAAATCGTGTTAGGATTAGCTGGGTGCCTCAGTGGATTGAGAGCTAGGTCCAGAGATAGGAGTTCCTGGTCTCAGATATTTTCTAGCTGTATGACCCTAGCAAGACATTTAACCCCCCATGTCCTAGACTTTACCACTCTTCTATCTTAGAACCAATATACAGTGTTACTTCTAAGATGGAAGGGAAGAATTTTTTAAAAATGGCAAAAGGCAGCAACTTTTCAGTGGATTGAGAGCCAGGCCTAGAATCAGGAAGCTGTATGTTCAAATCTTATCTCAAAATCTTCCTATCTATGTGACCCTGAGCATGCCATTCGCTCCCATTGCATGATCTTTATTGCTCTTTTCTCTTGGCACCGATATACAGTACTGATTCTAAGGTAGAAAGGAAGGAAATGAAAAGAAAGAAGAAACAGCATGTCATAAGTAATTTTAGAAACAGAATCCACTTTGGTTTAGCATGTTACACAATCACTATATGTCCCTCACACACTAAAATCTAAATCACTATAATAGCTATCTTGTTTGTAAGTTGTGCTTTTTAACTGGATAGTGATAGAAGAGTGTCCTACAAAAAGGAATTCTCTGTGCCAGTGTCTATATTTTCATCTTTTATTCCAACTAACAGAAGCCTGCCTTTTATTGAGCCCTTACGTAATAGCAGACATTAAGAATGAATCTCACCATTCTCCCCATACTGATTCAATAAACATGTGACAGAGAATTTTCAGGGATGTACAATGGCATTTCCTGTGAACCACAAACTACATCCATTGGTGCATTGTATCTCATCCAGCATCAACAACACCATGTCAATACCCACTTTCAGAATGTGAGGAAAATTGAACTGGCTCCTCAGAGCTGTCAATCTTGGGAACAAAGAGGAATTTTACAGGTGAGATATACAGCCTGATACTAATTTGACAGCATTCACTAGAGATCTGTCCATGGCATCTAAGCCAAACTCCTTTCAAAGAGATTAGCAATCATGGCTTTACTATTTTGGTGCCAATTACCATCCTAGTCATTACAGATATTAAAAGTAGATCTATAGAAACATTTTTAAATTCCATCCAACTGTGAGCTCTGTCTAAAACATATTTCTAATTTTTAAGAAGTTATGTAAGAAAAGTTAAAAAAAACCTGAGTCATTAAGGAATATAATGAAACAATGATGCTTTAGTATGGCATAACCATTTAGTAGAAATGTGTGGTTGATGGCATAGGAGTCAAGATGGAGTAGGAGCTAAGGCCTGGCTGAGGAATAACAAATTCCCTTACAAACAACTTTGGAATAATTCCTCAAATCTAATTTTGGAGAGGTAGAGCCAACAAAAGTTCAGAGGGATAAATTTTCTGACAGAGAATTTGGAAGTCTATAGCAAAGACCTGTAACACTAAGTAGGTTCAGGCTGCCAGCACAGCAAGGTGCTTTGGAGTCTGCCATGATAATATTAGCAACAATAATATTTTTGAGAGCTCTCTGCCCAGAGACAAAAAAAGAGGTCATGCAACTGGTCAGAAAGAAATTATAGAGGATCCTTCACTGACATTGAGTACACCAAGTATTGTTTGGCAGCTCTAATACCCCAAAGCAGTTCTGGGACATAGTTGCAGAGTGGATAGAAACATGTTATTGGTCACAAGAGAGTGGTCATAGGTCCAGGGCAAAGAGGTGCACTAGTGCTTTATGCTTCAGGAGAGTCGAAGACCTGGTCAAAGCTCCAGGGTCAAGAGGAGCATTATTGCTTCTTGCTGCAGAGGGGAAAAGAATCCTACCTGAGTAAAAACCAAACAAGAGGACAGGAGAGCAGTGACAACATGTTTACCAGCATTATACTACCTTGGAAGCACTGAAATCTAACAGATACCCAGAATTATAACAGCAAAACTGCACAAAAAATGTTCTGGAAAAATTAGCAAACAAAATGAACTGGATCAGGAACATTGTGGTGTCAGAAAAGACAAGGAAACAACAGAGTTGGGCAGGGTGGAGGATGTAAGGTTTAAAAAGATTATAAAGGTGGGATAATATAGCTTTTAGAGGAATTTGAATACTAGAGAATTTTGCATTTAATCCCAGAAATAATGATTATGATATGGCAAATCACTCTACCACTGTAGACTTTGACTTTATCAATGATGGTTCTAAATGATGCCTAAGGTCCCTCTACTTCATAATCAAAACACTTAGATAACCAAATACAGCAATACCTAAAGCATATATTATTTCTTTGGTTTGGCTTCACCCTCCTCAAATGCATTTAATAACTCTTCTGTGTCTTAGTAAATATTATTTAAAAGTAGAAATACTTTTTGTCCTTTTTTCTTCTGTGTTTACTCACTCTGTAGCCAGTACAGTGTCTAGCACACAGTCTCACTACAGATTGAAACTGTATTTTTTACATTCTTTTCTTTCTTTTTTTTTCCCAACATAGATAATATGGAAATGTTTTTAGCATGATTGTATATGTTTAGATAGATTAAGTTGCTTGCTATATTGGAAAAATGAAAAGGAGGAAAGGAGAGAATTTGGAACTCCAAATTTTGGAAAATAAATGTTGAAAACTTTCTGCATGTAATTGGGGAAAATTATATATATATATATATATATATATATATATATGTATACATATACATATAGTAGTAGTCTCTCGGTAACTGAGGATGATGATTGTCTTTGTGCGTTTTCATCTATGATAGATAAGTGTGCACAAAGACACTTGTGCATGAAGGAGATTTAAGTGGAAAAGTCGATGCACAGAGACAGTCCCACTCTCTCGGCATTGGAAGCCTGGGTCCATTGGCACAAAAAATTGTTACACCTGGAGACTTCCTCAGCTGCATTGGATGGCCGTGTTGTCTTTTGTGTTCCAACACGCCCTAAGCACTCCACAGTGCTTTGCTGCATCACCATCTCAGCCGTTGAACCTTCTTATTGGTTTCTTCCGTCTGTTCAGCCGAAGCAGTCTTCACACGCTGGGTGAGCAAGGCCCTGGTTCACCAGGTGTCTAAGACCCGATGGCTACTCTCACAAGGTTTAGCTGGCCTGTCGAAGCTACAACAGAATCAAATAAAAATGCTAATTTGATCCAAAGCCAGGTGCATTTCTGGAAAAATTAAGGAAAGAGATAAAAGTGGTAGATGAAAAATTGGGAAAATAAATGAGAATATTGCAAGAAAAAGAGAAGTAATAGCTTAGTAAAAAAAGCACAAAATATACTGAAGAAAGTAACATCGTAAAAAACAAGAATTGCTCTAATAATAAAAGAGACCTGAAAATTCACTGGAGAACAATAACTTTATTGAAAGTACAATAAGCCAAATGGAATAAGAAATACAATAGATCAGTGAGGAAAACAATTTCTTAAATATTAGAATTAGAGAAGTGTAAGCTAATGCCTCTATGAGACATGAAGAAATAATAAAACAAGTCAAAAGTAACACATAGAACAAATAAGAAATATTTTGATGAAAAAATAACTGACTTGGAAAATAGATCAATGTGGCAATAATTTAAGAATTATTGGACTACATGAAAGTCATGATAGAAGAAAAAAAAAGCCTAGACATCTTCACAAATATTAGAGCAAGTTTCTCTGATCAAGGTGCAATTTTTCAAATGTATTGGGAATTTAAATCAAATTTATAAAAATAAGATCCATTTGTCAACTGATAAATGTTCCCAATAATGAAAAGGAAGATTTCAAAAGAATTATTCAAAATTAACTATAGTCAGATAAAAATGCTTTAAATTGTTATTTGATTATAAAAAAGGCAAATTAATACAACTCAGAGATACTACTACACACCTATCAGATTGGCTAATATGACAGGAAAAAGTCACTAAATGTTGGAGAGGATGTGGAAAAATTAAGACATTAATACATCATTGATGGAGTTGTGAATTGATACAATCATTTTGTAGAACAATTTAATACTTGGCCTAAGAGGCAACAAACTGTGCATAATTTTTAATACAGCTATATTACTATTAGGTCAGTATTTCAAAGAGACCATAAAATCAAGAAAAGTTTTTATGAATATAAAACTCTTTTAGTACCTCCTTCTGTGATGGTAAAGATTTGAAATGTGAAGAGATGCTCATCAACTGGAAAATGGCTGAATATACTGTGGTATATGGCAGCACTGTGCAAAGTAACAGCAACATTGTAATGATATTCAACTATTAAAGAATTGGCTATTTTGATTAACACAATGGTCCAAGACTATTTCAAAAGATTCACAATGAAAAACTGCTATCCCCTCCAGAGAGAAAAATGATAAAAACAAAGTATACCTTAAAGTACATATTTTTTGCCTTATCTTTTTTGTTTCTTTGCTTCTTCCTTCTGTCCTTCCTAACTTTCATTTTTCTTTCATTTCTTCTTTTTATGGAAATATGTTTTGCATCAATTAATACATATGTCACATATTGTTTGCTTTCTCAGTGGGCAGGGGAGTTATTGGAAACATGGAGAAAAATCTGAAATGTGAAATTTAATAATTAAATAATGTTAATGTTAAATGTCTTTTTTAAAAAAGAAATTGCAAAGGTTGGGCTGTGGATTTAAAATATTTCATATCCTGTAAAATGAAGTGATTATATAGGTTGGTACTGTTTAATGTTTTTTTTTTTTAATTATCAGGGAATGTTTGCTGTATAGATTGGGGAGGAGAGAAATCTAGAAATTGCCTTGAATTATATAAAATGGCATTATTAAAACATTATAAAATACATATGAATTTATCCACAGAAATTAAGTAGAATAAGGAAATTAGTATTTATATAATTTGCCTTTGTAGGCATAGGAATCCCAAGATCATGTGCATGGAACCTAACTGGGATTGGATAGGAGAGGGGCAAAAGGAGAGTGGACAGGAGAAGAAAGGAGGATATCACCCAAATTGGTGTGACACTATTTTCATGCTTTCTGATATGTAAAAAATGATTTTAGCATGTTATATTTTGTCATATAGTCATTTGGGGAACACTGGGGGCCATGGGTTAGTGAGGTCTAGTTTTTCTGGAATGATTTAATAGATTGACTCAGTGATCAGTTCAGGGCACTTCTCCAGAGACTGAAATGACTCGGAGAACAATAAGAAAAATGTGGCCCCCTTACCATATCACCAAAACTCAAAGTACTATTAAGCCAGCCAAAAATAATAAATGATAGAGAAAAAGATCAAATACCATATGCTATATTTTAGCTAGAATTCACTACTACATAAAACTGGAATCCTAATGTATAAATGGAGATTTTTGAACCTTAGACTTCATTCCCCAGAATTCCTTGGTATTTCCCACAATGCTCTATAATCTCTCCTGTGTCTCCATGTTGGGTTTTGGCCACTACAAGTCAGGTGAGAACTCTCAATTTGTTTTTTTTTAAAATAGCCTAAATATTTTTTTAAGCCACGTTTCTCCCGCCAAGGCATTTTGCCCACCCACTCAAAGTGGCTTCTCCTGATTCTGCTTGCTCTTGCTGCTTGCTTCTACTCTTGCTCCTGCTCCTGCTACTGCTGCCCGCTCCTTCCTCCAGCAATACACTCCTGACCTTCTTGACCCAGGTCGCTCACTTGGCTCTGGCCCCAACCTCAGGCCCCAGCAACTCTACTCCTGATCTCCCGCCTCTGACCCAGATTTCTCCTCCAACCCTAGGCCCAGGAACCAGGTTGCTGGTAGCTGCCACTGTGTCTGCATTTACAAACCAACTGGTAAAATATGGGGTGTTCTTTTCTTAGTCAACAATTGGCTTCCATGTGATAGGGGACCTCAGGCGTGGAGGGTGGGGAATGAGGAGAAGGAAGAGACTCTTTCAAACAGGAAGTTGATTACAAGCATGGCATATTCTATGAGAGAGCAGTGCATAGCCTATTTCAAACAGCTTCCAGGATGTTTTTTCATGAGTGCTGATACTTTTACTTATCTTACCTGAGATTTAGGAGAGGAATTCATCTCCCTACAACAACCCTTTGCCATTTGGGCCTGCCCAGTTTGGGATTCCTAAAACCCATGTTCTCCCTCACTATGGGAGATACTACAGTGCTGATAAAAGGAATCTCAATGGATAAAAAAACTGAACTTTTAAGAGACTGGAGATAAAATTTTTAAGACTTTTCAGACTCCAATGTTTTATAAAAGCCTCTGTATTTTATTGTATTTTGCTTATTGTTTTGTTTAAGATTTAATTTTGTGATTTTAAGTTCATATATTAATGTATTCAATACTATTCTGTTACACTGAATCATTTTAATGTACTGGGTTTTAACTACTGTTATATTCTGTTGCTTTTCCCCTATAACTATGCTGAGCAAATATTATTGAATAAGTCCATATTAAAAAAAACAGTCTTTTTTCTATTTTGACTTTGTAACTTGTCACATAGAGGATGAATTGACTTCATCAAAACTGGTTAAAAATGGATAACAACCTTTGGAAAATTTAATGAGCTAAATATCTCAAATTGATTTTAAGGAATATTCAAAAATGAATTAATTTTTTTCCCTGGATGGCTCCCAAAAGAGGGGCATCTCTCATTTATAACTCCTCAGCTTACACCCTTACACCAGAATGATCTCTAGATTCTTGGTGATATTTTTAGACCTAACATCAAAAGTACATAAGTTTTGTCTTTTCTAGACTCCTCCGGCACATTTTTATAATGAGGGCAGTAATAGAGTTTTTAAAATTATCTCAGCCAAGGTTGAAACATTGCTATACCTGAAAAACTTGTGATAAGTATCCATTTTCTTTAAATGTCATTCAACAGACTCATGTAAAATATGATAGTGGGTTTCTTTGCTATTTTCATTAAATGAACTATTATATCTTTGGGGATTTTTATACTTTTTGACTGTATATTACATGTTGTACTACTGTTCTTTTAAAAAAAAAACTGTTACTTTGTAAAAATCATTTGCTCGTACTCACAATTGATCATGGTCAGGTTTGAAGAGGGAATAGATCTCATTTTTGGTGAGAAACTTTTGTATGCTACATTTCCATAGCTGACACAGTGTGTCAATGACTATAAGCTACATTTTTTATTTTAAAAACGTGTATTATTGTTTTTGCTTGCATGTGCAATATACTATTTCAGTTTTTTCTCTCCTTTTTATATTTGAAGCACATGTCATCAGTATTGAGATTTTCTTTAACTTTTTTTGATTTTGCAGCAATATAAGTTTAAAGTATATTTGCTATAATGTCAATGAATACCCAAAAAGCTTTAGACTATAAAAATGATGCCACTGATTGTTTAAAAAATGTTATGGCACTTTGCTTAATGATTCTGTCTGATTCCAGTACAAGAGAATAGAAAAAAGAGCCATTGCCCAGTGACAAAGAAGCACAAAGCTAAACTGCCAATCAAGCACAAGGTCAAAGAGACCAACCAATATCAATGGAATTGATGAAAAATTTGAGCCATGACAAGAGGACTTGAACTTGTTTGGGGTTTGAGGTTATGGCTATTTAACATGTGTTGAAGATAGATCTTCCTTGTCCCACATTCTACCAAGTTTCTCAAATTTGGTTCCTACCTGGATCCTATAATCTAGTCCCTTTTCTGTCTTTCATGGTGTGGCAAACTTTCTATAATCCTGACTACTGACTGGGTAAAGACATAATTGCTTATATCATTTTAATCGGGCCCTTATTCAAGGACCTATTATAGATTTGTTTTTGCTTTACTTAGAATTTTTACATTATAAGACTTTGATAGTGTATATTTCATCCAGAAATTAATTTTATTTGGATTTTTTTATATTTTTATTTCTCTTGTCAATTAATTCATATACCTCATAACTCAGCCATGGATCCCTAAGTGATCCCTGTGTTTTTTCAATCACCCTCTCCCGAAGGGTTATGTATAATTATTTTTATTTTAAATTGAAAAGTTTAAATTCTTTTGAGAGTAATTTTAGGTTAAGAAGCATGCTACCACTCTGAATCCAAAAAGTGAACTGTTTGGAGAAGATACCATGAAGATGTCTCCACAAAACACATGCTGCACCAGAAGATCCAGAGTGAACTTTGGGATGTGGTGATTTGAACTGTGTGGGGTTTAAATGCATTTGTTTTGTATATATACTCTTATGCCAAAGGGGACTGCCTCCTAAATGGATTTTTGTCAATGAACCTAGCAATTATTGGTTTTGTTCTCTTTTCCTCTTATCCTCAAATTATTGTAATTTCATAGCTGGCATGTTTACGAGACCCACTGGAGAGAGTAGTCTTCTGCAGGTCTCAGGGGGGGAATGTATAAATGGAGATTTTGAACCTTAGACTATATTCCCCAGAAGTTCTTAGTATTTCCCAAAATTCCCTGTAATCTTTCCTGTGTCTCCACGTTGGCGAGGTGAAGTATTGGTATTTAACTGGCAATAATGGCTCCCACGTCCTCTCTTCATGCATGATGTAGCATCAGCAGTGATGGTGGTAAGGAGGGGAAAATTTGAAAATGGCTAACCAGCCACAGGCACATGGTTTTTATTTTGTATATTCTTTATTCTTTGATTTCTAATGATCTTTAATAAACCTCAAAAAATATAATAATTTTGTTATTAGAGATATAATTTTAATTTTTACACTATATAATAAGCCTACTAGTAAAAATGAAAGAAGAAATTCCAAGAAAACAAATGATATATCATGGGTTTTTCCCTTGGTTCCTCTGCCCCTGGCACTCAGTCTTTATTCATAACAATGGAACTATTTAAACCTTATTACAATGGAACATACACTCCCTTACATACACAGTGTCTGCTTGATTGTGAATATAGAGAACAAAAGGAAACAATGATTTATGATTAAAATTATCAAAATTGACCCCCAAGAAGAAAGCAGAAAATGAATAATCTTTTCATCTTTACATAATGAAGTGTTATGGATAATGTGTTTAGTGTTATTTTACTGCCCTCTCCCTCTTTTTTATTATTTGTTACTAAGCAATATTCTTTGGGAAGAAGAGGAAAGGGAAGGGAAGGGGAAACCTTGAGAGAAGACAACTACATATTTGTACATTTAAATGTTGCATGATATATAAAGTGATATATCGCCTGGGAATCAGGAAGATCTTTGTTCAAATATCTTATGAGATATTCCTTAATTTGGCAGGTCATTTAATTTGTCTCTTCCTAAATCCCTTTATCTATAACATGAAAGACTGGACTCAAAGTCTTTTCTAGTTCTACATTTTTGGTCCTATAAGATTAAGAGATTTTTTTTAGAACAGATAAATAAAATTTTCAAATAAATTATAATTGTACTTTTTTAAATATGGGTTGAGAAATGATTTTTGAAGAAAGAATGAGCTTTAATCACAAAAGGCTTTGGGAGCTAAAAACTTATTAAATCTTATTTGAATAGAGAATTCAAGTAGAACTAAAAAATCTTTACTTGGAACACTAATTTAAATTACTCTATTAGCAAAATAAACAACCTGTTGATATAGTTTGAGGATTCAGAGAAATACAGATTTTCAGAAAATTTCTCTGGTGTCATAAAGGGATAGTTTCCAAGACAGAAAAAAGAAGAGAGAATGCTAAATGAAGAATTTGTCTTAGTAGCAGTGAAATTCTGTGACCACTCTGACTATTCTTCCAACCTAATCATCAAAAGGCACCTCAAGAGGACATGAGTCAAAGCAAGACAAATGAGGGGTCTCTCCCACTGAACACAACATGAAAATTAGCAAAGAGAGTTGATTTTCATTATGTAAGGGGGGAACAGAAGCCAAACAGAACACAGAGGAGGGCAGGCCAACTACTCCACACTTATTGCACCAGACTCAGAATCTGGGTATAGGTAATGTTAGGATTTTGGGACTCAGGCTAAATCATCAAAAGAGTATCTCAGACCCATCCCTTGAAGTATAAGTGGTCCATAGTTTTGGGCACTCTCAAGCCTCAACAGCCATGATGAAAACAGACCCAGAGAAAACTGTAAGCCAGAAGCTAAAACAGAATTGGCCAGCAGCTTACATATTTCTCAGTCCACAAGCAGGGCAATAAGCAAAGAGCAGCAAAAATAGCATTTGAAGCTCAAAAATTTCTACTGGGTATAAAAAGCAAAGAATAGAACTAACAGGAAATGGTGGGATCCAAGCAAACACATTCAAAATCTCTAAAAAACAAACAAATAAAAAATGGGAATTGATCTCAACCTCTGTAAGAACTCAAAAAGGATTTCAAAAATTAAGTAAGATAGGTTGGAAAATGGGATGAAAAATAGTAAAAAGAAATGAAAGGAGTAATGCAAAAAGAAAGTAGCTTAAAAAGCAAAATTGTCCAACTGGAAAAATAGGCCAAAAATCCAATGAAGAAAAGAGTTCCATGAAAAGTAAAATTGACCAAAAAGAAAAGGAGGATCAAAATATCATGGTAGAAATTGTCTTTAAAAATCAGAATTAGGAAAATAGAAGCACACATTTCATTTAAAAATATTCATTAGTTTGATTTTTTTTAAAGAAAGAAGAGAATCAAATCACCAGTATCAAAATAAAAAAGGTGATTTCATATGTAATGAAAAAGAAATTAAAGCAATTATTAGGAGCTATTTTGTCCAATTACATGGCAATAAATATTTCAACCTAGGTAAAATGGGTGACTATTTATGAAAATATAAATTGTCTAGTTTAAAAAAAGATGAAATAGAATACTTAAATAATCTCGTATCAGAAAAAAGAAATTTGACAAGTCATCAAGGAACACTCTAGGAAAAAAATTCCCTGGGCCAGATGGATTCACAAGTGAATTATATCAAACATTTAAAGAAAACTAAAGAAGAAGTCTTAGCAAATTATTTTTGTGATACCAACATGGTATAAATAATAACATATTAATAATAACAAAATTCATGTTGAAGAACTAAAGATCAAGAATATCAAGGAAAATAATGAAAAAAATGTGATGGATAGTGGCCTAGCAATACCAAATCTTAAACTGTACCATAAAGCAGTGATCATCAAAACAATCTTTTACTGGTTAAGAGATAGAAAGGTGGATCAATGGAATACAGTAGGGGTAAATGACCTCTGCAATCTAGTGTCTGATAAACACAAAGATCCAAATTTTTGGAATAAGAACTTACTATCTGACAAAAACTGCTGGAAAAATTGGGAAATAGTATGGCAAAAATTAGTCTTAGATCAATATCTCACATCTTATACCAAGATAAGTTCAAAATGAGAATATCAATTAAAGTTTACCTGTCAGATCTATGAAAAAGGGATGAATTTAAGATTAAGAAAGAGATAGAGAACATTACAAGATGTAAAATGAATAGTTTTGATTATATTAAATTTAAAAACTTTTGTACAAACACAACCAATGTAACCAAGATGAGAAGGGAAGCAACAGAGAAAAATTTATAACAAATTTCTCTGATAAAAATCTAATTTCTCAAATATATGAAGAACTAATTCTAATTTATAAGAAACCAATCCATTTCCCCACTGACAAATGATTAAGGGATATGAATAGTCAGTTTTCAGGGGAAGAAATATAAGGTATCAATAGTTGTATAAAGAAATGTTCTAAATTCCTCCTGATTAGAAAAATGCAAATCTAAACAACTCTGATGTACCACCTTACACATAGCATATTGGCCAATGTGACAGTAAAGGAAAATAATAAATGTTGGAGGGGATGTGGCAACCATTGGGACACTAATGCATTGCTGGTGGAGTTGTGAATTGATCCAACCTTTCTGGAAGGCAATTGAGAATTATGCTCAAAGGATTTTTAAAGAATGCATGCCTTTTAGTCCAGTACTACCACTACTAGGTCTGTCTCTCAAAGAGATTTTTTTTAAAAGGGGATGGACTTGTTTGTACAAGAATAAATTTATATCTGTTATTTTTGTGGTGGTGAAAAATTGGAAATTATGGGGATATCCCTCAATTTGGGAATAGATGAACAAATTGTGGTATAAGATGGTGACAGAATACTATTTTGCTATAAGGAATGATGAACAGGATGATTTCCTAAAGAACTGGAAAGACCTATATGAACTGATGCAGAGTGAATATAATACACAGTATCTTGGAATAGAAATGCAAAAGAAAAATTATTTACTATTTATTTATTTGGGTATGTGATTTGAGGTTCTTGTTTTAAAAAATTACTGTATTACAAAAATTAACAGTATGGAGATAGGCTTTGATAATAAATGCAAAACCCAGTGGAATTCCTCATCAACTCCTAGAGGGGGAAGAGAAGTGAGGGAGACAACAATGATCATATAACCTTGGAAAACCTATGCATAAATTTGTTAATGGAATAAAATAGAGAAATTTTTTTCTTTAAAAACAGAGAGGGAATCATGAAGCAAAGACAAATGAAAATTGGATATTCACTAACTTATCCAATCTAGATACTTGCTTAGTTTAAGATGTTCTTTAGAGTGCAACATATAATTATTACTCCTGAGAGTGTTAAGCCTGAATATTCCTACTAAGTACTTTTTCTACAGAGTCCATTCTATGGAAAGAGATTATGAGTGTTGTTCTCTCTTTGTGTCTCTTTCTGTCTCTCTGTCTTTCTCTCTTTCTCATGACTTTATGCTAGAAGACAACACCTTGAAAACTTGAAAATGCTTCCAACTACATGAAAAACTCTCAGAACTTCTTATCAATTCATAGACGGAATACAGATGATTGATTGTGATTAGGAAATTGTAGTTCTATGGTCTAGCTGCATGATGTCTCAACTACATGATCTGTCAAGAAGAAACCTAATTCATCAACATGTAATCTCAGAAGTTTAGTGATTTGCCCAGGGTCACACAGCTAGTAAGAGGCAAATTCAAGACTTGAACAAAGGTAAGGCCAGCTCCCTAACTGCTTTTTTGTCCTACAATCCATTGGTGCAGCTCTCGGCCTGCGAGAGGCTGCAAGGGGAGAAAGAGAGGATAGAGATAGAGTAGAAGTTTTTATCCCGCGAAGGGTGTGAACGAGCCGACTTTAGAGATGTGAATAACCGAGTCAGTAGACAAATATTATTTGTATGAGCCACAGCTAAGCTCCGACCACTGAGTGTAATTATTCAGGCTGAAACCACCCAATGATCTCAATTTAACACCGTACTGGTCAGAGGATAAAGCTAGCTCAGATGGAAAGGAGATCAGAAACTACAGGAGGTAGATAATGCTAGGTAGCATTAGGAGAAAGAGAGGAAGTAAGGCAGGCCTGGCCTAAAGACCAGGCCTTAGTGAGAAAGATAGAGAAGAGAGAGAGAGACAGGGGAGAAGATGCTCCTTGCCAAACCTGGGGATGCTGATCAAGTAGGCGGAGCTTACTGGAGCTTGTTTATTTATAGTCTTGCCAGCTCAATACATATTGAACAGTTATATGATACCTCAATACATATGGATGAGTTACCTGGGGTATCCCTATTGAATAATACAACCTATGACAAGGTGAAGGTGGGGTTATACTCCTCAGGTGAGTGGGACAAAGGAAAGCAAGGTTTCGCGCCTAAACTTCAGCCATGCTGGCAATAAAATTCATTGCCATGCACAGGATGGCCATGTGCTCACTCACATTCTTTGTTTCCCCATAATGTCTATGGGCTGGGCTGACACAATTACTAATACTCCTACTGCTCCACAATTATATAGAAGATGGGTCCTGGAAACAAGGAAGAAAACAGAATCTATTTTGAATTTTCTCGGAAAATTAATAAACAATAATTAGATTCATGAAAAGAAATTAATTTATGATATTTACATAATCCCTAGGAGCTACTAAATGCATTTTTGAAAGAAAAATCATGATGCCAATAATTCTCAGAATTCCTTTTGACTGATTCCACATCTGAGAAATAGTTTCATGTAATAGCATAAATTCTTCCAAGAACCTAGATGCTCAATATCCTATCCTCATAGATCTAATTCATAGGAGTAGATCAAGAAAACTAGTTCCTATTCCAGTTCAGAAAGGATTGCCAAAATTCAGTGAACCTATTGCAGATTGTTTTATGCCCTAACAATATGAATTCATATATTTCATAGTCAAGTCTACTGAAATCTGCTGATTATTCCAGAAACTAGCAGATCACTGATCCACTATATATTTACTCTGAATTCCTAAATCATTCTTCCAATCAACTTAGTTTCCTTCAAACAAAAAATACATTAGTGCTCAGATATAATAGAGCTTTCAGCTCTGAGAAGCCTGAGTAAGGGCTGGTGTGGTGAAGCAGTTGGTGGCACAGCGATCACAGCACCAAGTTGGTGTCAGGAAGCATGAGTCCAACTCAGACATTTATTATCTGTTTGACCTTGGACTATGTAACTGAGTTTGACTTAGTTCCCTTATCTGTAAAATGAGCCAAAAAAGGAAATTGCAAACTACTCTGTGTTTGCAAAGAAAATCCTAAATGGAGTTAGTCAAAAACAATTTAAACAACAGCAGAGCAACAACAAAAGTAAAATGGAGTAATGACAAAAAAGAAAAAAGTAATGACAAAAAAAGAGAAAGAGATCTGGAGAATGGAGGTTAAATATTCTGGAAGAAGCAAACCTTTTTAGAATTTGGCCCTTACTTTTACATTGAAGATATTGTAGCAAAAGGCAGCAAATATGGAGAAACCTCTACCCTGTTCAATTAAATCACTCACAATTGTATGAATTAAATTTTAATGATTTGACTAAAATACATGAATATTATAAATAATAATGGTGGTCGCTGATTCAAAGTATTATTGTTCAAAGTCAAAATGACTTTAATAACTTTTATTTATAAAATAGGTGGAAAGAGTGAAAGCAGAGAAATACAGAAATCTGGAGAAGACATTAGCCTAAGTAAATATCACTCAGGTGCTTGGCTCAGCCAGGGCTTATTGACCTTCAACCTGAGTTGAACTCTCTCCAGAAGACAGTAAGGGAAAGACAGCTATCCACTCACCCAAGTTCACTCCAAGAGGCAGATCAAGACAATGACTAGAGGTGAAGGTGACTCCTGAGGCTGACTTTCTTTTTTAAGCAAACTTTCTTCTTGAAGCTGACCTCCTCCATGAAGTCAACTTTTTTAGCCTCAGAAATTCAGGGCCTTTTATAGTGGCTTCTTGTCCCTTCCTCTTTTCACAAGGGCCAATCAAAGCTTCCAAATTGCCCAGCACTGCCCAGGGGGCAGTGTTTGTAGGAACCACTTCTTACCTTCTGGTGAGGTGAATCCTCATCAAAAGAGTTCACAGATTTCTGGCTGAGTTGTGAAATCTCATTTCCTGGCTGATTGAGTTGAAAGAGTGGAGAGCTCCTCCACTTAGTGCTAAGTAGGGTGTTCAAGCTTTTGTCATTTCAATTCAAAAGTAGACAAAGGAGAGTTAATCCTGTATTCACAATCTGATGAGGTATTAAGTAGGGGTACTTAAATTATTGGGGGTTTTTGTTGTTTTGTTTTGTTTTGTTTAATTTTAAACATTATTTTATTTGGTCATTTTCAAGCATCATTTAATAGAAACAAAGATCACTTTTTTTTCTACCCCCCTACCCCCACCCATCCCACTGGCAATGCTTGATTCCTCTGGGTGTCACATGCGTCCTCAGTCCTCAACCTGAGCCCATTCCCTTGCTATTGGTTTCTGTAGTAGGGTGTTCATTCAGTCTCTCCTCAATCATACCCCCTCCACCCCTGTAGTCAAGCTGTTGTCCTTCCTCAGTGTTTTTACTCCCACTATTTGTTCTCTGTTTGTGGGTAGTGTTTTTTTTCTCCTTGGCCCCTGCAGGTTGTTCAGGGACATAGCATTGAGATTAATGGAGAAGCCCATTACATTCTATTTTACCACAGTGTATCAGTCTCTGTGTACAATGTTCTCCTGGTTCTGCTCCTCTCACTCTGCATCACTTCGTGGAGGTCATTCCAGTCTCCATGGAACTCCTCCACTTTATCATTCCTTTAAGCACAATAGTATTCCATCACCAACATATACCATAATTTGTTCAGCCATTCCCCAATTGATGGACATCCCCTCATTTTCCAATTTTTTGCCACCACAAGGAGCATAGCTATGAATATTCTTGTACAAGTCTTTTTACTTATTGTCTCTTTGGGGTACAAACCCAGCAGTGCTATGGCTGGATGAAAGGGCAGACAGTCTTTTATTGCCCTTTGGGCATAGTTCCAAATTGCCCTCCAGAATGGTTTGATCAGTTCACAACTCCAGCAACAGTGCATTAATGTCCCAACTTTGCCACATTCCCTCCACCATTCATTACTTTCCTTTGCTGTCATGTTAGCCAATCTGCTAGGTGTGAGGTGATACCTCAGAGTTGTTTTGATTTGTATCTCTCTGATTATCAGAGATTTAGAACACTTTTTCATGTGCTTATTAATAGTATTGATTTCTTTGTCTGAAAACTGCCTATTCATGTCCTTTGCCTATTTATCAATTGGAGAATGGCTTGATTTTTTGTACAGTTGCTTTAGCTCTTTATACATTTGAGTAATTAGACCTTTGTCAGAGGTTTTTATGAAGATTGCTTCCCAATTTGTTGCTTTCCTTCTGATTTTGGTTATATTGGTTTTGTTTGTACAAAAGCTTTTTAATTTGATGTAAACAAAATTATTTATTTTATATTTTGTGACTCTCTATGTCTTGCTTGGTTTTAAAGTCTTTCCCTTCCCAAAGGTCTGATATGTATACTATTTTGTGTTCACCTAATTTACTTATAGTTTCTTTCTTTATGTCCAGGTCATTCATCCATTCTGAGTTTATCTTGGTGTAGGGTATGAGTTGTTGATCCAGACTTAATCTCTCCCAAACTCTCTTCTAATTTTCCCAGCTGTTTTTGTCAAATAGTGGATTTTTGTCCCAAAAGCTGTGGTCTTTGGGTTTGTCATATACTGTCTTGCTGAGGTCACTTACCCCAAGTCTATTCCACTGATCCTCCTTTCTGTCTCTTAGCCAGTACCAAATTGTTTTGATGAGCACTGTGTTATAATATAGTTTGAGATCTGGGACTGCCAGACCACCTTCCTTTGTATTTTTTTTTCATTATTTCCCTGGATATCCTTGATCCTTTGTCCTTCCAAATGAACTTTGTTATAGTTTTTTCTAATCCAGTAAAGAAATTTTTTGGAAGTTCAATGGGTATGGCACTAAATAGATAGATTAATTTGTATAGGATGTTTATTTTTATTATATTGGTTCATCCTACGCATGAGCAGTTAATGTTTTTCCAATTGCTCAGGTCTAGTTTTGATTGTGCAGAGAGTGTTTTTTAGTTGTGTTCATATAGTTCTTGTGTTTATCTTGAGAGATAGATTCCTAAGTATTTCATTTTGTCTAAGGTAGTTTTGAATGGGATTTCTCTTTCTAGTTCTTGCTGCTGAACTGTGTTGGAATTATATAGAAATGCTGATGACTTATTTGGGTTTATTTTGTATCCTGAAACTTTGTTAAAGTTGTTGATTATTTCGATTAGCTTTTTGGTTGAATCTTTAGGATTCTTTAAGTAGACCATCATGTCATCTGCAAAGAGTGATAACTTGGTCTCTTCATTGCCTATTTTGATGCCTTCAATTTCTTTTTCTTCTCTAATTGCTACTGCTAGTGTTTCTAGTACAATGTCAAATAGTAGAGGTGATAATGGGCATCCTTGTTTCACTCTTCATCTTATTGGGAATGCATCTAGTTTATCCCTATTGCAGATGATGTTTGCTGATGGTTTTAGATATATACTTTTTATTATTTTAGGAAAGACCCTTCTATTCCTATACTTTCTAGTGTTTTTAGTAGGAATGGGTGTTGTATTTTATCAAAGGCTTTTGCCTCAGGCCATTTCTAGAGCCTCTGAGGAATTCACAGTTTGCAGGAGTCCCAACAGTCTGCATGCTCTTCAGTGAAACTGCTCTGAGGGGTGGTTCTCTGGGAGTATTCTTTAGATGCCAAGGACCCTGGAGTGCTCCCCACTCACTGCAGAGACATTCCTCACTCACTCATTGTCTCTGGTGAGTGCTCTGGTCCCTACTCTGTGGGGGGGGAGGGCCTCTCAGCACATGCTTAGCAGCAAGCTTTCTCTCCCTCTTTTAGTTTGGAAGTGTTCAAACCCCATGTACCTTTGTTGCTGTGGGCTGCTGGAGAGTCCCTCTGATCTTTTAAAGATGATTTTTATGCACTTTCGAGGTAGTCTATTTCGTTCAATTAGGGGGAGAGGAAGTTATTCGGGTCTAGATTGCCTCCATGTTTAAGGGGAAGTCTATACTTAAGTTATTGTTAAGCAGAATGTTAATTCAAAATAGACAAAGGGAATAAAGAATTCCCTTTTACACAATTAAGCATTTATTAAGCTCCTACCCAAACCTTGGTTTCTCTGTTGAATGTCGGGGACACACACACACACAAAAAAAGAATTGGTCTCTACTCCTAAGGAGTAGAAATTAGTGGGAAGTTGCTGTAATATACACATATACAAGTATAGTTTATATAAGTCATACAAAGAAGACACAATGTCTTGGAATGGGAAGGGATTATCAACTGGTAGGAGTAACTAAATCTTCCTGAAAATATTGCCCTTGAGCTGAATTGTGAATAACAAATATGAAGTAGCACCCCCTGAGTTGCCTAGAAAAGCTCACAAAGTTTTGCCTTCAAATACCTGGTAGAATAATTAGCATGTCATTGTTCCCACTTTACAGGTGAGGAAAGTGAGATTTAGAGACATTGTTCAAATTTCACAAGTAGTAATACTATCATTGCCTACCCCTACTCTTCTAAACCAAGGATGGTATACAAGTATATAATGAGAAAGATACAAGATGAATAACAATAAATAACCAGAAGAGAAAGATATATCTTAACCCTTTACAATGAAAAGGTGTATTTTTTATATTTTAATATTCCTTTTTTTTTTCTAATTTGAGTGCTGAATTCTTTCCATTTCTGCCACCTTTTCCCCACACATTGAGAAGACAAGAAATTTCATGTCAGTTATACATTTGAAGTCATGCAAAATGTGTTTTGGTATTATCCATGTTGCAAAAAATAAAAAGAAAGGGGAAAAGTGATAGGCTTTTTGGAAATTACTTGGATCACAGTATTGATCTCTATAGCTTTTGTTCACATCTTATTGTCATACAATATTGCTATTACTGTGCAAAAAGTACATCTGGTCTTGTTCACTTGGCAACAATTCATATGTATTCCAAATTATTTTTTCTGAAGCTACTGTTTGTCATTTCTTTTAGCACAACTGTATTACATCATAATCATATACCACAATTTGTTCAGCTATTCCCCAATTGATGCGTATACCTCAATTTCTAAGTCTTTGCCAGTACAAAAAAGAGCAGCTATAAATATTTTTATACACAGAAGTCTTTTTTTTTCCATTTTTAGGGCTGCTTTCCTATTTATGTATCTACTTGCCTGTCAGATCTTCCTTGTGGCTCCAAGAAGCTACAGCATATACCATGATCATACCACAATAAATAATCTCAGCAGGTACTCTAACCCAGGAAGTGGGTAACCCACAGTCCCTAAATCTGATAATGAATGAGGGGGATGTTTACTTCAGGTATGCAAAAACTTCTCCCATTAGAAAGGGCGAACAAGAATGATTTGTTCCAATGACCATGAAGACAGATGACTCAAGGGCTGTTGAGCTTGGTGAGACATCAAAGCCACCAAGGTCATCCACCGCATCCCAATCATCACCAGTCATCCTAACTTTTGTCTTGTCACTGTACTGCCATGATTCTGGGAGGGAGAGTGAGTTTGATGACTTTGTGCAGCTCTGCCTCACTTAAATCCAATTCACAAGCAAGTCAAAACACCACCCAATGGGAATCCTCTTCAAAAGTGAAGCATGAACAACAACTTGTTGATAGCAACAGACAATTAGATTGACTGACAGATAGATATAGAAATGCAAACAACTGATTGGACAAAGTGAAATACATGGTAAGATTCAAAGTTTCTTGAGTCAGAACATAACTTCTGAGGCTGCTATAGATAGAATGTGATGAGGAGGAGAAGTGTGTCCTCTGTGATAGTGGAGGACAGTGTCAGTCTAAAAAATTGTCTGAGAACCTGAATGAGACAAATTGGCTCCTAATCAAGAAGGATGAACTGAAAGTGTGAGTTAGCCTTAGGGAGACAACCTGAGGAGTTCAAGATTGTTTTCTTCTATTGCAAATATTAATAGTATGGAAATAGGTCTTGATCAATGATACATTTAAAATCCAGTTGAATTGCTTGTTGGCTATGGGAGGGAGGTGGGAAGATAAGAGGGAAAGAATATGAATCATGTAACATGGGAAATATTCTAAATTAATTAATTAAATAAATACAATTTTAAAGAAGATTACTTTGATTGGCTCTTTGCTTTAAATATAGTAAGCAGATGAGGTAAATACTTGATATTACAAAATCTGGCTACCTAGGACAACTATGGGAATATCATTACAGACTAGGACAAGAGATTCTGTGGCTTTTTGAGTAGTTGGGATTAACAGTGGTAATGCCTTTTCATATCCGTCATTTTGCCTTCTTTCCCTCCTAAAGAATTATTTCATTTTCCAAAGATATATACCTTTAAAGTTGTGTAACCTTATATTTTAATTGTTACCAAAATCAACTCCTCCTAAATAAAATTATATTTGTCTTAACTGCCTTGGGAATACTTAAACTTGTCCAAACTTAATGGGAGCTAAATAATAATTTTAAAAAAAGAATCAGTGTTATGGTATACAAAAAAAGGAATAAAGAGATCCATTTCTTTCATCTAAAATATTGGGATTTAAACCTAAATTGGGAATCTGCATTAAAAATAAAAGTATTCTGTAGTTTTGATTATTTAAAAACTTTCATATACAAATAAAAACTAGATTCATACTGAATTTGAAGAGATTTTCCCCTTCCTTTGACCTAAGCTAAAAATGAATCAGAATGAAAGTGTGTATGTAATAGATAGATAGATAGTCAGACACAGATAGACAAACAGAGAGACATATATAGGTTGTCAAGACATATGACTTCATTCACTTCTCCTTTTCTCAAAGAACAGGAGAAAAGAAAGCTCTTTGGAGAGGCAGACTAGAGGGCAATGAATAGCAGGTAGGAAATGCCAGTTGTTACTAGTTCTGGCCAACCATACCCCCATTCCAAAGATGGTGCACCAGAGGGATGAATATTCTTTCCTCAGGACCTTTCATCTTATACCGCCATACTATATATAGGCAGGTATATAATGCAATATATGTCTATAAAGAGCGACATATATGTATATATTCTATGTTTACACACACAGAGATATAGAGATATATACACAAATATATATATATATATATATATATATATATATATATACCCATAAGTGAATTGTTCCCTCTACTGAAAGCTAGCCTTGCTCAGAAAAAGGTTTTTGATGGTATAGTAGTATAAGCAAAATCTGGATTCTGATCCTGTCCTCTGGTTTCCCTGGAATAATCTAGTTTCTTTCTTTATAAGAAAATTAGTCCTATATCTCATTTATAAACTATTTTAAAAGTTAAATTAAGAAATGAGAAATATGCAATCTCTAAGAGCTTCTCTAGCTGTAACACTTTTATAATTCTACCTAACCAGCCCACACTGTCTTTATTGTATTCCATTCTGTTCTGACTGTGTTCTGATCAGTGGTTTAAAACAAGAGGCAGCTATACAGATGATCAAATACCTATAAATCAGTCAATCCAAATAAAAAGTTAAAGAAAGAATAGCTTTCCTTTGTTGATAAGAAATTTGTCTTTGTTTTCTTTTTAACTTTGGATGATGTAAAAATTAGCCAATCAAATTTTTATCCAAAAATGTGTTGCGTAAGACAAGTGTTGGGTCGTTTTTTAATTGCAAGCCGATTGCATGACACACAGTGGTATTTGGCATCTATTGGGAAAATATAGCATTAAACTTATTTTAGGCAGATGAGTTTCTCCATAAAAAGAATCCACAGAATGGAAGGCCATTGTTGAGCACAGAAGGCCAAAAATGTGTTAATTACAACCCATTGCTTAGGTGTATTGTTCCTAATAGTAGCTCCCAATATTTTGGCCCCTCTTTTTTTCTGGCTTTTCTTTGTTCCTTACTCTCATTGCCAGCTAGAACTAGATTATCCTTTGTCCTGAGAGAGGCCTTCCTGACCATCTTGTGTTTTCATTAATGCTGTGTGATAATGACAAAATCAACAGGATAGACACTTGAAGCCTGAGTGCTTCTCGCTTGATTGTCATCATGTCTTTGTTCCCCTGAACTTGTTTCTGGCCTTTCCACTCTCTTTCTTTTCTGAGCTCCACTTTATAAAGGGCACTAATGCATTGAATTGCTGCTTCCCTTATTTTTCAGAAATATTACCTATTTCAGCAATAACAACAAACCTTTCCTTTGTTCAAAGGTGTAAAGTTCTTAGAAATATCTTTTTTACAATTCATACAAGTCCTTGACCTTTTTTTTTTATTCCATTGCTTATATAACTTCTATCTAAAAGTCTCTTGGTTTGGGACTCTCTCTCTTTATTAGTGCATATGAAAGTTCCATCTTGCCTAACTGTCAGGGTGGAGCAAAGCTTGTGAGAGGCCAAATCTACAGTTCTCTTATTTTGAGGACTTTCTAAGTGAAAAGAATTCCTAATTTATAGTTTCTAGAAAGAAGATGGAAACAGCAAACCCCATTTCTGATTTTTGAAGGAAAAAACTCTGGGGAGAGACATGAGAGGAGTGGCCTCTCCATCATCTCCCAATTCTCAGCTTACTACTCTAGGGACTTCTAGAAACTTTTCCTTGGATGAGACTCTCTTTTGGTTTAGTTGAGTTATTTCTTGTTAAATGGGATAGTTCCTTCCCTCAGTATTGTCTCATATACATTCTTCTAGGAATCCCTTATCTTATTTCTGTTTTGCTATGATTGGATAAATAGATTGGTTTTTTGCTATTTGTTATGTTTGGTTTAAAGCTTGAGGTTCTCCCTCCTCAAAATAGTGAAATGATAATAATTTAGAAGGAACCTGATCATATTCATGAGTAATAGTTAAAATCAAATAATATTTCAGGGAAAAGATAACTGTATTTCTATCTTAATACCTCTCAATGAGATCTTAGCGGTAGCCTTTGCCCCTAACTCATGCTTTCCATCATGACAGAAATGGAAGTCTCCCTTGTAGAAGAGTAGAGAGATAAGAGGCTATTTCTGTCTCTTCTGCCTCTTTCTGTCCAGAAAGAGTACAAAGATTAATTACTTTTAATTGTTCTACCCCTAAGATTAAATTTGTATGTTTTATTTCATATTATCTCCTATAAGTAGTCAAATAATTCCACTTTTTAGTTAAAGAAAAGGTGGCCCAAGTGGATAACTTGTATCCCTAAAGTGTCAGGAATCAGGGAATTAGGAATGAAATTTCCAGAAAACTGGAAATAAACTTCAAGCAAAATAGTTATAACAATGTTGTTAATAATGATAATAAAAATAATAATCATTAAACATTTCATTGTAATTTTATCACATTGAAATTTTAATCTCTTTGAGGATAGCCTTGAACAACTTTTGAAGCATTTGTACCAACTTCTTTTTCATCTTTATTCTTGACCCACTTCCAAACAAATTATTTTACATATTTCTTGTTGAATTGTGCTGGTTATGTCTAACTCATCATGACCTCATTTGGGATTTCCTTTTCAAAGATATTGGAGTGGTCTGCCAGATCATCTCTAGCTCATTTTACAGATAAGAAACTGAGGCAAAATGGTTGAAAGTGACTTGGCCAAAGTCATATAGTAAGTAGGTGTGTGAGGCTAGATCTAAACTGAGGAGGATGAGTCTTCCTAATTTCAGGCCCACACTATTCACTCTATCATCTAGCTTTCCTCTATACATACATATAGCAATAATGCCTAACTTAGTAATATAATTATAGAATAGTCAGAAAGCTAAGTCAGGCATAAAATGGAGACAATAAAATGGAATAGAATAGAATAGAATAGAATAGAATAGAATAGAATAGAATAGAATAGAATAGAATAGAATAGAATAGATGCTGACTAATAATTTAAACTAAGGCTTTCCTTAATAACCTTTTAGGATTACTGAAAAAGGAAGAGACCCAAAAGCTTCTGTATCCAAAGTAATTAAGTCATACTTATTGTATTGAGGGAAATGACTGGAGAAAGGAGAATGAAGGTCATTGCTGGAAGATTAAGTTTTTCCCCATTGCTAAATTTTTATTCAACTATCCTCTCAAACATTAAGATTTTGATTTAATCCATAAAACAACAATCATGTATTAAATATTTTTCAGTAACTATGCTAGGTACATGGAACACAGAGACAAAGATTAAGTATCACTCCCTCAAAGAGATGACATTCTGTTTGAAAGGCACAACATGGCCATATAAATGCATATACAAAATATATACAAAATAAATTGAGGTTATTTTTAGAGGGAAGACCCTAGGAGCTGAGAGGATCAGGAAAAGCTTCATGAAGCATGTAGAAAGTAGGATATCTTAAAAGAAACGCTTCTAAGAGGAGGAGGAAGTGAGAAAAAGTTATTTCTAGGTAAGTGGAATAGAGAATGCAAGGGCAAAGAGATTGGAAAATTCTAAGATCCTACCCTAGTCAAGTGAAAAAAAAAACAAAAAACAAAACACTCCTTTCTAAACTTTGAATGCTTTTACCCATTAACTTAACTTCAAATATGAATTTCAGGGAATTCTATGAGACCAAAATTGGGATAAACACACTCAATATATAATTCAAATCTCCCATCTCAACACTGTTTCACCTTTGTATTTATTATGGTTAAACTCATAGCATAGATATTATTTTCTCTGTGCCTAGATTGCCCTACTCAAAAGCTTAGCATGCTATTTGGAACATTGTGGATATGATTTCCAAGAATTATTATGGAATATATACATATATCACCATTTTTCTATGGGTTTTCTCCAGGTCCCCAAAGGATGGCAAGAAATACTTAAAATTATTTTTTAAAAACCTTACCTTCCGCCTTAGAATTAACACTGTGTATTGGTTCCAAGGAAGAAGAGTGTTAAGGGCTAGGCAATGGGGTTTAAGTGACTTGCCCAGGGTCACACAGGTGCGAAGTGTCTGAGGCCAGATTTTAATTTAGGATCTCACCTCTCTAGGCCTGGCTCGGTATCCACTAAGCTACCCAAGTGGCCCCCAAATTATTTTTTATTTAGAAAGTGATACATTGAAAAGAATTCTGAATTTTGAATCATAAGATTCTATTCTGAATCCTTATTCTGCCACTTATACCCTCTGTGATTTTGGTGAAGTGATAAATCTCTTTGCTTTAATTTTCTCATTTTTAAAATGATTGATTTTGACTAAATGACCTAAAGTTCCTCCCAACTCCAAATTATCACAGAACCTTAGACTGACAGATTTTATAGCTAAATGGAACTACAACAGCCAGCTATTCCAACCCATTCCTACAAATGGATCCAAATTACAATATGTCTGATAAGTAGTTATCTAACCTTTACTTGAAACCAGCCCCACAAACACTAGAAAACCTTTTAGGAAGGTTGTGGAGTGAGTGTATGTTTCAAAAAAAAAAAAATCAACCCTATTGAAAGCACTCAAATTTCAAAATTAAGGGAACCATTTTTAGTGGAGATATTCCTAACAAGAATTGGGACAAGAATGGTTCACCTTATAGGGAATCAGGGAAAAGGAGAAAGAAAGAAATTCATAGACCACATAATTATTCTTTTACATAGTCCATATACCTTTAAATTCAGTGGGAACTCTGTATTGAAAATAGACATAATTCATCCAGCTTCAGGTCAAAGTTTTAATCTGATCAACATATTCAGAAAATAAATTGGCCTTATCAAAATAGAGCCCTGAATCTGGTTTGAAGACATTTAAAATCCTACAAAATCCTACAGGAGTATATATATTTTAAATTTCTCCTGGAACACTTTTTAATAATGAAAATAACTTCATTGTCACACAAACATCTGTAAAAATACCCAACAACAATAGTGGGGCAGAGATGTCAGATTCTTTATGGCTAAAGCTAGTCTAAGTATATACTTACATATATAAACATGCATATATATGTATATGCTTCTGCTTCTAGAAGAGTCAAGAGAACAAAAATTCTTACAAATTGTATTCTATCAAATATCAAAGCACAAAACGTTTCTAAAGGTGACTAATTATTGGTCTAGAAGATGGATTGTTACTAAGAGAAGCTGTGGGATATGAGAAGGAGAAGAAAGAGATGAAGAAGAGAGGAATAAAAGGAGAAATTAAAAAAGAAAGGAAAAAGGAAGGAGAAGAAAGGAAGAAAAAAGAAGGAAAGGAAGAAAAAAAAGAAGTAAAAGAAAGGACAGAATTACATAAGAAAAAGAGAAAGGAAGAAAAAGAAAGTGAGAAAGAAAAGGGGAAAAGAGGAAAAAAAAACTTTTAAAAAGTGTGACAGATACCTGTTTTCAAGAGTAGTTGTGAACTACTTTCATTTAAAAAATGAACATAAATCTGTAGTCAAGAAAAGACTAAAGTACACAAGGCTAAGAGACAAAAGGCTCTGAGTTCAATCTGGCCTCATACACTTAGTTGTTTGATACTGGATGAATCACTTAACCCCCAATGCCTAGACCTTACCACCATTCTGTCCTGGAACCAATACATGGTATTAATTCCAAGTTGACAACTTATGTAAGCATTTTAAAAAAGAATGGTATAATTTATAAGGCTATGGACTTAAAATCAAGCAGACCTGAGTTCAAATATTGTCTCAGATTCTTACTAGCTGTGAGACTGTAGTAAGTCACTTAATTTCTAAGATGCCTTAGTTTTGTCACATAAAAATGAGGAGGTAGAACTCAATGGCTTATAAAATTATATGCTGTGTTTTCCTATCTGCACACTTGTTGTGGTCCTTCTCCAATAAAAATGTAATTGCCAAAGTGAATTTAATTGCATTAAATTTATTCTGCCATTATTGAAGATGAAGGAATGAGATCAGAAGTGATTTGGTTCAGAATAGGAGATGCAGTCAATTAGAATGGGACTATGACCTCTGCCACAGGGAGTTAAATCCTAGATGCATCCAAAATCCAATTCACTTTGCTCAAATATCTCCTTAAAGGCAATCCTTCTACCTTCTGAGGCAGGTGATTACACACATGGATAGCTTTAATTTTTATGAGTTTTTTATTTTTTCCCCACATCAATGTTTAGAAATTTTTTCACCTTCTACACACTGCTCTCAATTCTGTTCTTTGGGGCCAAGCAGAACAAATCTAATCCCTTTTCCACCTAATAGGAAGATTTGCTCAATTAATTTTTTCTTCTTTCCCAAAATGATCTTTGGACTCGAAAGGGCTAGAAAAAATAATAATGAGGAGTTGATGTCTGAGATAAGTTTAAAAAGCTAGTAAAATAGGGCTCAGCTTCCACTTGATGAGCCTGAATCACAAGGTCCTATACTATAGAATGCTAATAGAATTATTAAATAATATTTCCATGGCACAGTCTTGTTTTTTTCAAAAATCACAAGTTGACGGAGTTACAAAAGCTCTAGGAAAGGGCAAATGCTGAACAGGGTAGGAAGAAAATAAAGTCTGCATACTCAATAACAATGAGCTTAACTTCAACACAGCACAAACTTCTTGAACAAACAAATTTATTTTTAGATTTTGAATATTTTGTTTTTACATAGACATCATTTCTAAATAAATCTTTACTCCTCCCCTTACATCAGTCATAGGAAATGGAAAAGAAATAGACAGACAGACAGATAGATATAGATAGATATAGACAGATGATAGACAGATAGATGATAGACAGATGCTAGATAGATGATAGACAGATAGACAAATGGATGATAGATAGATAGATAGATGAATGGATAGATAGATAATATGGTGAAGGCAATTCAACAAAAGTAATCATCCCTTCAAATGAGCCTAATAAAATAAGTAATTATCCATACTCTTAATCCTCACATTTGCTTTAAAAAAGTAAGGTCTTTGCTTTGACTTCTTTTTCTTTAAGAACTGAGCTTGGTCTTACAATTAAATATTTTCCCTTTCTTTGTTCCCTTTTTCTTCAATTCCTTCTTTTTTTCTGAAATAATCTTAAAATAATGGTGAAGGAACATCTTGAAAAGGAATCAGTAATAATAAAGTTCCAGGTAGAGCCCTATGTGCTTTTCAGGCAAAGTAACTAATTTAGGTCAATAGAGTATTAGTTATAACTTTCCATATAACTTAACCAAGTGCAGGACAAAGTCTCTCATGCTGTTCTTGTAGTACGGAGTAGATGTGAGTTAGATAACAGTATACTTAAGAGAATTCATAACTGGTTGAAAGATCAGGTTCAGTAATCC
The DNA here is from genome assembly GCF_027887165.1 of Monodelphis domestica. NCBI lineage: Eukaryota > Metazoa > Chordata > Mammalia > Didelphimorphia > Didelphidae > Monodelphis > Monodelphis domestica. The sequence goes on from NC_077227.1 coordinate 564,510,109, forward strand.
ATTAATGATTTTATAGTAAATTGTGTCTCTGGGGTCTAGGGGAAAATGTTATGCCCCATGTTGCTTAATATTTTCATAAATAATTTAATAAGAATATAGTTTACATGCTCTAATTAGGAGATGATATAAACTGCTAGAAATAAATAATCCACTTGATTGAAGTTAGGATTTAAAATTATTTTTAAAGATTAAAACATTAAGAATAGTCTAATAAAATGAGATTTTACAGAGATTAATATAAAGCCTTATACTTTTATTAAAAAGAACTTCTTAAATACCAGATTGTAAAAGGATCCATCACTTCTTTCAATGGAAAAATGTCATTTGTTTTAAACTTTAACCTTAATATATATCAATGGCTAATATGTACCAAATATTATGCTGAGTTTTTTATATGTGTTATCTCATTTGACCTTCATAACAACCTGTAGGGTAGGTGATATAATTAATCCTATTTTATAGTTGAGGAAACTGAGCCAAGTAGACATGCCCCAAATTATAAAGTTAATATTTGGGGACAGATTTGAACGCTTGTCTTCCTGACTCCAAATCAAGGGCTTTATCTACTATGCTACCTATGTGCTTAGGTAAGTGATAATACACTGTTATTGTGTGCCCTTTGACACCTTATGTAACATATTAATTTTAGAACAGCATACTTTAGATGGACAAGTGATAAAGAGTTCATTTAGAGAAGGGCATCATCTTAGTGATGCCCTCTTCTTCATGTAATAAAGGGATTGATTGAAGTATTGAGATATTTAGTCTACAAAAGAGAAGATTTTAAGGAGACAGAATCTCTATATTAAAATCAAGGTATTATACCCATTTTCTTGACTACAGTGGGCAACACTAGGTACAGTGAATGTAAGAGGCAAATGGAAGAAGTAAATAAGATCACTATCTATACTTACTTCAACGGCCTCTAATGAAATTCACTTAATATTCCTGGTTTTCAGTTTTTTCTTCTAAGAAAATTTTTTAAAAATTGACTAAATGGTGTCAGAATTTTTTAGTTTTATATCTATGATCTTATGAACTATAACACAAAAGAACCATTTTAGGCCTTGGAGTGGTCTAAGTAATCATCTAAGTAACTCCCTTATAGATGGGGAAACAGTAGACAGGAGAGAGAAAGTCAGAAGCCCATGGTCACCTAGGCCCAAACTATGGCTGGGAACCAGATGTCTGAGTTCTGAGTATGGTTTTGTTCCTCCTAATGGCTTCCCATCTCCCTATGTAACTACAATTGAGAGAATCCTTAAGCAAAGTTTATCAAACAGCAGACAGATATCTTCTCTATTTATTTTTAATTTTCTTGGAGAGAAGTTTCTTGATTTCTTATTGATGATAAAGTCAGAGTTGGGCCACTCCAGGCCAAGCCAAAACTGGAAAAGAACACAGGATTCAGGGCCATTTGTGTACCTATCGGAGCTCATTGCTATTGCTGAATTTTAAGGATTATGCTTCCTTTCACCTATCAAATCACTGTTGTTGACAGTGGCTGTGAAGTTACAACAACTCTAGCACACTCGGTTCTGGGGAAGTGACACACACTTTACGATATATTATTTTCCCACTGATTATGCTTTGCCATAAGCTTGTCTAACCAAGACAATTCATCAAGATCAATGTTATTTATCATGACTATCAATGCAACATCAGTCCCTTTGAAGGAAGATTCATTTCTGGATGAATAATTCAAATGGAATAAGTGAAATTCCACAGAGTTTATGACTGACTATAGCTTTATTTGCCCTCATCTGGGGGGGGGGGGAGAGGGAAAGAGGGGGAAAAGTTCAGATGGTAGCCCGATAATTAGCTTGCTAATGTGTTTGTTTCTGACACCTCATATAACATGTACAACTTGTTACCATCTAGCAGAGACTAATGTATCTTGTTTATATTATCCAAAGACTAATTTTTATAAAACATCTGGAAATGTGACACTAACCAAATGGATAAGCTTGTAGGGGCACTGATGTACTCAGCTATACATGCATTTTGACATAACTTAATGAATCCTCTCCATCTGCCTTTACCAAGTAAATGCATGGCTTCAAATTCTAGCTAATAGCCCAATACCCTTCCTTATTTGGTGAGTGATATTTTCCTTTTCCCATTGAAAGTGAGGAACAGAAAAAAAAACTTTCCAGGTCCAGGGAGAATACAGACGTAAAGGGGATCCATTATGCTTGTCAGAGACTTGGAATCATGTTTCTTCTGGGCTTGGTTCTACTGCCAAGATACTAGTTCTCTGCACTACAGATCCAAGAGAGACAGAGACACAAAGACAGAGCAGAGAAAAAGAGACATAAACAGAGAAAAAGAGGAGAGAAAACCTATATAGCTAGAAAGGAAATTATTATCTGGTTCATTCCCTTCATTTTACCAATGAATAAGCTGAAATTCAGGGAGATTTATTTCTTCAAAGTAACTTAAATACTATAGTAAACATCAAGGTAGGAAAGGAAGAAGTAATATCATATAAAGGAAGCAATAGTCAGAAAGGCCTAAGATCAGTCCCTCAAGAAATTTTAAGAGTTATGACACCCTGGACAAATCACTTTACTTTTCTGTGCCTCAATTCCTTTATCTATAAAATAAGAGGGTTAGACTAAATGACTTCTAAAATCTCCACTTCTTCTAAAGGTATGGCTTTACAAGCTAATTGAGATCTCCTCTACTTAATTCTTCTTGCTAATTAGGCACTAAATATCCTTTAAATCCATTGTAGTTTTGTTGTTATTTTACTGTTAGGTCATGTCCAACTCTTTGTTATCCTATTTGATGTTTTTCTTGGCAATGACATTGGATTCCTTTGCTCAATTTAGAAATGAAGGAACTGAGGCAAACATGTTAAGTGACTTGACAAGTGTAATAAAACTAGTAAGCACCTGAGGCAAGATTTGAACTCAGGAATAAGGAGTCTTCCTGATGCTATGCTCAGCACTCTGTCCAACATGCTACCTAGCTACACTCCTTACATCTATTATCCTGGAGTAAATCCCTGGGCTCCCTGGACAAATTTCTCTCCATACTCTCACATTCTACTTTGTAGCTTAAAGCTAATATCTCTATATTACTTATGGTGTCTTTGAAGCTTGTCATAGCTTTAGAAATATTATATCACTTTTTTCTGATGACAACTCCATCCAGGTGATAGTTACAAGTATTACCTACTTCAAGCATCCATGATTTATTTCTGTGCATATGCTACCAAGTAGATGATGGTTCCTCTATGACTTAGTACATAGTCTTTAGGAATTCAAGGGACTAAAAATCCAAAATGCTACCTTGATAGCCTGATGTCTGAGAGTAAACCTGGCTGATAATTTATTTTTAGTTTTATCCTCAATCTATTACCTTTCATATAACTGAAGGTTTTCCATCTTTGTTAAGAATTCCCAAGATTTCCATCTCATTGACATAGTAATCAAGACTTCATGATCTCTCTACACTGTGATTACTCATCAGAAAAGGGCGTTAGTGTAAATCTTCAAATGTCAATATCCCTTTAGACAAATGATGAAACTAGATGTGTAAATAGATGAAGTGATGGACCTAGAGTCAAGAAGTCCTGAACCCAAAGCTTACCTCCAATACATATATGCTTTCTGACTTTGTGCTAATTATTTTAGCTCTCTGCAGGTTCTCCATCTTTAAGGAGGCTAGGATAATAAAAGCACCTACTTTCCAGGTTTGTGCTCAGGAGAAAAATGAGAAAATATTTGTAAAGTATTTTACCAACCTCAAATTGCTATGTAAATGCTAGTTATCATCAAGTTAAAGGACAAGAAGGAAAGATGGTCATCTCAAATTAATAGGAGGGGGCAGCCAGGTTGTTCGGTGGATTGAGAGCCAAGCCTGGATTTGAGAAGTCCTGGGGTCAAATATTATTTCAGACACTTCCCAACTATGTGACCCTAGGCAAATCACTTACCCCTCATGACCTAGCCCTTACCACTCTTCTGCTTTGGAACAAATGCACCTTATTAATACCAAGATGGAAGGCAAGGTTTTTTTTTTTTTAACAAAAAAAAATAATAGGTAACAGCTGGAATTTAGATCCAATGTATCTGAGACCAAATGGAATTTTTTACTATACTACAGTGTCCAAATTTTCCACAAATCTTTTCCTAACAAAGATGATTCCCTACTCAAAATTTCTGAGTAATTATCTCTATAATTCATTAAACACATTAGCAAATGCTTTATTGTACTGTTAATTATCAGTCTTGCCATTTTCTAATCTTTACAATTAGATCACAAAGTCCTAGAGAATGAGTATCTTGTGTTTTCTCCCTTAGCTCCTTTTCCTCATTTAACAAAGCATCTCCCATGTATATGTTAGGATGATACAAGAATAACAAAAGTAATTTGCATAAAATTCTTCTAATTATAAGGTTCATGCAAGTTGTAAATCAGGAAAATTAGTGATCAGCCAAAAGTCCATCACTATCATAAAGAAAGTCCAACAAAGAGTTCAAATGGATATTTATAAATAAGTAAGTCCCCCATATATACCTCTGGAAGATGATACAGTGTAGATGACACTAAGCCTTAGAATATTTTAGAGATTCTTGAGTGATGTCCATAACCATACCAAGAAAAAGAAAGACTTATCTAATCCTCCATTCAGGGAAAAATGGATCAAGAATGTTAATTGTGCAATCTAGGAAATAAAGTTTACTACAGTTACAATCAACAGACATCTCATTGACTTAGTTTGTATCTAGATTTATTATTTGTATCTGTCTATAGCTATAGACATATCTATTGCTACAAAAATTGGGGAGAAGTTAGATCCATAATATCAGTTCTATAGGGAACTCCCAAAGACCATTCCAGACTTTCAGTTGCACCTGTTTCTTAATAGTAGACATAGTCAGATTGTCCTAGATGAAATGGATATGTAGTTATGAAGGAGTGTGCCAGATTTTCAGGTTGAAGCTAGTTTCTTAAAATACCTTAAGTGATTTCCAGCTTCTAATGTCATAGGTTATGCATTGAATAGACAGGTAATTAGAAACTTCCAACAGGGAAGAATTTAAATATAAATGTTCTAAGAAAGAACAGGACCAGGTTTCCAGAAAGAAATAATGAACATCTTAAGAGCAAAAACAATATTTAGGGGGAAAGACATGCCCCAGAGTTGGGGAAAGAGTAGAGCTAGATAGAATAAAGGGTTTTGTTTTTCTAGAAAACAGCAGGAAAGACCTTTAGGCCTATGTTTATCATGAAAACAGGAATATTCCTACAACCTCCCAAAGAGGACCACACAACACCTAAATCCAATATGCAGTTTTATTTGCTACACGTAAAATTGTTTACCCTATGCTTTTTTTACCCATTAAATTCTCCATAAACTTAAAAAAAATCCCTATTTGATACATCTCCTATAAAACTGAAATCCTAGTCTTCATCTTATATCCCCCAGTAAGATTTCAATGAATGTTTGTTTTAGAATCCCTGAGCACTGTCATTTCTCTTGGACTTCTAAAAGCACAGTTTCTTGCCTATCTCCTCTCTATAGCAATTCCTAGGCTTACCAAAGTCATCTTGCTTTTGTAATTATGACACCTAAGGCAAACTCAGCAATTTCACATTGTTCTTTTATCCATGTGGTCTATTTTGACATTTGTTTTTAGAATATCTAAAGTTTTCCCTCAGAGACAATTAAGAGGTCCAAATTTTGTAATAAATGTTAGAGAGGAAGTGGCAAAATTGGGACACTAATGCATTGCTGGTGAATTGATCCAACTGTTCTGGATGGCAATTTGGAATTATGCCCAAAGGGCTTTAAAAGCCTGCCTGTCCTTTGATCCAGCCATAGCACTGCTGGGTTTGTACCCCAAAGAGATAATAAGGAAAAAGACTTGTACAAGAATATTCATAGCTGACTTCCGGTTAAGATGGCGGCTTAGAGAAAGCTAAAGCTCAGATCTCCGGAAAACCCTTCCCGACCGATCTCAAACCAAAAGCTCCTAAGGCGCCGAAATTCAAAACGATCAACAGCACAGACCCTGGGAACCCTCCTCCTGGACCTGGACCCGGTTCAAAAGGTACGGCTCCCCTCAAAAGCCAGAACCCGAGATCACTCGGACTTCAGGGGTAGGAGCGCAGAGTCCAAGGCTCCCGGAAGCCGCAGCCCTGCCTGGCTCAGAGAGCAGAACCCTCAGGGCCTTCTACCCGAGTCCGAGTCCGGGTGAAAGTTACTGCCTGGGGCTTCTGCTGCAGAGAGCTGGTCGAAACAACAGCAACCCTCAGGGCGGGCAAAACAGCCTCACGGGCTGGATCCTGCTATCCAAGTCTCAGTGAAAGTCCCTGCGCTCTGAGCTTGTGGAAGCTGCAGCCCATCCCCCCGCAGGCCGAGGAAACAGCCTCACGGCCAGCGATTCTGAAGGCAACTTCCGGAAAGCGAGCCGGGGGAGAGTGTGGCCTCGTGGTCCGACCCTTCCATTCCAGTTCCAGTGAGGCATATTCAGTTTAACCCAGGGAAAGCTCATAGAAGGGACAATCTGCCCCGGACTAAAGCCTCTGATCACCAGACAGAGATAAGAAAAGCTAATCCTCCACATTCAGAGATGGCAGCAAACTCCACAGAAGCACAGAAGCCCCAAAATACCAAGAAAAATAAGAAGAAAGGGGCGACTCTGGACACATTCTATGGAGCCAAAATACAAAATACAGAGCAGATAGAAGAAGATATACAAGAAAATTCTCCAAAATCTTCCAAAGGAAATAGAAACTCTCCACAAACCCATGAAGAATTTGAATCAGAAATGACCAAAAAGATGGAAGCCCTCTGGGAGGAAAAGTGGGAAATAATGCAAAAGAAATTCACGCATCTACAAAACCAGTTTGACCAAACTGTAAAAGAAAACCAGGCTTTAAAGCAAGAACTAATAAAGCAAAGCCAAAACACCAAGAAATTAGAAGAGAACATAAAATATCTCACCGACAAGGTGATAGATCTGGAAAATAGAGGGAGAAGAGAAAATTTAAGAATAATTGGACTCCCAGAAAAGCCAGAAATAAACACCAAACTGGACATGGTGATACAAGATATAATCAAAGAAAATTGCCCAGAGATTCTAGAACAAGGGGGCAATACAGCCACTGACAGAGCTCACAGAACACCTTCTACACTAAACCCCCAAAAGACAACTCCCAGGAATGTAATTGCCAAATTCCAAAGCTATCAAACAAAAGAAAAAATCCTACAGGAAGCCAGAAAAAGACAATTTAGATATAAAGGAATGCCAATCAGGGTCACCCAAGACCTTGCAAGTTCTACTCTGAATGATCGTAAGGCATGGAACATGATCTTCAGAAAGGCAAGAGAGCTGTGTCTCCAACCAAGAATCAGCTACCCAGCAAAACTGACTATATACTTCCAAAGGAAAGTATGGGCATTCAACAAAATAGAAGACTTCCAACTTTTTGCAAAGAAAAGACCAGAGCTCTGTGGAAAGTTTGATACCGAAAATCAAAGAGCAAGGAATACCTGAAAAGGTAAATATTAAGGAAAGGGGAAAAATGTTATTTTCTTTTACTCAAACTCTCTTCTATAAGGACTACATTTATATCAATCTATGTATACTAACATGTGGGGAAAATGTAATGTATAAATAGGGGGTAAAGAAAGACCAAATAGAATAATGGTTCTCACACAAAGATTCACATGGGAAGGGGAGGGGAAGAAAACTCCTATAAGAAGGAGAGGAAGAGAGGGGGGGGGGGTTTACTTAAACCTCAATCTCAGGGAAATCAACTCTGAGAGGGAAAAACATCCAGATCCATTGGGATCCTGAATTCTATCTTACCCAACAAGGGTAAGGAGAAGGGAAAACCGAGGGGGGGAGGGGGAGAGGGAGAACAAAAAGGGAGGGAAAGAGAGGGGGGAGGGGGAGGGAACAAAAAGGGAGGGACTAAAAAGGGAAACATCAAGGGAGGGACAAGGGGGACTGATTCAAAGTAAATCACTGGACTAAAAGGTAGAGCCGAAGAAGAAAAGGTTAGAATTAGGGAAGGCAATCAAAATGCCAGGGAGTCCACAAATGACAATCATAACTTTGAACGTGAATGGGATGAACTCACCCATAAAACGTAGATGAATAGCAGAATGGATTAGAATCCAAAACCCTACCATATGTTGTCTTCAAGAAACACACATGAGGCGGGTTGACACCCACAAGGTCAGAATTAAAGGATGGAGTAAGACCTTCTGGGCCTCAACTGATAGAAAGAAGGCAGGAGTGGTAATCATGATATCTGATAAAGCCAATGCAAAAATAGACCTGATCAAAAGGGATAGGGAAGGTAATTATATTTTGTTAAAAGGGACTCTAGACAATGAGGAAATATCATTAATCAACATGTATGCACCAAATAATATAGCACCCAAATTTCTAATGGAGAAACTAGGAGAATTGAAGGAAGAAATAGACAATAAAACCATACTAGTGGGAGACTTAAACCAACCATTATCAAATTTAGATAAATCGAATCAAAAAATAAATAAGAAAGAGGTAAAAGAAATGAATGAAATCTTAGAAAAATTAGAATTAATAGACATATGGAGAAAAATAAATAGGGATAAAAAGGAATACACCTTCTTCTCAGCACCACATGGCACATTCACAAAAATTGACCATACATTAGGTCACAGAAACATAGCACACAAATGCAAAAAAGCAGAAATAATGAATGCAGCCTTCTCAGATCACAAGGCAATAAAAATAATGATTAGTAATGGTACATGGAAAACCAAATCTAAAACCAATTGGAAATTAAACAATATGATACTCCAAAACCATTTAGTTAAAGAAGAAATCATAGAAACAATTAATAATTTCATCAAGGAAAATGACAATGGCGAAACATCCTTTCAAACCTTTTGGGATGCAGCCAAAGTGGTAATCAGAGGCAAATTCATATCCCTGAAAGCTTATATTAACAAACAAGGGAGAGCAGAGATCAATCAATTGGAAATGCAATTGAAAAAACTCGAAAGCGATCAAATTAAAAACCCCCAGCAGAAAACCAAATTAGAAATCCTAAAAATTAAGGGAGAAATTAATAAAATCGAAAGTGATAGAACTATTGATTTAATAAATAAGACAAGAAGCTGGTACTTTGAAAAAACAAACAAAATAGACAAAGTACTGGTCAATCTAATTAAAAAAAGGAAGGAAGAAAAGCAAATTCACAGCATTAAAGATGAAAAGGGGGACAGCACCTCCAATGAGGAGGAAATTAAGGCAATCATTAGAAATTACTTTGCCCAATTATATGGCAATAAACACACCAATTTAGGAGAAATGGATGAATATATACAAAAATACAAACTGCCTAGACTAACAGAAGAGGAAATAGAATTCTTAAATAATCCCATATCAGAAATTGAAATCCATCAAGCCATCAAAGAACTTCCTAAGAAAAAATCCCGAGGGCCTGATGGATTCACCTGTGAATTCTATCAAACATTCAGAGAACAGTTAATCCCAATACTATACAAACTATTTGACATAATAAGCAAAGAGGGAGTTCTACCAAACTCCTTTTACGACACAAACATGGTACTGATTCCAAAACCAGGCAGGTCAAAAACAGAGAAAGAAAACTATAGGCCAATCTCCCTAATGAATATAGATGCAAAAATCTTAAATAGGATACTAGCAAAAAGACTCCAGCAAGTGATCAGAAGGATCATTCACCATGATCAAGTAGGATTTATACCAGGGATGCAGGGCTGGTTCAACATTAGGAAAACCATCCACATAATTGACCACATCAACAAGCAAACTAGCAAGAACCACATGATTATCTCAATAGATGCAGAAAAAGCCTTTGATAAAATACAACACCCATTCCTATTAAAAACACTAGAGAAGATGGCGGCTTAGAGAAAGCTGAAGTTCAGATCTCCGGAAAACCCTTCCCGACCGATCTCAAACTAGAAGCTCCTAAGGCGCCGAAATTCAAAACGATCAACAGCACAGACCCTGGGAACCCTCCTCCTGGACCTGGACCCGGTTCAAAAGGTACGGCTCCCCTTAAAAGCCAGAACCCGAGATCCCTCGGACCTCAGGGGTAGGAGCGCAGAGTCCAAGGCTCCCGGAAGCCGCAGCCGCGCAGGGCTCAGAGAGCAGGGTCTGAGGAACAACAACCCTCAGGGTCTTCTACCCAAGTCCCAGTCCGGGTGAAAGTTACTGCCTGGGGCCTCCGCTGCAGAGAGCTGGTCAAAACAACAGCAACCCTCAGGGCGGGCAAGACAGCCTCACGGGCTGGATCCTGCTATCCAAGTCTCAGTGAAAGTCTGTGCTCTCGGAGCTTGGGGAAGCGGCAGCCCATCCCCCCGCAGGCCGAGGAAACAGCCTCACGGCCAGGGATTCTGAAGGCAACTTCCGGAAATCAAGCCAGGGGGAGAGTGTGGCCTCGTGGTCCGACCCTTCCATTCCAGTTCCAGTGAGGCATATTCAGTTTAACCCAGGGAAAGTCATAGAACCATCTGCCCAGGACTAAAGCCTCTGATCACCAGACAAAGACAAGAAAAGCCAATCCTCCACGTTCAGAGATGACAAACTCCACAGAAGCACAGAAGCCCCAAAATACCAAGAAAAATAAGAAGAAAGGGGAGACTCTGGACACATTCTATGGAGCCAAAATACAAAATACAGAGCAGATAGAAGAAGATATACAAGAAAATTCTCCAAAATCTTCCAAAGGAAATAGAAACTCTCCACAAACCCATGAAGAATTTGAATCAGAAAGGACCAAAAAGATGGAAGCCCTCTGGGAGGAAAAGTGGGAAATGATGCAAAAGAAATTCACGCATCTACAAAACCAGTTTGACCAAACTGTAAAAGAAAACCAGGCTTTAAAGCAAGAACTAATAAAGCAAAGCCAAAACACCAAGAAATTAGAAGAGAACATAAAATATCTCACCGACAAGGTGATAGATCTGGAAAACAGGGGGAGAAGAGAAAATTTAAGAATAATTGGACTCCCAGAAAAGCCAGAAATAAACACCAAACTGGACATGGTGATACAAGATATAATCAAAGAAAATTGCCCAGAGATTCTAGAACAAGGGGGCAATACAGCCACTGACAGAGCTCACAGAACACCTTCTACACTAAACCCCCAAAAGACAACTCCCAGGAATGTAATTGCCAAATTCCAAAGCTATCAAACAAAAGAAAAAATCCTACAGGAAGCCAGAAAAAGACAATTTAGATATAAAGGAATGCCAATCAGGGTCACACAAGACCTTGCAAGTTCTACGCTGAATGATCGTAAGGCATGGAACATGATCTTCAGAAAGGCAAGAGAGCTGGGTCTCCAACCAAGAATCAGCTACCCAGCAAAACTGACTATATACTTCCAAGGGAAAGTATGGGCATTCAACAAAATAGAAGACTTCCAACTTTTTGCAAAGAAAAGACCAGAGCTCTGTGGAAAGTTTGATACCGAAAATCAAAGAGCAAGGAATACCTGAAAAGGTAAATATTAAGGAAAGGGGAAAAATGTTATCTTCTTTTACTCAAACTCTCTTCTATAAGGACTACATTTATATCAACCTATGTATACTAATATGTGGGGAAAATGTAATGTATAAATAGGGGGTAAAGAAAGACCAAATAGAATAATGGTTCTCACACAAAGATTCACATGGGAAGGGGAGGGGAAGAAAACTCCTATAAGAAGGAGAGGAAGAGAGGGGGGGGGGGTTTACTTAAACCTCAATCTCAGGGAAATCAACTCTGAGAGGGAAAAACATCTAGATCCATTGGGATCTTGAATTCTATCTTACCCAACAAGGGTAAGGAGAAGGGAAAACCAAGGGGGGGAGGGGGAGAGGGAGAACAAAAAGGGAGGGAAAGAGAGGGGGGAGGGGGAGGGAACAAAAAGGGAGGGACTAAAAAGGGAAACATCAAGGGAGGGGACAAGGGGGACTGATTCAAAGTAAATCACTGGACTAAAAGGTAGAGCCGAAGAAGAAAAGGTTAGAATTAGGGAAGGCAATCAAAATGCCAGGGAGTCCACAAATGACAATCATAACTTTGAACGTGAATGGGATGAACTCACCCATAAAACGTAGATGAATAGCAGAATGGATTACAATCCAAAACCCTACCATATGTTGTCTTCAAGAAACACACATGAGGCGGGTTGACACCCACAAGGTCAGAATTAAAGGATGGAGTAAGACCTTCTGGGCCTCAACTGATAGAAAGAAGGCAGGAGTGGTAATCATGATATCTGATAAAGCCAATGCAAAAATAGACCTGATCAAAAGGGATAGGGAAGGTAATTATATTTTGTTAAAAGGGACTCTAGACAATGAGGAAATATCATTAATCAACATGTATGCACCAAATAATATAGCACCCAAATTTCTAATGGAGAAACTAGGAGAATTGAAGGAAGAAATAGACAATAAAACCATACTAGTGGGAGACTTAAACCAACCATTATGAAATTTAGATAAATCGAATCAAAAAATAAATAAGAAAGAGGTAAAAGAAGTGAATGAAATCTTAGAAAAATTAGAATTAATAGACATATGGAGAAAAATAAATAGGGATAAAAAGGAATACACCTTCTTCTCAGCACCACATGGCACATTCACAAAAATTGACCATACATTAGGTCACAGAAACATAGCACACAAATGCAAAAAAGCAGAAATAATGAATGCAGCCTTCTCAGATCACAAGGCAATAAAAATAATGATTAGTAATGGTACATGGAAAACCAAATCTAAAACCAATTGGAAATTAAACAATATGATACTCCAAAACCGTTTAGCTAAAGAAGAAATCATAGAAACAATTAATAATTTCATCAAGGAAAATGACAATGGCGAAACATCCTTTCAAACCTTTTGGGATGCAGCCAAAGCGGTAATCAGAGGCAAATTCATATCCCTGAAAGCTCATATTAACAAACAAGGGAGAGCAGAGATCAATCAATTGGAAATGCAATTGAAAAAACTCGAAAGCGATCAAATTAAAAACCCCCAGCAGAAAACCAAATTAGAAATCCTAAAAATTAAGGGAGAAATTAATAAAATCGAAAGTGATAGAACTATTGATTTAATAAATAAGACAAGAAGCTGGTACTTTGAAAAAACAAACAAAATAGACAAAGTACTGGTCAATCTAATTAAAAAAAGGAAGGAAGAAAAGCAAATTCACAGCATTAAAGATGAAAAGGGGGACAGCACCTCCAATGAGGAGGAAATTAAGGCAATCATTAGAAATTACTTTGCCCAATTATATGGCAATAAATACACCAATTTAGGAGAAATGGATGAATATATACAAAAATACAAACTGCCTAGACTAACAGAAGAGGAAATAGAATTCTTAAATAATCCCATATCAGAAATTGAAATCCATCAAGCCATCAAAGAACTTCCTAAGAAAAAATCCCCAGGGCCTGATGGATTCACCTGTGAATTCTATCAAACATTCAGAGAACAGTTAACCCCAATACTATACAAACTATTTGACATAATAAGCAAAGAGGGAGTTCTACCAAACTCCTTTTACGACACAGACATGGTACTGATTCCAAAACCAGGCAGGTCAAAAACAGAGAAAGAAAACTATAGGCCAATCTCCCTAATGAATATAGATGCAAAAATTTTAAATAGGATACTAGCAAAAAGACTCCAGCAAGTGATCAGAAGGATCATTCACCATGATCAAGTAGGATTCATACCAGGGATGCAGGGCTGGTTCAACATTAGGAAAACCATCCACATAATCGACCACATCAACAAGCAAACTAGCAAGAACCACATGATTATCTCAATAGATGCAGAAAAAGCCTTTGATAAAATACAACACCCATTCCTATTAAAAACACTAGAAAGCATAGGAATAGAAGGGTCATTCCTAAAAATAATAAACAGTATATATCTAAAACCAACAGCTAATATCATCTGCAATGGGGATAAACTAGATGCATTCCCAATAAGATCAGGAGTGAAACAAGGATGCCCATTATCACCTCTACTATTTGACATTGTACTAGAAACACTAGCAGTAGCAATTAGAGAAGATAAAGAAATTGAAGGTATCAAAATAGGCAAGGAGGAGACCAAGTTATCACTCTTTGCGGATGACATGATGGTCTACTTAAAGAATCCTAGAGATTCAACCAAAAAGCTAATTGAAATAATCAACAACTTTAGCAAAGTTGCAGGATACAAAATAAACCCACATAAATCATCAGCTTTTCTATATATCTCCAACACAGCTCAGCAGCAAGAACTAGAAAGAGAAATCCCATTCAAAATCACCTTAGACAAAATAAAATACCTAGGAATCTATCTCCCAAGACAAACACAGGAACTATATGAACACAACTACAAAACACTCGCCACACAACTAAAACTAGACTTGAACAATTGGAAAAACATTAACTGCTCATGGATAGGACGAGCCAATATAATAAAAATGACCATCCTACCCAAACTTATTTATCTATTTAGTGCCATACCCATTGAACTACCAAAATACTTCTTCACTGATTTAGAAAAAACCATAACAAAGTTCATTTGGAAGAACAAAAGACCAAGGATATCCAGGGAAATAATGAAAAAAAAACACATATGATGGGGGCCTTGCAGTCCCAGACCTCAAACTATATTACAAAGCAGCAGTCATCAAAACAATTTGGTACTGGCTAAGAAACAGAAAGGAAGATCAGTGGAATAGACTGGGGGAAAACGACCTCAGCAAGACAGTATACGATAAACCCAAAGATCCCAGCTTTTGGGACAAAAATCCACTATTCGATAAAAACTGCTGGGAAAATTGGAAGACAGTGTGGGAGAGACTAGGAATAGATCAACACCTCACACCCTACACCAAGATAAATTCAAAATGGGTGAGTGACTTAAACATAAAGAAGGAAACCATAAGTAAATTGGGTAAACACAGAATAGTATACATGTCAGACCTTTGGGAGGGGAAATGCTTTAAAACCAAGCAAGATATAGAAAGAATCACAAAATGTAAAATAAATAATTTGACTACATCAAACTAAAAAGCTTTTGTACAAACAAAACCAATATAACTAAAATCAGAAGGGAAACAACAAATTGGGAAAAAATCTTCATAGAAACCTCTGACAAAGGTTTAATTACTCATATTTATAATGAGCTAAATCAATTGTACAAAAAATCAAGCCATTCCCCAATTGATAAATGGGCAAGGGAAATGGATAGGCAGTTCTCAGATAAAGAAATCAAAACTATTAACAAGCACATGAAGAAGTGTTCTACATCTCTTATAATCAGAGAGATGCAAATCAAAACAACTCTGAGGTATCACCTCACACCTAGCAGATTGGCTAACATAACAGCAAAGGAAAGTAATGAATGCTGGAGGGGATGTGGCAAAGTAGGGACATTAATTCATTGCTGGTGGAGTTGTGAACTGATCCAACCATTCTGGAGGGCAATTTGGAACTATGCCCAAAGGGCGACAAAAGAATATCTACCCTTTGACCCAGCCATAGCACTGCTGGGTCTGTACCCCAAAGAGATAATGGACACAAAGACTTGTACAAAAATATTCATAGCTGCGCTCTTTGTGGTGGCCCAAAACTGGAAAACGAGGGGATGCCCATCAATTGGGGAATGGCTGAGCAAACTGTGGTATATGTTGGTGATGGAATACTATTGTGCTCAAAGGAATAATAAAGTGGAGAAGTTCCATGGAGACTGGAACAACCTCCAGGAAGTGATGCAGAGCGAGAGGAGCAGAACCAGGAGAACATTGTACACAGAGACTAATACACTGTGGTACAATCGAACGTAATGGACTTCTCCATTAGGGGCGGTGTAATGTCCCTGAACAACTTTCAGGGATCCAGGAGAAAAAAAACACCATTCATAAGCAAAGGATAAACTATGGGAGTGGAAACACCGAGAAAAAGCAACTGCCTGAATACAGAGGTTGAGGGGACATGACAGAGGATAGACTTTAAATGGACACTCTAATGCAAATACTATCAACAAAGCAATGGGTTCAAATCAAGAAAACATCTAATGCCCAGTGGACTTACGCGTCGGCTATGGGGGGTGGGGGGGAGGAAAAGAAAATGATCTATGTCTTTAATGAATAATGCTTGGAAATGATCAAATAAAATATATTTAAAAAAAAAATAAAAACATAGCAAATATAAAATCCCCAAAAAAAAAAAACACTAGAAAGCATAGGAATAGAAGGGTCATTCCTAAAAATAATAAACAGTATATATCTAAAACCAACAGCTAATATCATCTGCAATGGGGATAAACTAGATGCATTCCCAATAAGATCAGGAGTGAAACAAGGATGCCCATTATCACCTCTACTATTTGACATTGTACTAGAAACACTAGCAGTAGCAATTAGAGAAGATAAAGGAATTGAAGGCATCAAAATAGGCAAGGAGGAGACTAAGTTATCACTCTTTGTGGATGACATGATGGTCTACTTAAAGAATCCTAGAGATTCAACCAAAAAGCTAATTGAAATAATCAACAACTTTAGCAAAGTTGCAGGATACAAAATAAACCCACATAAATCATCAGCTTTTCTATATATCTCCAACACAGCTCAGCAGCAAAAACTAGAAAGAGAAATCCCATTCAAAATCACCTTAGACAAAATAAAATACCTAGGAATCTACCTCCCAAGACAAACACAGGAACTATATGAACACAACTACAAAACACTCGCCACACAACTAAAACTAGACTTGAACAAATGGAAAAACATTAACTGCTCATGGATAGGACGAGCCAATATAATAAAAATGACCATCCTACCCAAACTTATTTATCTATTTAGTGCCATACCCATTGAACTACCAAAATACTTCTTCACTGATTTAGAAAAAACCATAACAAAGTTCATTTGGAAGAACAAAAGATCAAGGATATCCAGGGAAATAATGAAAAAAAACACATATGATGGGGGCCTTGCAGTCCCTGACCTAAAACTATATTACAAAGCAGCAGTCATCAAAACAATTTGGTACTGGCTAAGAAACAGAAAGGAAGATCAGTGGAATAGACTGGGGGAAAGCGACCTCAGCAAGACAGTATACGATAAACCCAAAGATCCCAGCTTTTGGGACAAAAATCCACTATTCGATAAAAACTGCTGGGAAAATTGGAAGACAGTGTGGGAGAGACTAGGAATAGATCAACACCTCACACCCTACACTAAGATAAATTCAAAATGGGTGAGTGACTTAAACATAAAGAAGGAAACCATAAGTAAATTGGGTAAACACAGAATAGTATACATGTCAGACCTTTGGGAGGGGAAAGGCTTTAAAACCAAGCAAGATATAGAAAGAATCACAAAATGTAAAATAAATAATTTTGACTACATCAAACTAAAAAGCTTTTGTACAAACAAAACCAATATAACTAAAATCAGAAGGGAAACAACAAATTGGGAAAAAATCTTCATAGAAACCTCTGACAAAGGTTTAATTACTCATATTTATAATGAGCTAAATCAATTGTACAAAAAATCAAGCCATTCTCCAATTGATAAATGGGCAAGGGAAATGGATAGGCAGTTCTCAGATAAAGAAATCAAAACTATCAACAAGCACATGAAGAAGTGTTCTACATCTCTTATAATCAGAGAGATGCAAATCAAAACAACTCTGAGGTATCACCTCACACCTAGCTGATTGGCTAACATAACAGCAAAGGAAAGTAATGAATGCTGGAGGGGATGTGGCAATGTAGGAACATTAATTCATTGCTGGTGGAGTTGTGAATTGATCCAACCATTCTGGAGGGCAATTTGGAACTATGCCCAAAGGGCGACAAAAGAATATCTACCCTTTGACCCAGCCATAGCACTGCTGGGTCTGTACCCCAAAGAGATAATGGACACAAAGACTTGTACAAAAATATTCATAGCTGCGCTCTTTGTGGTGGCCCAAAACTGGAAAACGAGGGGATGCCCATCAATTGGGGAATGGCTGAACAAACTGTGGTATATGTTGGTGATGGAGTACTATTGTGCTCAAAGGAATAATAAAGTGGAGAAGTTCCATGGAGACTGGAACAACCTCCAGGAAGTGATGCAGAGCGAGAGGAGCAGAACCAGGAGAACATTATACACAGAGACTAATACACTGTGGTACAATCGAATGTAATGGACTTCTCCATTAGTGGCGGTGTAATGTCCTTGAACAACTTGCAGGGATCCAAGAGAAAAAAAACACCATTCATAAGCAAAAGTTAAACTATGGGAGTGGAAACACCGAGAAAAAGCAACTGCCTGAATACAGAGGTTGAGGGGACATGACAGAGGATAGACTCTAAATGAACACTCTAATGCAAATACTATCAACAAAGCAATGGGTTCAAATCAAGAAAACATCTAATGCCCAGTGGACTTACTCATCGGCTATGGGGGGTGGGGGGGAGGAAAAGAAAATGATCTATGTCTTTAACGAATAATGCTTGGAAATGATCAAATAAAATATATTTAAAAAAAAAAGAATATTCATAGCTGCGCTCCTTGTGGTGGCAAAAAATTGGAAAATGCGGGGATGCCCTTTGATTGGGGAATGGCTGAACAAATTGTGGTATATGTTGGTGATGGAATACTATTGTACTCAAAGGAATAATAAAGAGGAGGAATTCCATGGGAACTGGAATGGACTCCAGTAATTGATGCAGAGTGAGAGGAGTAGAACCATGAAAACATTGCACACAGAAACTGATACACTGTGGCACAATCGAATGTAGTGGACTTCTCTTCTAGCAGCAATGCAATTGTCCAGGAAAATTCTGAGGAACTTATAAGAAAGAACGCTATCCACATACAGAGAAAGAACTATGGGAGCAGAACTGCAGAAGAAAAACATTTCCCTGATCACATTGTTCGATGGGAATATGATTGGGGATATAGACTCTAAAGATCACCCTAGTGCAAGTATTAATAATATGGAAATAGGTCTTGATCAATGACACATGTAAAACCCAGTGAAATTGCTTGTTGACTATTAGGGAAGAGGAGGAGGAAGGAGGGAAAGAACATGAATCATGTAATCTTGGAAAAATCTTCTAAATCAATTAATTAATTAATTAAATGAACCTAATTGTAAATGAGTAAATAATCTCTTGGGGGAAAAAAGAGGTCTAAATTCTAGCTTAATACTTCTTAACTGACCTAATTCTATCACAAATATGTACTTATAGGTAAAAGAACATTGTTATTCAAGAGAATGTCCAGAAGAGGGCAATCAAGATAGACTATAATATATTACAATTATAGATTTAAAACCAAGACAGATATTAGGGTTGGACATCTCATTTTACAAATGAGGAAACAGAGGACCGGAGAATATCAGTGTCTTCTAGTCTTCCTTGTTTGTGAACTTTATTCTGAAATCCCCACTTTCCTTTATTTCATATGTCTAGCCAATGCTATATCTTGTCATTTGTATTACATCACTCACATCTGAATCTCCTGTCTCTAATCACTCAGCTACCAACTTAGTTCAAGACCTCACCACTTCTCTCCTGGGCTATTGCAATAGGTTCTCAATTGATCTTTTTGCCTCAGGTATATTTCTATTTCAATTGATTCTCCACATAGAAAACAAAGTGATTTTTCCTTAAACACAAATTGACTATGTTAAAGTTCTATTCAATAAGACCCAACAACTTCTTTTTAGAACTAGTATAAAACATAATTTTCTCTGTCTCATTTACAATCTGCTCTATTTCTAAATTTTCATTCTCTTTATATGTAGCTACTTTTGCTACCTTTGAGGGACCAGCCACCAGATTTCTTATCTCTATACCTTTGCTTGACCATTGTGAAGATTAAATTAACTCTCCCTGCCCATTTTTAGATTTAATCACCAAAAGTGTAAATACCCCACTCACAATTGAGTGGGGGAGGTCTATGACCCACATGTGCAATAGTGGTCCTAAGCAAAGCTTTAGCTGGAATTGGTAGAAGTAAAAGTGAAGGAAGGCACAGGAAGTGGTGCGAAAGAAACCTCTTTAAAAGCAGCTGTTACTTCCTATGAGAGGAACGTCAACATTTTTTTTCTTTTTTTAATTTTTATTTGGTCATTTCCAAACATTATTCATTGGAAACAAAGATCATTTTCTTTTCTACTCTCCCCACCCTCCCACCACCTCTCCCATAGCCCACACGCAATTCCACTGGGTATCACATGTGTTCTTGATTCAATCCCATTTCCATGTTGTAGCAGTCCACCCCTAGCTATGGGCAAGGGGAATAATTGGTATGTACAGATTGCCTTAGAAGAGAGCATGCTCAGCCTTGAGCATGCTCAGAATTGCACGTGGCTGGGAAAGCCTTTGACCCTTGACCCCAGCTTCCCCCAGGTTAGGCGGGAACACAGGTTTCTTTGTGCTCACCTGGTTAAGAGAAATCACACCTATACCTTGTCATTAACCAATGATCATCATCCCTATGTACTGTGTATATTTGCATATCAAAGATTATATATAGCCCAGCAAGCTCCACCTCTCTCTCTCTCTTTTCAGGCTAGCTGATGGCTACCCTGGCAGGAGCTTGGCTTCTTCTATCTCTATCTTCTCTATCTCTCTTTCATCTCTCCAACCTGGGTGGTATTAAATGTGGATCTCTGGACTGGTAAAAGCCTTCTGAAGGGTCCTTTCATCAGAGCTTAGCTGTGGCTCATGGAAAATTAGTACAGACTCATTCTTGCAACCTCATATCTCTAATTTGACTCTGTCATCCTCCTCGTGGTATCTAAAACTTCTATCTTGTTTCTATCTTCCTACCTTAAAGCTTGTCTCCCCTCTGAGGAATCTTTACATGTTGTTGGTATTTGCATTAGAGTGTTCATTTAGAGTCTCTCCTCAGTTATATCCCCTCCACTCCTGTAGTCAAGCAGTTGCTTTTCATCGGTATTTTCACTCCCACAGTTTATCTTCTGCTTGTGGATAGTGTTTTTTAGATCCCTGCAGATTGTTCAGGGACATTGCATTGCCACTAATGGAGAAGTCCATTACCTTCGATTGTACCACAATGTATCAGTCCCTGTGTACAATGTTTTCCTAGTTCTGATCTTTCACTCTGCATCACTTCCTGGAGGTTGTTCCAGTCTCCATGGAATTCCTCCACTTTATTATTCCTTTTAGCACAATAGTATTCCATCACCAACATATACCACAATTTGTTCAGCCATTCCCCAATTGAAGGACATCCCCTCATTTTCCAAGTTTTGGCCACCACAAAGAGTGCAGCTATGAATATAATTGTACAAGTCTTTTTCCTTATTATCTCTTTGGGGTACAAGCCTAGTAGTGCTATGGCTGGATCAAAGGGCAGACAGTCTTTTATCACCTTTTGAGCATAGTTCCAAATTGCCCTCCACAATGGTTGGATTGATTCACAACTCCACAAGCAATGAATTAGTATCCCTACTTTGCCACATCCCCTCCAACATTCACTACTTTCCATAGCTGTCATGTTAGCCAATCTGCTAGGTGTGAGGTGATAACACAGAGTTGTTTTGATTTGCATCTCTCTGATTATAAGAGATGTAGAACACTTTTTCATGTGCTTATTAATAGTTTTGATTTATTTGGCTGAGAACTGCCTGTTCATGTCCCTTGCCCATTTAACAATTGGAGAATGGCTTGATTTTTTGTACAATTGATTTAGCTCTTTGTAAATTTGAGTAATTAAACCTTTGTCAGAGGTTTTTATGAAGATCGTCTCCCAATTTGTTGCTTTCCTTCTGATTTTGGTTATATTGGTTTTGTTTGTACAAAAACTTTTTAATTTGATGTAGTCAAAATAATTTATTTTACATTTTGTGACTCTTTCTAAGTCTTGCTTGGTTTTAAAACCTTTCCCTTCCCAAAGGTCTAACAGGTATACTATTCTGTGTTCACCTAATTTACTTAGAGTTTCCTTCTTTATGTTCAAGTCATTCACCCATTCTGAATTTATCTTGATTTAGGGTATGAGGTGTTGATCCAAACCTAATCTCTCCCACACTGTCTTCCAATTTTCCCAGCAGTTTTTATCAAATAATGGATTTTGTCCCAACAGCTGGGGTCTTTGGGTTTGTCATAAACTGTCTTGCTGAGATCATTTATGCCAAGTCTATTCCACTGATCCTCATTTCTGTCTCTTAGCCAGTACCAAATTGTTTTGATACCCACTGCTTTATAGTATAGTTTGAGATCTGGGACTGCAAGTCCTCCTTCCTTTGCATTTTTTTTTCATGATTTCCCTGTATATCCTTGATCTTTTGTTCTTCCAAATGAACTTAGTTATGTTTTTTTTCTAATTCAGTAAAATTTTTTGGTAGTTCAATGGGTATGGCACTAAATAAGTAAATTAATTTGGGTAGGATTGTCATTTTTATTATGTTCGCTCGTCCCACCCATGAGCAATCAATGTTTTTTCAATTGTTTAGATCTAGTTTTAGTTGTGTGGAAAGTGTTTTGTAGTTGTGCTCATATAGTTCCTGTGTCTGTCTCGGCAGATAGATTCCTAAGTATTTTATATTGTCTAGGGTGATTTTGAATGGTATTTCGCTTTCTAATTCTTGCTACTGAAATGGGTTAGAGATATATAGAAATGCTGATGACTTATGCGGGTTTATTTTGTATCCTGCAACTTTGCTAAAGTTGTTGATTATTTCGAGTAACTTTTTGGTTGATTCTCTAGGATTCCTTAAGTAAACCATCATATCATCTGCAAAGAGTGATAGCTTGGTCTCCTAATTGGCAATTTTAATACCTTCAATTTCTTTTTCTCCTCTAATTGCTACTGCTAGTGTTTCTAGTACAATATTAAATAATAGAGTTGATAATGGGCATCCTTGTTTTAGTCCTGATCTTATTGGAAAGGCTTCTAGTTTATCCCCATTGCAGCTGATGTTTGCTGATGGTTTTAGATATATACTGTTTATTATTTTTAAGAAAGGCCCTTCTATTTCTATACTTTCTAGTGTTTTCAATAGGAATGGGTGTTGTATTTTATCAAAGTTTTTTTCTGCATCTATTGAGATAATCATGTGATTTTTGTCAGTTTGCTTGTTAATATGGTCAATTATGTGGATGGTTTTCCTAATATTGAACCATCATTGCATTCCTGGTATGAATCCTGCCTGGTCATAGTGGATGACCCTTGTGATGACTTTCTAGAGTCTTTTTGCTAATATCCCATTTAGGATTTTTGCTTCTATATTCATTAGGGAGATTGGTCTATAGTTTTCTTTCTCTGTTTTTGACCTGCCTGGCTTTGGGATCAGTACCATGTTTGTGTCATAGAATGAATTAGGTACAACTCTTTCTTGGCCTATTCTGTCAAATAGTTTGTTTAATATTGGGATTAGTTGTTCTTTGAATGTTTAATAGAATTCATTTGTGAATCCATCTGGACCTGGGGATTTTTTCTTAGGATGTTCTTTGATGGCTTGTTCAATTTCTTTTTCTGAAATGGGGTTGTTAAGGTAATTTATTTCTTCCTCTTTTAGTCTAGGCAATTTATATTTTTGTAAGTATTCATCCATATCACCTAGATTGCCATATTTGTTGCCATATAATTGGGCATACTAGTTTTTAATGATTGCCTTAATTTCCTCTTCATTAGAGGTGAGTTCTCCTTTTTCATCTTGGATACTGTCAATTTGGTTTATTTCTTTCCTTTTTTTAATTAGACTGGCTAGTACTTGGTCTATTTTATTTGTTTTTTCAAAGTTCCAGCATCTAGTCTTATCTATTAAATCAATAGTTCTTTGACTTTCAATTTTATTAATTTCTCCTTTGAGTTTTAGGATTTCTAATTTAGTCTTCATCTGAGGATTTTTAATTTGTTCACTTTCTAATTTTTTATTTTGCATGCCCAATTCCTTGACCTCTGCCCTTCTTAATTTGTTAATATATGAACACAAGGATATAAATTCCCCCCTGAGTACTGCTTTGGCTGCATCCCATAGGTTTTGAAAGGATGTCTCATCATTGTCATTTTCTTCAATGAAGTTATTAATTGTTTCTATGATTTGTTCTTTAACTAACTGGTTTTGGAGAATCGTATTGTTTAATTTCCAATTAATTTTTGATTTATCTCTCTATGTTCCTTTACTAATTATTATTTTCATTGCATTGTGATCTGAGAAAGTTGCATTTATTATTTCTGCTCTTTTGCACTTGTTTGCAAAGTTTTTATGCCCCAATACATGGTCAATTTTTGTGAATCTACCATGTGCTGCAGAAAATAAGGTATATTCCTTTTTGTCCCTATTTATTTTTCTCCACATGTCTACTAACTCTAATTTTTCTAAGATTTCATTCACTTCTCTTACCTCTTTCTTATTTATTTTTGGTTTGATTTATCTAGTTCAGATAGAGGAAAGTTCAGAAAGTTCAGATATAATTTTTCTATCTATTTCTTCCTTGAGTTCCTCTAGTTTCTCCTTTAGAATTTTGGATGCTAGGCCATTTGGTGCATATATGTTGAGTACAGATATTTCCTCACTGTCTATACAGCCTTTTATCAGGATGTAATTACCTTCCCTATCTCTTTTAACTAGATTTATTTTTACTTTGGCTTTGTCGGATAGCATGATTGCGACTCCTGCCTTCTTTTTGTCAGTTGATGCCCAATAGATTTGGCTCCACCCTCTTACTTTCACCCTATGTGTATCTACCTTTCTCATATGTGTTTCTTGTAGACAGCATATTGTAGGGTTTTGGACTCTAATCCACTCTGCTATTTGCTTGCATTTTATGGGTGAGTTCATTCCATTCACATTCAGAGTTATGAGTACTAGCTGTGTATTTCCCAGCATTTTGATTTCTGCTCCTTTATCTGCCTTTTCTTCTTTCACTATTTCCTTCTACACCAGTATTTGCTTTTGAACAATCCCCCTTGTTCCCACCCTTATTTTACTTCCCTTTCTACCCCCCTCTCTTTCTATCCCCCCTTATTTTCCCTGTAGTCTTTCTAAAATTAACCCCCGCTCCCTCCCTGTCTTGTACTGCTTCCCTCCGCACCAGACCATTTGTTACCCTTCTACTCCCCTATAGGGTGCAAATCTATTCTCTGCCCCCAATGGATTGGATTGTTTTTCCCTCTTTGAGTCACTTTCAAAGAACGTAAAAGTTGAGTATTTCCTGTCTCTGACCTCTTTACCCTTCCAGTGTATTGATGTTCTCCCCCCTCCCACCATGAGCTTCTTTATGACATATAAATTTACCCTCATTTGTTTCTTTTCCCATTTCTTTTAATATTAACCTATTTTTAAGCTCTAGTTATATATATGTGTATATATATATATATGCATACTCATGTGTATGTATTTTTGCATGCATATATCTATATACCTATTTATGTCTTGTCTTTTCATCCTATACAGTTGGTTGCTGTTCCCTCTAAGTATACTTCCTTTTGCTGCCCAGCTAATAACAACAGTTTTTAAGAGTTACCAATGACCTCTTTTCTCATAGGGATACATATCATTTTAACTTATTGAGACTCTTAAAAATTTTTTTTTGTTTTTCTTTTTTCACCTCTTTTTTAATTACCTTTTTATGATTCTCTTGAGTTCTGTGCTTGGACATCAAATTTTCTGTTCAGGTCTGGTCTTTATGAATTCTTGAAATTCTTCTATTTTGTTAAATGACCATACTTTCCCCTGTAAGAATATAGTCAGTTTTGTTGGGTAGTTAATTCTTGGTTGTAGATCTAGTTCCCTTGCTTTCCGGAATATCGTATTCCATGCCTTTCTTTTTTTCAGTGTGGATGCAGCCAGATGCTGAGTTATCCTCACTGCGATTCCTTGGTATCTGAATGACTTCTTCTTGGCAGCTTGTAATATCTTTTCTTTGGTCTGATAGTTCTTGAATTTGGCTATAACATAATTCCTGGGTGTTGTCAGTTGGGGATTAAGTACAGGAGGTGATCTGTGGATTCTATCAATCTCCACTTTTCCCTCTTTTTCAAGGATTTTGGGGCAGTTTTCTTTAATAATTTCCTGTAATATAATGTCCAGGCTTTTTCTTTTGTCCTGGTCTTCTGGTAGGCCAATAATTCTTAAACTGTCTCTCCTTGAACCATTTTCTAAATCCTCTGTTTTGTGAATGAGATGCTTCATATTTTCCTCAATTTTTTCATTCTTTTGGTTTTGTTTTATAGAGTCTTGCTGCCTTGTGAGGTCGCTCGATTCAAGTTGTTGTATCACTGGTTCTTAAAAACTGGATTTCATCCTTAGTTTTTTGGTCATCCTTTTCCTTTTGGTCGGATTTTCTTTGGAGGTCATCTTTCATCTTCTTCACCTCATCTTTCACCTGCTTTGCCTCATCTTTCATCTGCTTTGCCTCATCTTTCATCTCCTTTGCCTCATTTTTTAGCTGGTTGATTTTGGCTTTCAAGACACTATTTTCTGTTTCCAGATGACTTATCTTAGTTTTTAAGTTCTTTTCCCAATTGTCTTCAGCCTCTCTTAATTGTGTTTTGAATTGCATTTTGAGTTCTTCCAAAGCTTGTATCCAATTCGCTGGGATTTCTGATTTTTCCTTTGTTGGGTTCCCCCCCCCCCTGTTTCATTTGCTCTTTGCTCATTACCTGTGCAGAAGTTCTCTATTGTAATTTCTTTCTTCTTTTTCTGTTGTTTGCTCGAGTTTACCCCTTCTTTGCTCCCCATATTTGGCTGTGCTCTTGCTCCTCTCATTTTGTTTTGGTTTTGAGGCTGTCAGTCTCCCCTCTTGGAGCTTTGTCAGATATCTTGGTACAGTCTCTAGGGGAGGAATGTTAGCTTCCCTGTCCTCTGGAGGCTTTTGATTGGATTGAGTTCAATTGGGTTGGGCTGTATGTGGTATGAAGCACTGAGGCTCTGAAGACTCCTAGAAGGCTGGGCCGCCCAGGCTCTCTCCAGTTCTCTCCAGCTGCTTCTCCGCTGTCTGCAAGTGCCTTTGCCCTCCTCCCTAAACTCTGAGGAGTTCTGATGGGATTAGTTCAACTGGATTAGTCTGGATGTGCCCGAGGCAAGAGTAAGACCTGGAGCCTGATGGAGGGACCTAGCCAAGGTCCTTTTCTCCCTGGCTTCCTCCCCGCTGTCCAAGCTGGATGCTCCGAGCCCAGCTCCCCGCTGCTCCCAAGGTAGACCCTGCAAACCAGCACCTTTGCCCGCTCAGAGGTTCCCGCTGCTGCTGGGGGCTCAGCGCTCTGGGTTGTGGGGGAGGGGTCCTGGGACCTTCGCTCTGCCTTCCCCTTAGCCCTGAGTATTCTTGGATTCTGGCTTTTGGGGGGGCGTATCTTTTGATTTGAGACCAGAAGGAGGGTTCCCCGCTTCTGTCCTGTTGTTCAGATTAAATTTCTGTGCCCTTGGAGCATTCAGTCTGTATCGGTAAGGAAGGGTCTTCCACGAGGTCTGAACTTTTGCTGCTTGCTAAGCTGCCATCTTGACTCCACCCCTCCAACTTCATCCTTTTTGAGGGTGCTTCATGCTTGGGGCTTCCGAGTGCTCTCATTCTTTGGAGTTCTGAGTTCAAGTTGGAGGATGATGAAGAATCTGCTGTCTGGATCTGAGACCTTAGACTTGATGAGACTGTCATTGAATCTTTCCCATTGTACTGACACGTGGTGAATGAAAGAGATGACTCCTTTCCTGGATTTTCTGAAGAAACTAGCCTCAGGAGAGACCTATCCTCTTAAAGGCTCCATGCATATCCAGGTCTGGAGCTACAAGGGGCAAGGCCTCTCCAGCTAAGGACTAAATTCCCCGCCTGTTTTTGAGCCAGGGGTTGGAACAAAATACTTAGTGCTTAGCCTAGATATCTTACCTCATCCTCTCATTTTCTTACTTTCACTCTTTTTATAATTTGTAAATAAATTGTTAAATAAATCTCTTAGAATTAATTAAAATTCCTGGTGACCCTATTCTAAAATAATCCAGTCCAAACTTTTATTAAAAAAAAAAAACAACCCTTCACAGTTCCTACCCCTTAGACTATATGGCATGGCCCCCAACTGCCTGAAAGGACTCATCTCAATATGTAGGAAATATGTAGGAAAACATCATCTTATGACCAAAACTTTCCTGATTCATGCTCCCTTCCCTATTACTAATGCCATCTATACATGTGATCTGTATGTATTTGTATGTTGTCTCCTGCATTTGAATATAAACTCTAAGAGAAGGGATTGCTTCATTCCTTATAATTAATTATATACAAAGCATCTAGCAGAAAGCCTGAAATATTTTAGAAATTTAATAAATGCTTATTGACTGATGAAAGGGCACAGAGTAAGTGCATGGTAGAATCCAAATTCTAACTCAATTATTTTAACTCTAAATGCAGCACACTTGAACTGTTGCACCTCAGTACTTAGGAAGAACTTGAGTCTGTGAGTTAAGAAGATCAATGTAAATAACTTAGAAAATCTAGCTAGGAAATGAAAAGACTAAAGGGGACAAAATAGTTGTCTTTAAATATTTGAAGGGCTAATTATGAAAGGTTGCCTAGAGAACTGAATAAAATTCATAAGAATACAAAGTATTACCCAAATGATAC
Source organism: Monodelphis domestica (assembly GCF_027887165.1). Classification (NCBI taxonomy): domain Eukaryota; kingdom Metazoa; phylum Chordata; class Mammalia; order Didelphimorphia; family Didelphidae; genus Monodelphis; species Monodelphis domestica. Next base: position 564,538,694 of record NC_077227.1, read on the forward strand.
ATGGTCAAAGGACATAAATAAACAATTTTCAAATGAAGAAATGAAAGCCATCTTTGGTCATATGAAAAGAATTCTCTAATTCACTATTAATTAAAGAAATTTACATTTTTTAAAAGTTCAAATTAATCATTTCATTCCTATTGCAACCACTGAAAAAAAGGAAAATAATCAATGTTGGAGAGGATGTAGAAAAATTAGCATCCTAAAACACTATTGATGGCAGTATGAATTGAAACAACCATTCAAGAGAACAATTTGGAAATGTGCCAAAGGGCCATAAAAATGTTCATTTACTTTGATTTAACAATACCATTAGCAGTAGGCTCATATCCCAAAGAGATCCAAAGGACAAGGGACCTACTAATACAAAAATATTTATAGCTGCTCTTTTAGTGGTGGCAAAGAACTAGAAACTGAAGGGATGTCCATCAATTGGGTAATGCCTAAATAAGAAGTGGTATGTTATTTTAAAGGATTACTGTGGTGCCATAAGAAATGATAGAGAAGATAATCATAAAAATCCTGGAAAAAATGTATATGAAGTAATGCAAAGGAAAGTCAGCAGAACCATGAAAATGTTGTGCACAGGAATGGCAATAATGTATCATGATCAACTGTGAATGAATCAAGTATTAACAGCAATTCAAGCATACAGGACAACTCCAAAGAACTCCAGATGAGAAAGGCAATCTATCACCATAGAAAGAACTGTTGGAAACTGAATGAAGTTCGAATCATACCATTCTTCACTTAACTTCCTCCATGAATTTCCTCTAGTGAAAGGATGTGTCTTCTTTCACAACATGATGAATAAGAAAAATATGTATTTTTGATAACACATGTACAATATATATCATGTTGCCTGTCATTAGGTAGGGCAGAGGATTGGCAGGGAGATAATATGCATCACAAATGTCAGAAAATTATTAAAATTGCATCTACATGTCAAAAAATAAAATTTTAAAAATTAATGCATTGTGGTTTTTTTCTTTTTAGCCATAGAAGGCATAAATAAGAAAAATGTTCAAAAGTTGTAAAGTAGGGGATTGGGCCAGGATAGGAGAGAAGGTACTGAGGGTTGGACTACTGCTCAGAAGGAGCTCTGGCTCTGAGTGCAAGATTCTATCATTTCTCCCATATGAACGTTCAAGTTGAAGTCCTGCATTGTGGTCCCAGGGGAATCATGAGTATTATCACATACCAGGGCTTCTGACCACAGGGGAGCAGGGGTCCTGGTGTAAGTGATAAATTTGGTTTCAGTCAAATTAAGAGTTATAAAAAGTTTTTGTGGTTGCCATTTATAAAAATTAACTCAAGTCACAAGGTTGTTAGTAGCTTTATTTCAGCAAAGCAGAGATAGTAAAAGAGGGGGAAATGTAGGAAGGTGATAAGTAATTTTCTAGCCTACCACTTTGTCTTTTCCAAAGAAATGTAGTTTGCTTCCTTGAAAAAGTTCCAATCTCCAGGTAGAAGTCTGCAAAAGCCTCTCCAACCCAAGTGAGTCATCAAAGCCAAACTCTTTCCCAACACAGAGACCTCCAACCCAGAAAAAAATCCAATGCCAAAAACACCAATGAAGCACAATCCCTCCAATGCAGAAGTTGAAGTAGAAGTCCCTCCAACACAGCAGTAGTCAAACACAGAAGAAGTGCCACATAGAAGGGTCTATTCAGCTCTCTGGTCTTGCCTTTTATAGGCCCTGTTTCCACTTCACTTCCTATCTCTCTAGTTTATACTTCCTCTCACTGTGGGCTGTTCTGTCACATCTCAGAAACCAATCATAGTTTCTTAACTTGCTTGGTACTGTCCAGGGGGCAATGACTGTGGGATCCACCTCTCTGTCCTCTGAAGGTTTGAACTTTTATCAAAAGGATCCTCAAGTTCCTGACTGATGAAATTAAAAAGGTAGAGCACTCCAAGTACTTAATTGATTAAGATAAAAAATTCCTTTTCATACTGGTTGCAGATCCAAAGTGGAATGTAGTTTTGTGGCTGCTTATAAATCAAAACACAGGCTAGGAGAATATTTAAAACACTTCTTAAATCTTGACACATTGGAAGAACTAAAAAGTTATAGATCCCCAGAGCTAGCTCTGAAGGAAGCTGTACAAAGAACATGAAGTTTGGGATAGTACTCCCTTTACCACAGGATAAAGGAGCCTAGTCGTAACAGTTATTTTAATTTAAGAGAAAATAAAAAGGCTTGAAAATGAGCCAACAAAAAGTCAACATAGAAAATTATTTTGGCAACAGGAAAAACAAAAAATCTAGGAGACAACAAAGTCAATAATGATACATGAAAAGTATTCATCTATATCAAATAAAAGGTGATATGGAAGCTCATCACCAGATTTATAAGGAGAGGGAGAGGGAGAGGGAGAGAGAGGAATCAGCCTCACTAGAACTAATCCTTCATTTCACTAGATAAGGCCCTGTCCCAGAGGCAGAGAGTTAAGAAAATTATCTGCCTGGACTAATTAGAGAACCAGTCACTGCTGCCATGGGATTAAGCATCCTCCTTGGTTATTAGCTTTCAAATGCCATGCTGTCTGTCCTTCCATAGCAACATTCTATCTCTTACTCATTCACTAGAGATGTTCATGATGATTCTTGCTCTACTGTGTTATCTCTCACTCAGATGCTGACTCTCACACTGATTCCAGGGAATGCCAGAGCTTAGACTCTATATTCAGGATCAACTTCCCCTAAATAATTTCCTTCACACACAAGAAAAATATAAATTAGTCTCAAGCCCCAAAATAAATGAAAGAGCTCAAAAAGCTTTTTTTTTTTTAAATCAAAGAGATATAGAGGAAAAATTGGGAAATCAAATTAGAGTGATACAGAAAAATATTGAAAAGGGAATTGACAGCTGGTTAAAGGAGGCACAAAAACATACAAAGGAAAATAATTTCATAAAAAATAAAATAGTTCAACTGGCAAAAAAGAGCACACACAAAAAAAAAAAAAAACAGAGAAGAGGTGAACTTCTTAAAAAGCAGAATTCGCCAAAAGAAAACAGATTCATAAAAATTAAATGAAGTGAAGAACTTTTTTTTAATTAATTTAGTCAATTTAGAACATTAGTCCTTGGTTACAAGAATCACTTTGTTTCCCTCCCCTCCATTTACCCCACCCTTTTCGCAGCCAACATGCAATTCCATTGAGTATTACATGTGTCCTTGATCAGAACCTATTTCCATGTTTTTGGTGTTTGCATTAGGATGTTCATTTAGAGTCTACATCCCCAGTAATATCTCCTCAACCAATGTATTCAAGCAATTGTTTTTCTTCTGTGTTTCTACTCCCACAGTTTTTCCTCTGAATGTGGATACTGGTTTTTCTCATAGATTCCTCCAAGTTGTTCAGGATCACTGCATTGCCACTAATGGAGAAGTCCACTACATTCGATTGTACCACAGTGTATCAGTTGAAGAACTTCTTAAAAGGTAGAATTGTCCATATAGAAAAAGAGTTACAAATATTCACTGAGGAAAAGAATTTCCTCAAAAGTAGAAATGACCAAATAGAAAAAGAAGTAGAAAAGCTTACTGAAGAAAATAATTGTTTAAAAATGAGAAGTGGACAAGTGCAAGCCTAGTGCAAGATAATGATTCCAAGAAACATCAATAAATAATCAAAACAAAAAGAATGAAAAAATAAAATATTTTGTGAAATATCTGATTTCACTGACCTGAAAAATAGATACAGGAGACATCATGTAAGAATTACTGTTACCTCCTGTATCCCTTGGTCAAAAAAAAAAAACTCAAACATAATATTTGAAGATATTATAAAGGAAAACTGCCCTGACATTCTCAAACTGGAGGGTAAAATAGAAATTGAAAAAAAGCACTGATCACCTCTTGAAAGAGATCCCAAAAAGAAAACTCTCGGGGATATCAAAGCCAAATTCCAGAACTCCCAGGTCAAAGAAAACATCTCCCAAGTAGCTAAAAGAAAAAATTCAAGTATCATGGAGCCATAGCCAGGTTAAAACAGGATTTTGCAGTTTCTAAATTTATGTAAAAGAGGGACTGAAATATGATACTCCAGAGGGCAAAAGAGTTAGTACTTAAATTAGGAATCATTTAGCCAGCAATACTGAGAATAATCCTTCACAGGAAAAAATGGGTAACCAATGAGATAAAGGACTGTCAAATATTCCTGATGAAAAGACCAGATATGAAGGGAAACTTTGACTCTCAAATACAAGACTGAAGAGAAGCAAAAAGTAATAAGGAAGCAAAGAGTAATGAGATTGAAGACGTTTAAAGTGTTTACCTCCCCCTACATGGATAGATGATTCTTATAACAACTAAGAGCATTATCATTAATATAGCAGTTGGAAGGATTATATAAAAACAGTGGGCATGGGGATGAATTGAACATGATGGGATGTTATCTAAAAAAATAAAATTAAGGGGTGAGGAGGGCTGCATTGTGAAAAGGGAAAAGAAGAAATAGAATGATGAAATTATTTCACATAAAAGAGGCATGAAAGAAGTTGGGAGGAAAATAGGAGAGGTGGTGAGAAATGCAAATTAAAACAATTCTATGGTACCACCCCACACATATCAGAATGGCTATTATTACAAAAGAAAAATGACAAAACTTGAAGGAGATTTTTGGAAATTGAGATACTAATGCACTGTTGGGGGGAGTTATGAACTGCGTCAACTGTTCTGGAGAGCAATTGAGTTTTATGCCCAAAGTACTGTAATTTCTCAGTTCATATTCCAAAGAGGCAAAAAAGGAAAAAGATCTAAATGTACAAAAATGTGTAAGGCATCTCTTTTTGTGGTAGCAAAGAATTGGAATGTGAAGGGAGACCCATCAACTGGGGAATAAATTGTTTAATTAAAGTATATGGTTGTAATGGAATGCTTTGTGCTGTAAGAACTGACAAGCAGGAGGAGCTCTGAAAAACCTCGAAGGACTTACACAAAACAATGAAGAATGAAGTAGGCAGAAACAGGAGAATATTATACAGTGACATTAATATCGTTAGATGAATTGTGAACAACTTCACTTTTCACAGCAAAATGTGAACAATAATGCAAAACAATCCCAAAGGAGTCATGATAAAAATTCCCTTCTCTTTCCAGAGCAACTGATGAATCCAGACTAAAGCAAACTTTTTTTCACATTCTTTTTAACTTTTTTGAGTTTCTTCCATAAAAGAATATAGAAAAATGTTTTATATAATTTCACATGTAAAAATCTATATTAAATTGCTTACCATTGCACTAGGCAGGGGTGGAAGGTAAGGGGGAGAGAGAGAATTAGAGACTTAAAAATTTCAAAAAATTTAAAATTGTTTTTACATGAAATTGAGGAAGAAATAAAACTTTAAAAAAGGTTGAAGAGAGTCAAATTTTGTTTTGATATTATGGGAGAAAATACTTGAGAGGAATGCCCACCTACTCAAAAGAATCTTGAATTTGTTATTAATGTGGCAAAGCCTCTTTTATTTCATTCTCAATAAAATGGGTCCTCCAGATACATTTTTACAGATGTTATAGCCAGAAACCAAGTACAAATAATGGGAGTATGAAAAATTCCCTTTTATTAACTCAAATTGGTCCCTCCCTTCATTCAACATTGGTTGGTTATAGAGTTATAAGAACCAGCTGAATAGAAAGCAATTTACAACTTGAACATTCACATTAAAGTAAAACAACTTAACCTGTTAGGCTATCCTGCTCACAAGTAGATGTAGGGTAAAGGAGATTAAGCTAGGAGCATGAAACAATTCAATTTCCTTTTCTTCTTACTCTGTTATAGAGGCTTATGAGAGGTGTCCACCATCTTGTCAGGACCCTTTCCTTCCTCTCAATATGGTTTAACAAGGAGCTATTCAAAAGTAGAATGACCTGCTCTAGGAGGTAATGAATGCCCTTCCTAGCTGTCTTAAAGCAACACCCCAAGTTGAAAATATTGAAATAATAGGAATTTAGGTGTACATTAGGCTAGGTAACATCTAATGACCCCTCAAACTTTGAAAGTCCATAATTCTATGTAGTGATTTTCTTTTTTTAATAATAATTTTACTGAAAAATATAAGATTAATATATTAATTTCCAAATTTTAGATAGGTATAACCTCTACCCTTTCACAAAAGTCACACCATCCATAATATTCATAGAACCTTCTATTCAATTTTCTGAGCTTGTATTTTATTCCGATAAAATTAAGAATTAACAACATCCAAATAGTATATATCTGTTAAAATAATATATGAAATTACAAATACCACTATCTGTGTTTGTTTGTGTGAATAATGAATCCTATGAGATGATTGCATGAAATGAATTTAGGCTGCTTATTTACATTGGACTGGGAAAATTACCATATTTTACATGATTATAACTTTGAATGGTACAATTTTGAATATACACAGCCATTTCATAGGGATTCAATATTCACATAAATCAAGACCTTTTGGGGCCTCTGCTTTGGCCATGCCTCATAGCACTGTAATCTTCCCCATTACATCATTCCCTCTCAAAGTATCATGGGAATATAAAATCAAGTACTCATAGCTGAAGACTTGAAATCAACTGGTCCCATGATGGCAAACTCAATTAGAAACTGATCCCTTTGGACCAAATTTTGACTTAGAAAAATCTCAAGTTAAGATTATCTGTGTTATATTTTAATTGTAGATGATAGATAGATGAAAGAAAAAATTAAATACTATATGTAAAGAACTTCACAAACATAAAACTACCCTTCTCCCAGGGCCTTTTTTATTTTCTCCTTTATTTTGCTATGATAAGAGAAGAGAGACAGAGAGACAGAGACAGAGACAAACAGAGAGACACAGAGAGACAGAGATGGAGACAGAGACATGGACAGAGACAGTGAGACAAAGAGACAGAGAGACAGAGAAAGAGATTAGATAGATTAGATGGATAGATAGATAAATTCACTCCAATCTTGCATCAGTTCTACTCCCTTTTCCCTCATGTAGGATTTCAGATAGATAGAAACTATTCTTTCCCCCAGGTAATTTTCATGGGATGATAGGAATATAAGGAAAGTCACCATTCCCTAAATATAGATCTTTCCTTTTAGCCTAGGGACTACTCTTAGGTGAATTGTTATTCATAATTCTTGCTGCATAACTATAGAGCAAAAGCCTTGAGCATTTTCTCCCAGGGACAACTCATTAATACTAGTTGTATGACCTTAGGTGAAACTTCCCTAACTATCCAGGCAAATGAAGGCACTGCTGCAAGCATATATTAAAGATAGCAATGCTGTAGGGAACAGATAGGCAATCAATAGAATTCATAACTATGGACTATTACTTGGACAAAATCTTAATCATTTATATGTAAGGCTAAATATTCATCATTGTTTAATTTTAGAATTAGAATCAAAGTGGAGGTGAAGAGGGAGGCCATTACAGAAATAACTATGAAAAGGCTTAGAAAGAAAACATAGAATGTCATTAGAAGGAAATAACAAGTAGGACAGGTATGGGGCTGATTGAGTTTTTGGGGGGAGGGGTATTTTTTTTTTGTTTTTTGTAATATGGAATGTATGAAAAGGAATAATGTATAGGAAGCCTAGAAGCATATGCTACAATGAAACTGCATAGAACTCTAAGCACCAAACAGTTGGAGTTTTTACTTTATTTTCCAGAGAATAAAGTTCAAAATTGCCAGAGTAACCAACTTCATTTTTTTTGTTTCATATCACTTCTCATAGACTTTTATTATGAAAGTACTTCCATTGCCAGACTTCTGAGAATAATTTCCCATGGAGTGGTTCAATGTATCTTATTTCACAATTATTGGTGATATACTCTGGTGGAAATCTCACTTGTACTTTTTTTTTGGGTGGGGATCTTATTTAATTAGTGAATTTAGAATATTTTTCCATGGTTACAAGAGTCATGTTCTTTCCCTACCTTCCCTCTATCCCCCTCCCATAACTGACATGCAATTCCACTGAGTTTACATGTGTCATTGATCAAGACCTATTTCCATATTATTGATATTTTCACTAGGTCTCACCTGCACTTTTAAGTGTCATAGGTCACCTCTACTTATTATACCTCCACAAGTTCTGGACTCATGTGACCTGGCAACCTGGAATTTGTATCAACAGTAGTCTTCTTTGGTTTATAATAGATGCTAAATTCATATTTAGATACTGTGGTGCCCAGGAATGGAAAAACTGCTCAATTGAACCCTGATCAAAATGTTAGTAGGTTGGGTTAGCTAATGGTTTTGTAGATAGAGAGCCTTCCTGGAGGTGAGAAGTCCTGGGTTCAAGTCTGGTCTCAGGTTATTACTAATTATGTGACTCTAGGCAAGTCACCTAACCCCAACTGCCTATCCCTTACAGCTCTTCTGCCTTCAAATCTATACTTAGTATTGCTTTTAAGATGGAAAGAAAGAGTTTTTTTTTTAATTGTCAGTAGTTTGTTGAGACTATTCTTGAAATTATGCTTCATATATATCATTCTGAAAGCTTATTGAAGCTAGCCCACTTCAAACCAAAGAACCTCCACCTGCACATGAGATAAAGGGTGACTTTATTAATTAAACATGATAAATGCAAAAGTGTACTAAAGCCATCATTTCCTTCCATGGAAGTAGCACAAAATGTTTGCTCAGATCAGCACAAGTCAACATTAGATTACATATGAGGCAGTTGACCATGTAATTAAACTTCTGTTTGCACTTTGCATGGCTTCAAGGATCTCCAAATCTTCATGAAGGGGTGATGTTATATTTTCCTTTTTTATTCTTCTGTTTTAGTTTCTATACCATAATAGATTCCTGTAAAATTATTGATACCAATAATGGTTCTACTATAATTCTTATCATTAAGCCATTGAAAATATTTTAGACTTTAAAGTTTATTTGGTGCATCCAAATAATGAATTCATAATCTCATATGCATCAGTATGTATTACTAACATGCTATATGATCAACATACTTGATTTAGTATAGAACTGGCATTTCTTAGTTGAAAAATCCAATCTACTGCCATCCAGCCAATTCAACACTTGCAATAGTCTTTTTTCATTTCTTGCTGCTATATTCTTAAAGACTACTAGATCATCAAGGAATACACATACTTTTGAGCAGTTTTGTATCTTCAACCAATTTCTCCATGAGTCATTGAAAGGTGGCAAACATTCCTAAGATTTTTTGGTCTTCATTACATTCTGAGTCCCTTGATGCAGTGATTTGCTTTCACCTTTGGTTTTGTTTAGTTTTGTTTTTTAATTCCCAGCACTGACTACAATGTCCCTGGTACATAGTAACCACTTAATAGATATTTTTTACTTGTCTTTATCTGCCATGATGATCTGATAATATACAAGGCACAGATCCTGTACTGAAAACCATTATATACAGAGCCATTATTTTAAGGCACCTTGGCATACTGATTCACTTAATATCTTTTATGTAAGTTTGATAGTCCACACATATTTGCTTAGTTTTTTTTTTTAATTTAATTTCTCTGGGTAAAAATTTGTAACTGTGATTATAAGAAATTATTTTATTTTTCATTATACACATTTTTTTAGTTTTTTGAATAATTCATTTTCCTGAGTTACAGAATCCTGAGATACAAGATAAAAATAAAAAGTTTTAACTTTTTAAAGTTTTGAGATCCAAATTCTCTCCCTCCCTCCCTCCCTCAAGCCTTTCCCCTTCCTAAAACTATCTAACATAGATTTTATTTGTATAACATATAAAACATTTTTCCATATTAATCACTTTTTCGAAGAGATCTCAAACAAAAGAAAAAAGAAAGTTAAAACTAATATATTTTGGTCAGCAATCAGAACCCATCAGTTTTGTCCCCCCCTTCCCTCTGGAGATGGATGACATTTTTCATCATGAGTTTCATGAGATTCATTCATAGCAATTCATCAAAAAAAATTGCTGTTACTGTGTAAATGTTCTTATTATTCTCGCTTTACTTTGTATCAGTTTGTGTAAGTCTTTTCAGATTTTTCTGTAATCATGCAACTTATTTTCCAAAGGATGGACAACCTCATAATTTTTAATCTTTGTACCTTAAAGAGTTGCAATAAATATTTTGTTCAAATAGTCCTTTTCCTCTTTTTCTGATCTCTTTGGTATAAAGACTAGTAATGGTATTGCCAGATCAATGGGTAGCTTAGTTATGAGCAATTAAATATTCTGTCAATAAGTATTAGTACCCTACTACATACCAGGAATTATGCCAAGTACTGGGGATATAAAGACAAAACAATCACTTAGCTCAAGGAGCATATGCTGTTGAATAATACTTTTTTTCTAATGGTTTCACAGATATTCTATATGAGAAAGACATTCTTCAAGTGTCTGTAATTGTTGGAATAGACCCTGCACATAGCCTCATTGGGAAACCTTTTAGTTCGAGTGCCCAGAGGGCAAATTCAAGATGTCTGTGAGCCCTAGGATTACCAGAGAGAACTGAGGGAGAAAGTGCTTGCTTTGAATGACTGGACAGAGAGGTGGGGCATCCAAAAATGTCCTCAAGCCATGGAAAGAGGAGAAAAGGAGCAGCTCCCTGAGTGCCAGCTCTGTGAGTGAGCCACATTTTTACCAACACTGGTATATGCCAATAGCCAACTTGCATAGTAACGGCACAACAGTTTTTAGGCCAGTTGAATGAGTCAAATACTTAAAGATTTTGATAATCATTCCTAAGTGAACTCAGTATTCATTCAATGATTTCTAACTCTTGCATGATCTCTGTTTACCTTGTATTCTCTGTTAAGCTGGCAATAAGATTTTTCAAAGTGTACATTTATTAGGAGATATAGACAATCAGAGTTTCCAAACTAAGGGTTATCTCCTGGAAAGATCACAAAATCAGTCAGGAGATTCCCAAGATCAATCCTTTCTACTTCCACAGACTTAAGCTGACACTAAAAAATGATGGTATACTAGAGATCTTTACTAGAACTGGATAAACTACATCAATGATGTCGGTCTTCATGCTAATACCAACATCTTCCTTAGGTAACTGCACATTCATATTGATGTAATTGAACTAGAGATAGTCCTCACCCAACTCAAAGATGTTTATTTGCTGAATAGTTTTTTTTTTAATACAATGTCCTCCACAAAAATAACTAAAATCAAATTTTCATTTGGAAGTCACTTTCCTATCATCACCACAGTTCTGTTGCAGGTTCCAGAAATAGTGGTTATGGCTTAATTATACAACTTTAATTTTGTAAAACTATTTTTCTTTTGCTGAGGCAAATTCCAAGAGTTAGAATTATCTAGACATGAAATTAACTAAGCTACTTTAGGATGAGTTTCTGAACACTGAAGATGTTTAAGGACAGGATCAGATATCTAAATCTGAAAGAGAACTTACAGATGATACATTCCATCCCTCTCGTTTTAAAGATGAAGAAACTGAATCCCCAAGATATGAAATGACTTGTCACCAATAATACAGATGGTAAGTGGCAGAGGTGGGATTTGAACCAAGGTCCTCTGGCTTCAGATAGAGTGCATCTTTCACTCTTGGATGAGGATCAATAATTTCTTGATGATCTTGTGTAGGATGGGATGATAATTTCAATGTGATCAATGGTGCCTTCATATTTGGTAGGTTTTATGATATAAATAAATGGAATGTTGTTATACAAAAAAAAAACATGAATTCCCAATTTATGTAATTGGAGTAAATGAGCAGGTAGGTCATACAATAGATTAAGGGCCTGGCCCCAAGTCGGGAAAATTTAAGTTCAATTTTGGTCTTAGACACTTACTAGCTGTGTGACCCTGAGAAAGTCACTTAAACTATTTGCTTTGGTTCTCTCATCTGTAAAATAGGGATGAAATAACACTTACCTCAGAAGGTTGCTGTGAGGATCAAATGAGATAATCATATAATGCTTAGGGCAATGCCTGGAACATAGCATGTACTATGTAAATACTAACTATAATTATAGAATTCTAGATATTAAATGGTTCAATTATTCATTTTTAATTAAAGTTTGATGAATGAATGAATGAAATGAAGTTTAACTGCAAAAAAAAAAACAGATGTAATAAGGAAGAAAAGAGCACTGGTTGACCCATTATAGTTTAGAGTGAGATCTATTTTAAAAACAGGAGGATTTTTTAAAATCCCTCTGACTATAATTCTATATATCCCGAGTTTTTAAAAAAATAGAGGAAAGCAATTAATGTGGGTGTCTTTAGTTTGCACCTCCTTATATCTCTGAACAGATCTCACAAAATATTGGTGGAAAATGTCTTGATAGTGCTAAAACTTTATATGAAAAAGGAAAAAAGACAAACTATGATTTTGGTGTATACTCTCACAAATAAAGCCAGAATGATTAGAAGATTCTACTGAAGGAAACCAGAGAATCTTAAAAAATAATTTCTTATCCTTTGTAACATTTTACCTGCACTGTTATATGACTATAAGATATGAAAAAGCATTGTCTCCGAAAAATTTTAGATGTGGTCAGGCTATAACATATAACCAAAAAAGAACGGTGAAGAATAAGAGTAAAGGACATCATCGAAGAATTGCATGACAGGAAGAGAAGATGGACTGGTCATGTTACAAGAGCAAAAGAGAACTGGAAGATGGTCAGTGTACTCTTCTGGGATCCTCATGGTTTCAAGAGAAACTTAGAAGGGTTCCATCATGTTTAGGGACAGGGACATGGATCAGTTATTGGAGGAACTTTTCAAACTTATGAGACAACGGATCCATTTGAGTGTATTTACATAGTGATTTCTGGTTTTCACTTCATCCTCACAGTCCCAGCTATGTCATTTATGTCCGGTAGGACTTTAACTTACTTTACCTCTCCAGGAATCACTTTTTTCATATGTAAAAATGATGAGTTTCAGACTTCATAATATCTAAAGTGCCTTCCCGCTCTAACAACTTATGTCTCTATACCAATGACCTGCTATGGTAACCTACCCCTTCTTTCATATTTCCTCCAATATATCACTTGCATCTTGATTTATTCTCCAAGTTTTCCTTCTCACCATCCTTTCTCTATTTCCTTAATGCTAGAAGTCTCTTCCATTACACAATATAATTAATGGGGACAAGAAATGGGATTTTTTGTGTTTATATTTGGTATGGTTTTGCCTTTATTTGCATTCCCAGATCATAGTACTTAGCACCAACAATGCTTAGCACACAATGCATGTTGATTGACTGTCTATTCATCTTGCAAAAAACTTCTACACTAAAGCCTCATTTTCATGTTTGGAGATGCACCGATACAATATTTATTATTTTTATCTTTATGCCATTCCTGTAAGTCACAGAGATCTTAGAATCTTAGAAGATACATTAGAGATCATCTTTTTAAAAAAAGTAAAATTTTGCAGCTGAAGAAATTGAGGCCAGGATGGACAAAGTTAGTTGCCCTGATCAGTCACCAAGGAAATGTCTAGAAAGAGCAATATCCAAAAATCTGGTCCTTTGACTCAAAATTCAGGACTTGTTTCATTGTACCACATTACTTCCAAACAAATTATAAACTCCTTAAAATCAGGATAAAATGGGTATATAGATAGATTCATATATGTGCATATGTTTCATTCACTAGTATAATTTGAGAAAAACATGCAAAAAATTATCATATTCTTGCATTATTTCATTCACAAAAATGTTTTAAAAACAGGATTTTTTTTCATGAAAAGAGATATCATCAATAGGAAACTAGTCTCATCATAGTGAATAAAAAATAAGCAAAATCATTAACAAAGTATTACTTCTAGCAATTTGGGGGATCCATATAGTAAGTACCAGAAAGTCATAAACCTTAGATCACCAACATAATAATTTTTTCCTGGACTAGAATGTAAATACCTCTTCGCTTTCAATGATTCCCTCCTTAATTTCCCCACTAAGTAGCATTGTGCATTAGAATAAAGAGTTGGAGCAGAATCTAAACTAATTAGACTTACAATTGGAACAATTTTTCATAAGTTCAAGAAACTGGGGTGTTCTTGTCACACAGGAAGTAAACCTATTATATGAACTATATGAACACAAATACAAAACACTATCCACACAATTAAAACTAGATCTAAATAATTGGAAAAACATTAATTGCTCATGGGCCAAATGAGCTAACATAATAAAAATGACTATCCTACCCAAACTAATTTACTTATTTGGTGCCATATCCTTCAAACTACCAAAACACATTTTTAGAAAATTAGAAAAATTAGAAAAAAACAATAACAAATTTTATTTGGAAGAACAAATGAGAAGAATATTAAGGGAAAAAATGAAAAAAGTGCAAAAGAAAGTAGCCTTGCTGCATCAGATCTTAAACTGTACTATAAAGCAATGATCATCAAAACCATATGGTACTGGCTAAGAGACAGAAAGGAGGATCAGTGGAATAGACTTGGAGTAAATGACCTCAGCAAGACAGTTTATGATAAACCAAAAGATCTCAGCTTTTAGAACAAAAATCCACTATTTGACAAAACTGCTGGGAAAATTGGAAAACAGTGTGGGAGAGATTAGGTTTGGATCAACATCTCACACCCTAAACCAAGATAGACTCAGTATGTGTGAATGACTTGAACATAAAGAAGGAAAGAATAAGTAAATTGGGTGAACACACAATACTATACATGTCAGATCTTTGGGAAAGATTTTAAGATCAAGCAAGAGTAAGAAAAAAATTACAAAATGCAAAATATATAATTTTGATTACATTAAATTAAAAAGGTTTTATACAAACAAAACCAATGCAGTCAAAATTAGAAGGGAAGCAACAAATTGGGAAATATTTTTATAACAAAAACCTCTCACAAAAGTCTAATCACTCAAATTTATAAGGAACTACATCAATTGTACAAAAAATCAAACCATTCCCCAAGTGATAAATGGGCAAGGGACATGAACAGGCAGTTCTCAGCCAAAGAAATCAAAACTATTAATAAGCACATGAATAAATGTTCTAACTCTTATAATCAGAGAAATGCAAATTAAAAACACTCTGAGGTATCACCTCACACCTGGCAGATTGGCTAACATGACAGCAAAGGAAAGTAATGAATGATGGAGGAGATGTGGCAAAATTGGGACATTAATGCATTGCTGGTGGAGTTGTGAACTGATACAACCATTCTGGAGGGCAATTTGGAACTATACCCAAAGGGCACTAAAAGACTGTCTTCCCTTTGATCCAGCCATAGCACTACTGCTGGGTTTTTACCCCAAAGAGATATTAATGAAAAACACATGTACAAGAATATTCATAGCTGTGCTGTTTGTGGTGAAAAAAAATTGGAAAATGAGGTGATGCCCTCCAATTGGGGAATGGCTGAACAAATTGTTGCATCTGTTGGTGACGGAATACTATTGAGCTCAAAGGAATAATAAACTGGAGGAATTCTATGTGAACTGGAATGAACTCCAGGAATTGATACAGAATAAGAGGAGAAGTACCGGACGCACATTATACACAGAGACTGATACACTGTGGTAAAATCAAATGTAATGGACTTCTCTACTAGAAGCAATTCAGTGATCCAATATTATTTGGAAGGACATATGAGAAAGAACACTTTCAACATTCAGAGGAAGAACTTTGGGAAAAGAAACACAGTAGAAAAACAACTGCCTGATCACATGGGTCAGTGGGGCTATGACAGGGAAAATGGACTCTAAAAGATGACCCTAGTACAAATATTAATAAGAAGGAAATGGGTCTTGATCAATGGCACATGATAAACTCAGTGGAATTGAGCGTCAGATACATGAGGGGAAGGAAAGAACATGAGTCTTGTAACCATGGAAAAATATATTCTAACTCATCTAATTAAATAAAAATTTTTACAAAGTAAAAAAAAAGAAGTAAATGTAATATAGTTTATTCATTCTTTACCCTTCAACATTTTGATCCCAGCATGTTAGGATTTCTCAATTGAGCAACTAATGAATCAATAAGAATTTTCTAAGTAAATTTGCAGGCACTGGACTTGCAAACTGGGAAAATTTTTTTTAAGTCAAAGCTGTTCTTGACCTCAAGTAGTTTACATTCTAATTAAAAAGAAAACATGTATATAAATTAGTATATTTCAGATAACATAAAGAAGAGATGAAAAGCCATTTTAGAGAGAAAGTCACTGACAGTTGAAGGGACTAAGACAAATGGAATGGAGCATTTAAACTGAATTTTTAAAGATGCTAGAAATTCGAAGAGGAGGAAGGATATAGTAAGAGCATTTCAGGCATAGGGAACAGCCAGTGAAAAGGCCCACAGTTGGGCTGGAACTGAATTATTATGGTTAAGGAATAGCAAGAAGAAAAGACCACTAAGACTGGACCAGAGTGGCGTTTAGAAGGTTTAGGGTTATGAAGATAAAATGGGGTGGATTAGGAAGATACTTAAATGTCAGAGGAGATTATATTTGATCCTTAAGTTAATAAATTGTCACAGCAAAGGGAATGATTTAGGTTTCTGCACTTTAGCAGTCACATGGGGGATGGTATAGAGTAGAGAAAGACTTGAGGAGAGTAGATATAACCTTGCTTTGAGCAAAGGCACTGTTGTAAAAATGAAACAGTAGTTCCAAGAGGCAAAATGAGTCACGTGAAATTTGTCCTTTAAAGATGTGCTGGAGAAGCAGGAGCAATCCCACCCAAAAAGATTAGAGGAGGCCTTTGGAAACTGCTCAAAGCTACTTATTAAAGGAAGCAGCAGAGATAATTAAAAGTAATTCTGCCAAGCTCCAAAAGGCCATTGAACAAAACAGGAAGATATAGCAGCAAATATGGCTCAGCTGTTCCAGAAACCCAGCCACGCACACATCTGTTTCAAACAAGTAAGGAAGTTACTTGCCTGAATGAGAGATGTAGAAAACTGAAGAGCACTAAAGTACTTAAATGAATAGTCAGACTCAGAGGTTTTAAAAATAAGACCCAAAATCAAGCCCCTGAGAATAAAGCCTGCTCTATGGAAAGAAGTAACGGGAATGAATGAGAATAAACTTTGGGGAGCTAGGTGGTGCAGAGAAGAGAGTGGTGGGCCTGAAGTGAGAAAAAATTCATTTTCCTGAGTTCAAATCTGGCCTAAAGGCATTTACTGGTAACATTATCCTAGGCAAATCACTTAACATTTGCCTCAGTTTCCCCATCTTTAAAATAACTTGCAGAAGAAAATGGGAAACTACAATAGTACTTTTGCCAACAAAACCCCAAATGGGCTCAGAAAGAGTCAGACATAACTGAAAAATTTTGAACAAAAACATTTGTATGACACAGTGGTGGTCACTGCTAGAAGCTAGATACAGTTTGAGCTAATAGGGACATCAGAGATCATCTAGTCTGAATTCTTGATTTTTGGAGATGAAGTAGCTAAGGCTCAAGGAGATCAAGAAACTTGTTCAAGGTTACATTTCAGAGTTGGAAGATTTCTTTAGAGATCATCTTTTCTCTCATTGTAGAGACAATGAAAAATCTACACCCAGAGAAGGTAAATGCCATTTCCTAAAGACACAAATGTAACAGAGTCAAAATTTAGATGTTGGTCCTCTAACTCCAAATATAATAAGTATCTTCTTATACTACAGTTCCTTTATTCTCCATGATCCTGTCAAGGATTCTTTTGAAAGAAACTCTAGTAAATTTATGGTATATTAATAAATTTGTTGAAAAAAGGAAGTGATTGGAATGATTTGAAGATCCAATTATTGACTTGGTAAGATTACAGAAAACTGGTCACTAAGCAAAATTATGAAACCAAATCTTGCCCTGACCTTGTAAACAAATCTCTTTCCAAGTTATGTTAGAAAGATTTTTTGGTTTTGCTCTTCTCTCATTTTCTTGCATCTTTTTCAACAGTTTCAGATACATAATGTGTTATAGTGCTTGTAAGTTTACTTGGAGTCATTAAAACAAAGTGCAAATTCCATTTCTAGCTAAGTAGCTGGGTAACACTGAGCAACAAGAGCAAACACTTAACCATTCTTTGCCCAAGAATTCTAAGACTATATATTCAGAATAGATGCTGAACATTTGAAGAGGAATCCCTCTCACGGTTATTTCCATATATCACCAAAATCACAAGTCTAGAATATTCAGAATTCAATTCAGTTCAAAGGTTCAGCTTTCAAATTCAAAAGCAATAAATATCTCCTGGTGAGATTTCGTGAATCTCAATGGGGAGTGATGGAGAAATTTTGATCAATGGACACATTTCAGAACTCTTTAAGTTATCCCATACAAGCCACTCTCTACTACTATAAGAAGAAAGAATAGTTTTATTCATTCAGGAAGGTTAAATATACTGTATCTGCCTTATGCTTACTATACTATTCTTTCCCATCATCCATTGGAGTAAATCCCTAGATAGGCACTCTCTCTATGTATATATTTTTTATATTATATTATATATATATATATATATATGTGTGTGTGTGTGTGTGTGTGTGTGTGTGTGTGTGTGTGTGTGTGTGTGTGTGTGTATGTATAGAAATACAGGAAAATTCCAATGCTTAATTCCTGAGTTCAAGTTTCAACAAATTGACCAAAAGTTCTTAAAGCACAAATCTCACCATGTTACCTCTATAATAAAAAAAAAATTTCAACAGCTATCTATTCCCCCTAGTATACAATACAAATTCCTTAATTCATCATGAAAAGCTTTTTACAAAGTGGCTCCAAACTGACCTTTCAAAGCTTATTTTTCATTACTCCCCTTCTTGCATTTTATGCTTTAATCAAATTGGTCTACTCATTATTTCCCAAAGATTAGCATTCCATCCATCTCCTCCTTATATGCCTTTCTTTAAGCTATTACTCATGGCTGAAATGTACCCTCTCTTTACCTCTACCTAACAGAATCTTTAGATTTCTTCAAGGCTCAATTAATTTGCTTTCCTTCTTCATAAAAGCAACCTTTCCTGACAATTGTTTCAATTAAAAACAAACAAACGATTTTCACCTGAGATACTGGAAATAAGGTTATAAACACTGAAAAGAGCCAAGAATTGTGAGGACCCTAACACCCCGTCATTAACACAAGCTCCAGTAGAGGAACCCAAGTATGATATTTTGCCCTGGGACCCGAACCTGACTTCAGGCTGGCATCACAACTGCCATCCTCATCTTTACTTCTCTTCAACTTCCTGGTTATAAAGTCTCAGTCATCCTTGTGAAGAACTCTTATCCTTCTTGATAATACAGTGTTCTTGGTTCCTTCTTTAAAAAAAAATAAAACTTACCTTCTGTCTTGAAATCAATACTGTGTATTAGCTGTAAGGCAGAAGAGTGGTAAGGGCTAGGCATTGGGGGGGGGGGAGAGAGGAAGGGTTAGTGACCTGCCCAGGATCACACAGGTGGGCAGTATCTGAGGCCAAATTTGAACCTAGGACCTCCCATCTCCAAGCCTAGCTCTCAATCCTCTGAGCTACCCAGCTGTCCCCTCCTTCTTTAATGAACTGAAGAGAGAAAAATTCATTCTGTACGAGTTGCTTAAGTCCTGAGCATTTAGGTCCCTTATTGGAAAGGAAGAGGGTTAAGTGAGGCAAACCTATAAATCTAGATTCAATTCTACATATTGTATTCATTTGACCTTTTTTTGGCTCTGTTAATCTTTCTAAACACCATTTTCTTTATCTGTAAATTAGGATTGAAAAACTAGTACCATCATCCTAGGGTTTGTTGTGAGGATCAAAGAAAATAACAAAAGTGAAATAGTTCCAATACAATATATTCTTCTCTCAGGGTCCCCAGTTGCGAATAATTTCTCCTTTACTGAATCTTGTAGCATTTCATGTTAACCTTGATGAATTTTTATTCTAAACTGTATTATACTTAGTGTTAGTTAATTCTCTATGCTGTCTGGGGAAAGAATCTGGACAAGATCATTTGTAAGAGTTTCTTGGTTTTTTTCCAGCTCTAGATTCTGTGATTCTATCTCCACTGTCTAGATTTTAAGTAGTTTGAGTGCAGGGACTATGTAACTATGGATCTACTTCTGTGGTCAATATAACATCTCACATATATAGATAATTAGTTTATTTTTCCTAGCCAGGGTATGACATTAAGATTGCTTTGTAGCCATAAAATGTTGAATAAATTACAATTATTATTGTCACATTAATAGCTTCTGTACTATTCCAATATATCTTCAACACCTTGATTTTCATATAGACCAGACTCACTGAGATTATCAAGCCCACTTATCTGCCAAATTTAAAGGATACTTTCCCTCTTTTCCAACCAGAATCTTTTACTAACAGCACTCCATAATATTCATTGTGATCAGTATAGATCTTTACCCAGACTTTCTGTCTTTCCTAGAATTTCACAAATGACTCCAAATTGAAATAAGTGTTTTCTTTTGACAGTAGTGATTTTCCTCAGATTGCTGGGTCTTTAGAATTTTCTATAGACCAGAGAAAAGAGTTATGTGGGGGACTAAACTGAAAAGTCAGTATGAATAAAAAGAGAAACAAGGTGTTAGGGGAAGAGGTAGATAAAAATTTCTTCAGCCTTTTGAACAGCACACAGATTTAAAGTATTTGGTACATGGTACTGAACATCCTTCAAGTAAGAAATTTGATTATTTCATTTTTCAAACAGTATAACAGAGCCTCAGAGAAGTATGAGTGTCCAATACAATCCAGATATGCAGGGTGCAATAAAAACTAGATCCCTGTGTTCTTGATTCACAATAATATTATTTCCTCAGCATATTCTCTATATTTGTTTATGAAGTCCACTTACTCTACAAGGAAAAATTATCTTTCAGGGCTGAGAGAAGGAAAAAGATTTAGGCATGTTGCTAATCACTGGTCAGAATAGTCTATTATATAGAAAGTGAACAGTTTTCAACTATTCTACTCTTTTCTAAAACTCTATGTGCTCTTACATTTGTTTGGCTAGACCAAAGAACAAGTACAGAAAAGAAGTAAAATATCCAATCCAAATAAACTAGTCAAGTGGCAGTTATATAAAAGAGCTACAGGAGAGGGCAAAGCTACATCCTACTACTCCCTTTCAGAGTAAAATTAGGCAACTCACTATGCTTCAAGAATATATCATATTTTCCCATTTTTATCTTTGTTCAAGTTGTACCTTCAACCTGGAATGTCTTTAGTTCATTCTCATTCTATACCTTTATTTCTCAGCAATCTTCACATCCAATTCTTTTGTCACTTGCTCCTTTAAATCATCAATTTTCCAGTAGATTTCTCTCCTTCCCTAAATTCCTGTACCTTCATATTCCACTCTTTGCTGGTCTATCATCTTTATAAAAAACAGAGAACATGTCTTGTTCCTATTTACATATCCCTACTACCAAGCTCTACACTCAACAGATACTTGATAAATGTGTTTAAGTTAAATAAATGAATGTTTTTACATGAAAACAGAAGCATTCCAATTTATCAATGAGGTCTCTCTGGATCAAGATTTAATGCTTGCAAGGGTTAATTTGTGATCACTTGGCATTTTGCCAGAACTCATATTCTATAATGATATAATTTTGTGCTTGAAAAGCAAGTAGTCAATGTGATGGATATAATCATATATATATATATATATATATATTTATATATATATATATTTATGGTGAAGGAATGAGGTTTGAAGAGGTATATTGAGTTGCCACACAACCCCATCTTTCTTCCCAAACTGAATAGATCACTGCCAATTTTCTTTTATTTAATGGTTCTAAGACTATCTCTTCATTCCTTTATCCCCACCCCATTCTTCTCCTATCGTCTGTTGTTGTTCAGTTGTTTCAGTCAACCCTGACTCTTCATGACCCCATTATGGGTTTTCTTGGCAAAGATACTAGAATGGTTTTCTATTTCCTTCTCTCATTCTTTTTCCAGTCAAGAGAACTGAGGTAAACAGAGTTAAGTTTGCCCAGAGTCACACAGTTAGTGTCTGAGATAAGATTTGAAGTCAGATCTTTCTGACTCCAAGTCTGTCCTTCTACTCACTTCACATTACTTTAGATCAAGTCTTTATCCTTTGGTAAAGACCAAATATCACTGGGAAGGGTAGTATATTAAACCTTATCCAGCCATCAAAACTCAGTGTAAATTATTTTTTAAGTTCCTTTCTTGAAAAGTGGTTCTGAGGTAAAAGAGGAGTGAAGAGAGAATATGAAAATATACATTCACTGAAAAGGAGAAAAAAGGGAAAGGGATGTTGCTGCTATGGACAGAAAAACAGAATATGTTTAGTTTACATTTTGCCTGAGACTAGACCTATTCAGGATTTCAAACAGGGATGGACAGTGGCCACAAAGAAATCAGAATTTCTCTGAAACTTCATGTGTCCAACACAGGATTCAAAATGTGCCTCTTGCATAATTTCTGAACTTCTCCTTGTGTTTGTCAGTGAATAAAAGACCATTTATCACTACTTTCAAAGCACTAGAGATTCACATAATAAATGAAATATTCCCTGCTTTTGAGTAGTTCACATTCTAAATAGGTAGAAAAATATATAGAAGAAAATTCAGTACCAAGTAAGGGGAAAAGTCCCAGGGTTCAGTGGCAAGGCTGAGGATCATGCATCTTCATTTCCATGAACTTTATTAGTGTCATATCTTTTTCTGATGTTGTACTATTTAACAGTGTCAAGGACATTGGCATGGAGAACTTTCTTTTCTGGACCTTCAGCAGCTGTGACTGCTAAGGAGACAAGTCTGCAACCACTACAAAAGCTATTGTTACAATAATGGCTTTCTGGGGCAAGACTGGAAGCAGGACCAAAATTTGGAGAAAGGAATAGTGCTAAAGTGATGGTGCTACACAAAAGGCTCTGGGACTTACCTACCAATAGTTGTCACAGCAAGAATATCCTATGAGCACCTGTGAATATGCCTAGTTTGAAAATCAAAAAGTCAGGGTCCCAGACCTGGATTTGTTACTAACTAGCCATCAGAACCTGAACAATACCTCTTCCAGTATCCTTAGTTATTGGCTTCAGTGATCCCTAAGGTCCCTCCCTCCCAGCCTATGCATTTATCCATCTTTGTATAACTGCTGTACCTAAAGCAGCATCTCAGTGGCTAATGATGGGTAGTAAAAAGGGTAAACATTTAAAAACTGAAGAGATGGTTCAAACTCCCTCCACACAAATTGAGATTTCTAACTTGAGTATATTCCTGCCCATATGTGATCAGCACCTGTTCTTGATGGTTATATTCCATCTGCCACAGTGAAGAACAATTCTCATAAAAGGTAAGTTACCAAACAAGAGCTCATAATAAAAGGACAGTTTTCTTACTGTATCAGAAGTTATGCTATTTAGGAATTTTCAGGGCTAAAAAAGAATGTAAGACCTACAAAAAATAAGAAAGAAAAATTCTCTTGAGAAGAAAAGTAATCATTTCAGATATCTTTACTATATATATATATATATATACATATATATATATATATATATGAACTTGCTCTAAAAATCCAATTATAATTAACAAACACTTATTAAGAAGCTGCTATATTAAGGACACATTATACTAATGAAACATTCCCTGCCCTCAAGGAGCTTACAATCCCTAATTTACCTAAATCCAATAACTAGGGATTAGTTTAGCAGGACTCATTATGTACTTAACAAATGTTTATTAAACAATCCAAACAAGCATTTATTATTCAGTTATTATGTGAAGAAACATTTTAATTGAATCGAAAATAATGCTTAATTTCTTTTCAGAATAACTCATGAAGTCATGTAGTCTTCTCTAAATATTAGTAGACAAACGGTTATTTTTTTCACCTTTAAATAAGAGAATTTTTGTAGGAAAGCAAAAGTCTATTATATAAGCATGAAATATGATTACCTAAGCTGAAGTAGCCATTTTATTATAGGCTTGTTTTCCCACCATTGTCTTTCCTAGCACATGAGAGCTCCACAAGTTTTACAATGAATGTAAATAACCATTTCAACTGATTCTCCAGGAGCCAGATATGGCTGAGGGGAGAGAAGGGAGGGAACTGTTTCTTTTAATGTCATTTGGCTTTCCAAGCTGCTGGCACAGCAAACCAGCCTTGTCAGTGTCAGCTGCTGCCAACCCAGAGTCACCAGAGACTTTTTCCCCACAGTCAATGTTATAGGCCAGTGCTCTTGTTTAAAAGTTAGTGTAGCTTCTGAAATTGAATGCCAGGGCAGGGGATGAATGGAAGACTTCACAAACAACATAACTTGCTTAATTTGGGCTGAGAAAGGTATTTCACACACTCGTAGGTCTCAAAAAGATATCAATTACCTCGCTCAAAAACACACAATTATCCATACACACGCATGCATATGTAAATACATATACATATACACACACATAAAATATCCACTCAAAACATTTCTCTAGAGTAGAAAATAAAATTTAAATTTCTCCAAATAATGGCTTTGTTTATTTATTTTATCTTTATTGTTTATTAATTTAACAAGGTTCTCCTTGTTATATAGGTGTATGTATAAATATATTTATTTATAGACACACATTTATATATACATAAATAAATATAAATGCTACATATATACAATTATGTATATATTATGAGTGCTTTTATGATAGTTCTACTATATCTTCATAAAATTATTTTGCTAATCAGAAATGGAAGCTATAATATGAAAAGCCTTAAACATAAGTTTTAGAAGTTTATATTCTACAACTGAAACAATAAGAACAAGGAAATGAGACAACAATTAAATAGAGATAAGAGACAGAGACAGAGACCCAAAAAGATAGGAAGAAATACATAGAAAGGGAACAGAAGAGTATACTGTATAGTTTTAGACAATCTTTACCCTTCAAAATCCCAAATTTGTAGTTGGATAAATTATAGGAATTCTGTCTGTCTGTCTGTCTGTCTCTCTCTTTCTGTCTCTCTGTGACTCTCTCTCTCCCTCATGTGCACAAACATGCACACACACAGATAAATGCAGACATATGTAGACACATGAATATATACCTCAGACTTGTGATTTTATTAACTTACAGAACTCCCAGGATGGAAATGCTTCCATTGATATAGATCAATATCAAATATATAAATTATAGTTTTAGATGTATAAACATACATATGTATGCATTGCCATCTTTGATTTTGCTGGTCAAGGTTCACTCCTAGTAAGAACCTTTATTTTACTGGTGCAGATTTAGAATCTTATCTAAAACTTTATAGTCTTAAAAAGTCCTAAGGAGAAGTCATATGTTAAGTGACTTGCTATAATCATAGTCAGTATGTGTCATGGAGATCTCTTGAACTCTGGTCTGCTTGATTTCAAAACCAATATAAAATACTGCAATGTATGTGTATATATGTGTGCGTGTGTGTGTGTGTATGTGTGTGTGCCACATATGCAAGTGGCACAATACTTAAACTATAAGTTGCATAACAATAAATAATGTGAATTGGCAGAGGGATTTTCCTCAAAAGGAATCCCCTTTAACAATAGAATCATAGCTAATATTTTATATGTTTATATGTATAGAAAGACTTATAGTCTTATTTTAAAAGACTTATAGTCTTTGAAATATATCAGTGTATGCATATATATTTATAAACTCATGTGTGCATATATGAATTTGGCATATATGTGTATATAAGTATATATGATTGCATATATCTATATATGAACATGTATGTTTATAAAAACTATGAGATATATATGATATGCTTCAATGGAAGCAATTTCCATCCTGGGAGGTCCTCACAGATGACAAAATAATATGTACATAAATATTATACATATATATTATTAACCTGGATTAGTAGTGGGAATTCCCTTAAATTTATTATAAGTGTTAATATACATGTATATAGCTATGTATTCTGAATATGATGAAAAATTGGAGATGAGTTATTTTTCTTTATCAATGTTAAGAGTTTCCATGCTAGAAGTTCCTCACACTGAACAGAATTATTTGTATATATGTATGTTTTTGTATTGTGCATTCTTTAGAACCTTGTCAGTTTATTATTTTTGGTTCTCTACAGTCTGACTCTAACCTACTTTTCTAACTTATTTCATATTATTCATTTTTATTTACTCTATCTCTCATCAAAATAAATTCAATTCACCATCCTACCCCTGATTTGGTAAGGTTGAACTATCTGCCTCCACATCTCAAATGCTCTCCCTTTCATATCTACTACTCAAAGAGTTTGACTTCCATTAAACCAAACCTCTAGTCCTCTATAAAAAAAATTTTTCTGATTTGCTTCAATCATCAAACATTGCTAATGCTTTGTCTACATATTGGTTTAGGTTTTTTATTTTCTTTTTATTATATTTTCCTAATTATATGGCAATGCAATTTTAGTAATCTTTTTCTGACATATTGTGATCCATATTTTCTCCATCTCCATTCCCTCTCCTCTCCACTCCCTCAGACAACAGGTAATATGATATAGGTTACACATGTGCTTTCATACAATATATATTTCTATATTCATGTTGTAAGAGAAGACACATATAACATACAAGAAGAAACATATGAAGAAAATGAAAAGAAAAATTGTATACTTAAATCTACATTCAGATTCCATAAGATACTTCTACACTGCTGAATAGCCTTTTTCATGGGTCCCATGGAGTAGTCATGGATTCTTGCATTGCTGAAAGCAGTTAAGTTATTCACAGTTGATCATAGTACATTATTGTTGTTACTATATACAGTGTTCTCCTGGTCCTGCTCATTTCACTTTGCATCATTTCACATAACTCCAGGTTTTGTTGTGATAGTGCTATTCACCATTTCTTATGGCACAATAGTATTCCATTACAATCATATAACACAGCTTGTTCTACCATTCCCCAATTGATGGATTTCATATTGCTTTGTACTTACTTATCATATTATTCCCTGGGAACTTTTAGAGAGTGAAGACATTCATTGTTTTGTCTTCACATGGTACTTTGTTTTGCATGGAAACAGGCATGCTCTATACAGTAGGTGCTTAAGAAATATTTGTTAGGTGAATTTATTTGCTGAAAAATATTTATTAAGGGTCTGATATATTTAGTTATCTGTGCAAGGTACCTGACTATCCACTGTCCCTTGGAATGTTGATTCTGCAATCCTGGGAGGGGTAGCTATTTTAAATAGGAATGCTCAGAAGAAATGCTAAGGACAGAGATTTAGTATTTGCAGTCATGTGCCTAGTCATAGACTGCCAGAACTTTGTAGGATGTAACTTGACATCCTTATTTTGCCACGAAGACCTTGAGATCCAGACAAGGGAAGAAATTTGTGCTATATCAGAATGTTCACACTATAATGAGATTTTTCATAAAATGCCCACTTCTCTAGAGTCATAAAAATATTTTGAGGAGAAATATCCCAACAATTTTTTTTCTTAAATGAAGAGCAAATTAATGAATGCCACTAATCAAACCTACTTCCAGATTAAGTGGATGGCCATATACATATCATGAAAGTCCCATGTACCTCAAACTCCCGCCTGGTGCCCAGCCTTGAATTCCTTAAATTCTGACAACAAAATATAATCCTCTGAGCAAAGATATTCTTTCTGCTCAGAAGCCCATTAAGAATAAAATAGTACTTAGCAAGTACCTTGGAAAAAAGACTTTGCACCCTTCTGTTTGTAGAACCATAAAGAATTACCAAATTTTAACATTTAGAAGTCATTTCTTAATAGAGTTATTGAATTTTACAATTGGAAAGAACCTTAGTGGCCATCTAGTTCAAAATATAACTGAAAAGGAATTTCTCATCCAAACTATTCCAATGGCCATAAATAATAAAGGTGAATCTACTACCAGTTGGAAACAGATATTACACTATTTGAGCAGACCTAATTCTGGGGGAGTTTTTTCCCTTAATGTTAGGCTTCAATTTATTCTTTTTACAATGTTTGTTGACTCAATATTATCAATATAATCTCTAACTTTATAGATGAATAAAATAAATCCTAAAGAACTTAAATGACTTGCCCAAGGTCACACAATTTTTTAGTGATAGAGTCAAGCCTTAAATTTTGGACTTTTCACCATACAATATTATTTCACCTAGGAAAGATCAAGAACCTTACCACCATAAAGGAGAAAGCTGAAGTCATCCAACATGAACACTACCTACCTACCCTGAAATTCCTCACCTTTCATTGTAGTCAGGAAATCCATTTCATTCATCTTCCTATAAATTGTACCACAGATACTTCATGAATCTCACCAAAACAAGACTGAAATTTGGCTAGTTAGCTTGGAGTACTCTCATGAAAAATAGTCATACCTCTGACCAAGATATTTTTATGTGAGCAATATAATCCACAAAGAATATCTCCAAATTATCATTATTTATCTTTAAAAACTACCAAAAATGGTCACACTAAAGATACTGGTTTAGATATGTCAGAGCCATGGATAAATATCTTAAATCAGAAATTATGCAGTTGCATGAATTAGAATCTAATGGGTGTCTCAACAAAGATGAGAAAAATGCACCATTAAAAATTTACTTAAAGTGAATAATCATCTCATTTGGTTTTGAAATCTTAGCTATATTGTAGCTTAGTTATGTAGGCAAGATTTGTGACCATAACTTCGACAGATTGAAACTTTGTAAATAAAATTGGACTCAGATATGTATTTGCCTTGTGAAGTTTAAATGAAACTAAAGATGAAAAAGAATTGAAGATGATAAAAGAGATCATGAGGCATTAAGAATGCTGTGACCTGATCAAGAAGGGAAATAAGAGCTCTCTGAAGCCTTGCCATGACTTTCTTTATGAACAACTTTTGAATTCAAGCTTTCAAAGTGAATAACCTTGCTATTTGTTCTCTGGGCTCCCCTGTCCTTGATAAAGTCTATGTTTGTGTAGAGGACACATTCCCAGAGTCTTCTAGTATTTCAGTTGACTTCTATTGTTCTTTAATAGCATTATAGTAAATCCCTGTATTTGGGCAACTATATAAAAGATAGATGTATACACATGAACGTTCATCTTTCTTTTTTTTCTATTTTCAGCTGGCATAATAGATGTCAGGGAGACCTCTATTCAAATTCTGATTTTGACATACACTGGCAGTGTATGTATCTAAGTGCCCCTTGCAGAATATATTATTATATATAACTTTCCTAATAGTCACTGATATAAACTGACAGAGAATTTTTAAAAAGATAATACCTAATTCAAATGGACTCAGAGGCTGTGATAGAAGAACATATTTATTATAATCCTTTTAATAAATGCATGATCTTATTGTTTGGGAATACTTGCTATTGGTAGAAATCACATCCTTTTATCTAAGACTTCTTCAGGGAAGACTTGCACCTCTGGTGTGAGGGTTTGCTGAGCCCTTTTCAGGCTGCTCATCCACTTTTAGTGTCCACTTAACATCTAGCTCTCACTGATAGCTGCAAGATGCTAGAGCATGCTCATGATCAGGCTAACCCAGGTAGAGGGGAACCATCAGCAAGTTAGGGAGATGTCTACCCCAGGCTTGCTTAACCACCCCAGTGGAAGGAGGAATGAGAACAATTTGTTCCAATGGCCTTGGAGATAGCAGAAGCAGGTACTGTGGAGTGCTTAGAACTTGGTTAAACATTAAAGTCAAGATGATCTGCTACATCCAGGGTTATCACCAGTTGTCTTGACTTTTTTCTTGCCACCATACTTTGATGACTCTAGAAGTGGGAATGACAGTGTTTTGTGCAACTCTGCCTCATTTAAACCCAAATGAATCTAATTTGTATGTGAGTCAAAAGACATCACCAGTGATGTCATTTTGCTCCTCTTTGAGTTCAAAGGACAGCAACTATATGTCCTAAATATATAATATGTATGTATTTATATACATTCCTACATCAGTGTATAAATACATACCTAACCATTATGCATAATTCCCAAAATATATATTGGATTTGTGTTATATTGTGTTTGTGTATTATTATAGCAGAATGTAATATCCTGGAGAAAAGTAACTATTTTAAGTATCAACAATAAGTCCTACTATTTATATATAGCACATTAAGATCTGTGAATCACTTTTTTATATGCTATCTTATTAGATCCTCACAAAACCCTGTGATGTTGTCATTTTTTCCATTTAACAGATGGGGAAATAATTGAAAAATAATAAAATGTCTTTCTTGAAGTTCCAGGAAAATAGCTTCTGAGGCAGATAGAGAACTCCACCCTTCCTGATTCCAAATAGAGTGCTCTATTTACTATATAATCTAACTACAACATGTAGGTTTTGTGACCCAAAGGTCTAGCATAACCTTTTAAACTCATTCTCATTGCTTAATGATTTGTTTTTGAATGAATAGAAAGTGATATAAAAATTATATACAATAAAGAAAATGACCAGAGGAGTCATAGTCTGGATATATTATAATAATAAGGAATAAAAGATTAATGGCTTGAGGAGCTCTCTGGAGGCTTGCCATGATATTGTTGTGGCAGTACTATTGAATTTCATCTTTTAAGATGAATCATCATGTTATCTTTCACCAGAATCCTCTCCATCTTTGATAAAAATTATTCTTCCCTTGCTTTGGAAATCATATTTCCAGCAGATATCTAGCATTTAGGTTGACTATTTACTACAATGATACTCAGGAAATATATAAAAATCATATGAAGGGGGGAAGCTAGGTGGTTCAGTGGATTAAGAACAAGACTTAGAAATGGAAGGCCCTGGGTCTGAATCTGGCCTCAGACACTTCCTGGTTGGGTGACACTGGGCAAATCACTTAATCCCAGTTACCTAGCTCTTACTATGCTTCTGCCTAGGAACCATACACAATATTTATTCTAAAAGGTAAGAGTTTTAGGGTAGAAAAGGGAATCAAAGGAAGATGTCTGATTAGAAGGCCCATGGTAACTATTGAGAAAAAATGGAAGGATATATATTTGAATCACACAAGATTAGATGGTGGAGACTAATTATGATCTGTGTTAGTGAGAACAGTTCTCTCCCCTGGGGATCATGGTTTTATCAAAACAAAGAGCCCAGTAAGGTGATATGAAATACAGATCACTTTCTAGGTATGTTAAAATGAACATATTTCATTTTATGCTTCCAACAGCAAATAATTATCAAGAAGTTTTATAATAGAAATGTATAGCCCCTAGAGTATTTCTGTGTGAAAGTAATTCATTCTGCACTAATAATTTTATGTTGTTTTTGTTATGTATCATTGACACAAACTGTAACTAAATAGATTTATCCCATTAACTTGAATTGAGAACCATACTATTTTTCTCTGATGCTTTGTTGTTTCATCTTTCAAAAAATATGTGTGCATATTTTAAGACTATTAAACACCAGATCACAAAAGAGCATGAAGAATAATTTGGAACCTCCAACCATTATAAACAGATCAGAGCATTTGAAAGAATTTGAAGGTCTAGTTTTATATATACCTAATCATCTGGTGAATGAAGGAAATATAAAAAGGAAAATATTTTAACTTACAAAAAGCAGTTCATCTTTCTCAAGTATTTAAAATGTTCAATCTATACAAGTTAAATCAATTAAATCTTATTAAGAATAATATTACAAAGCATGTGCCAACTAACATTCTAATCCATAAGAAAAGACTTTGTGGTGGGAGAAGGGACCAGACATATGACAGAAGTGAGATTTTAGCTTCTGTCCCTTAATTCTAGAACCAACATTCCCTTGAATTATGCCAGCATTGTCAGAAGATGCAAATCGAGTATAAGAGGATATACCACCAAACTCTCTGAAATTTAGATATCTGTCTTCTCATCCCTTTCATAATCTATTAAATTGTTGATTTTCAGGACAGCAATGCAACACAGTGGATAGAAACAAATGCCTGAAGCCAAGAGAACCTATGTTCAAATCTGGCCTCAGACCCTCCCATAGCTGGGTAATCCTGGGCAAATCACTTGTCCCTGACTGACTAGCCCTCATAGCTCTGATGTCTTAGAATTGATACTTATCCGTTTTATGATAGAAGGTAAGGATTTTTTTTTAGAATTTCAATTCTCAAAGTCTCAGTCTTCAACTATATGCTTTCCTTTATACTATCTCCCCTTTGGAAATCTGACTTACTCCGATATGTACAATGGAGTAAACCTATGGTTCTAGTTGACTTCTCCTCAGTGGTCAAAGCCATCATTTGCAATGACTTACAAAACATCTCTACCAAAATGTCTCATCAACTTCTCAAACTTGATATGTTTAAAAGTGAACTGATGCTATTATTACCTACTTCCACCTGACTTCATTATTTCTATCAGTGATAACATCATTCACCTGTGATGATACTTCTCATACATAATGAATTTCTAAGTCTATCAATTCATGAAAAATAGCAAGGGACTTCCTCTCTGATATAAAGCACCTCAAAAGGAAAAAAACAAAAATCAGACAAGGGAAGGGGCTCATTAATAGAGCACAGCCTTGAATGTAGGAAGGATTTAGGCTCAAATTTACAAGGGGGTAAATTACTCCTACAAAAGCTAAAGCTGATAACCCCTCCCTCAATCTACCTGTGGCATAAGAGTCAGAACAAGAATGGAGCAATTGCTAGGTTCTTGGGGGCTGAGAGCACCATAGATTTACCCCAGAGAGCAGAGAGACATGGGACCCCAGGAGGCTGAGGAACATGAAGATTGGACACAGAGATAGGACAGAGAGGTGATGCATACAGCAGAAACAGCTGAGACTGAAAAATAGCCTCAGGGAAAAAGTTGCTTTATAGCTCAATACACAGAGAGCCTGTCCTCCTCAATCAGATTTCTGACTGGGAAGGGAAGAAAAAACTAACAAAGCGATGGCCATCAACACCCAAGAACTACAATCTGCAACTATGAAAGAAAGAAAGAAAGAAAGAAAGAAAGAAAGAAAGAAAGAAAGAAAGAAAGAAAGGAAGGAAGGAAGGAAGGAAGGAAGGAAGGAAGGAAGGAAGGAAGGAAGGAAGGAAGGAAGGAAGGAAGGAAGGAAGGAAGGAAGGAAGGAAGGAAGGAAGGAAGGAAGGAAGGAAGGAAGGAAGGAAGAGAAGAAAAGCAAAAGCCTCTGAACTTGGATAATTTCTATAGAAAAAAAAAAAACTCCAGGCTACAGAGGAGACAGCATAGAACAACAAATAAGCAAATACATTCAAATCTTAAAACAAATGGAAATGGTTCACAAACTCTTGAGGAACTCAAATTTGAGATGATGAACTAAGTCAGAAAGATAGAAGAAACTTGGCAAGAAAAGTGGGGAATAGTTAACAAAAAGACAATTTCTCACTTGGAAAAAGAAACCCAGAAATCAAATGAAAAGATAAATAAACTGAAGACTAGAACTGGCCTGCTGGAAGCCATGAAAAGCAGAATAAACCAAACCAAAAAGGAAAACCAGAAGATGATAGCTGAAAACCAGTCTTTAAAAACTAGAATTAGGCAATTAGAAGCTAATGATTTCACAAAACAGAAAGAATTAAGCAAAGCAAAATCAAAAGAATGACAAATTAGAAGGAAACATGAAATATCTTGTTGAGAAGATGGCTTATAAAGGTTAAACAAGAATTAGAGGGAATTATTTTTTTTTCCTACTAAGGGCTTCAGTAAAGTCAACTTATTTGTATTACTAAATGGAAAAATGATATTTGTAACTCTCAAAAACTATATTAACTATCATAGTAATTAGAAGAATTATTCCTAGGGTACTAAGTAGTTTAAGATAATATGTAAAAAAAAAGAAAGGGGGAGATGCAAAATGACACCAAGAAAAACCTGAAGGAATAAGAAAATTAGAATAAATTATACTACACAAAGAAGTACATGGGAGGGAGAGGGGAGGAAGAATACTATTATAAGAAGGAGAGGAAGAGATTTTTTAATATTTAATTTCTAAACCT
Organism: Monodelphis domestica; assembly: GCF_027887165.1. NCBI lineage: Eukaryota > Metazoa > Chordata > Mammalia > Didelphimorphia > Didelphidae > Monodelphis > Monodelphis domestica. Next base: position 564,572,515 of record NC_077227.1, read on the forward strand.
TACTCTGACCAGAATCGACTCTGAGACAAACAAGCATATAGATCCATTGGGGTATCAAATTTAATCTTACCCTACATGGAAGTTGAGAGGGGAAAACTTAGTGAAGGAGTGTGGCAGGGTGTACGAAAAGGGAAGGAAACAGAGGGGCAAGGAAAGTAAATAGACTTTAAAGAAAAATATAAGGAGAAAAAGAAGGGAGGGGTTGGGAAGGGAAATAAAATTATGGTGGGGATTAGGGGGATTGATTAAAAGCAAAACACTAGTATAGAAGGAAATAGTGAAAAAAGGAAGGCCAGGACTAGGAGAGGAAATCAAAATGATGGGGAATAGACAGGTGGTAATCATAACTTTGAATGTGAATGGGATGAACTTACCCATAAAATAGAAGCAAATAGCAGAGTGGATCAGAAATCAAAATCCTACCATATATTGTCTACATGAAATATACATGATGCAGGTAGATACACTCAGGGTAAAGGTAAAAGGCTGGAGCAAAATCTATTGGGAATATACTGAGAAAAAGAAAGCAGGAGTTGCAATCATGATATCAGATGAAGCCAAAGTAAAACTAGATCTGATTAAAAGAGATAAGGAAGTTAATTACCTCCTTATAAAAGGCATTATAGATAATGAGGAAATATCAGTACTCAACATGTATGTATCAAATGGTATAGCATCCAAATTCCTAAAGGAGAAACTTGTAGAGCTCAAAGATGAAAAATATAGAAAAACTATATTAGTGGGGGACCTGAACCTTCCTCTATTTGATCTATATAAATCAAACCAAAAGAATAAATAAGAAAGAGGGTGGAGAAGTGAATGAATTATTAGAAAAATTAGAGTTAATAGATATATAGAGAAATATAATTAGGAACAAAAAGGCATACACCTTTTCAGCAGCACATGGTGCATTCACAAAGACTGGCCATGTATTAGGGCATAAAAGCATGACAAACAAATGCAAAAGAACAGAAATAATAAATACAAAATTCTCAGGTCATAATGCAATAAAAATAGTAATGAGTAAGGATATATGGAAAGGCAAATAAAAATTAATTGGAAATTAAATAATATGATTCTCCAAAATTCGTTGGTTAATGGACAAATCATAGAAACAATTAATAATTTCAATGAGGAGAAAGACATGAGGAGACATGATATCAAAATTCATGGGATGTACTCAAAGAAGTACTCAGGGGGGAATTTCTATCCCTGAGCCCATACATTAATAAATCAGAGAGGGAAAAGGTCAATGAATTAGGCATGCAAATTTAAAAATAACTAGAAAGATAACAAGTTAAAAATCACCGGATTAAAAACTAAATTAGAAATCTTAAAAAATAAAGGAGAAATTAATAAAATCGAAAGTGAAAGATCTATTGAATTAATAAATAAGCCTAGAAGCTGGTATTTTGAGAAAAGAAATAAAATTAAGTACTGGTTAATCTAAAAAAAAGGAAAGAAAAAACAAATATATAGTATCAAAGATGAAAAGGGAGATCTCACCACTAATGAAGAGGAAACTAAGGTAAATATTAAGTACTATATTGCCCAATTTCATGGAAATAAATATGGCAATCCAGGTGATATGGATGATTATTTACAAAAATATAAATTGCCTAGATTAACAGAAGTAGAAATAAAATACTTAAATAATCACATATCTGAAAAAGAAATTAAACAAGCCATCAAAGAACTCCCTAAGAAAAAATTCCCAGTTCCAGTTGGATTCACAAGTTAATTCTATCAAACATTTAAAGAACAACTAACCCAATACTATACAAATTGTTTGATATAATAAACAAAGAAAGAATTTTACCAAATTCCTTTTATGACATAAATTTGGGACTGATTCCAAAACCAGGCAGATCAAAACCAGAGAAAGAAAACTAAAGACTAATTTTCATGAATAATATTGTACTGGCTAAGAGACAGAAGGGAGGATCAGTGGAAAAGACTTAGGTAAATGAACTCAGCAACATAGTATACAATAAACCCCAAATCCTAGTTTTGGGGACAAAAACACACTATTTGACAAAAATTGCTGAGAAAATTGAAAAACAGTATGTAAGAGATTAGGTTTAGATCAACATCTGACACCCTACACCAGGATGAATTCAGAATGGGTAAATGACTTAAATATAAAAAGGAAACTCTAAGGAAACTAGGTTAATATAGAATAGTTTACCTGTCAGATATATGGGAAAGGAAATTTTTAAGACCAAGCAAGAAATAGGGAATATTACAAAATGCAAAATGAATAATTTTGATTACATTAAATTTAAAAATTTTGTACAAACAAAACAAATACAAATAAAATTAGAAGGGAAGCAACATATTGGGGTAAAATTTTAAAACAAAAACCTCTGACAAAGGTCTAATTACTCAAATATATCAGGAGCTAAATCAATTGTATAAAAATTTAAGCCATTCCCCAGTTGATAAATGGGTAAGGGATATGAATGGGATATGAATGGGCAATTTTCAGATAAATAAATCAAAACTATTAATAAGCACATGAAAAAGTGTTCTAACTCTCTTATAATCAAAGAAATGCAAATCAAAACAACTCTGAGATACTATCTCATACCTAACAGATTGGTTAACATGATAGCAAAGGGAAGTAATAAATGTTGGAGAGGATGTGACAAAATTGGGACATTAATACATTGCTGGTGGAGTTAAGAATTATCCAACCATTCTGGAAGGCAATTTGGAACTATGCCCAAAGCACATTAAAAAACTGCCTACCCTTTGGTTCAGCAATATCACTGCTGGGTTTACACCCCAATGAGGTAATAAGGGAAAAAAAAGACTTGTAAAAATATGTATTTCCTACTAAATCACTCAGGGTAAGTTTGTGGTGTCTCAAATGAAAATACTTTCTCTCTTCTTTATCTTAAGTAAGGATTTATTTGGGGAAGACAGGAGAATTTGGAGAATGGACGTAAGAGGGTTAAGAATTTCCCTAGACTACAGGTTGGCCTCTAGTTGGAGGATATTGGGATAGAGTTCAACTTGGTAGTAATGATTGATAGGTCTGGCAGTTCAATCGCTAATAATAAACAGAGCAAGCCAAAACGGATTAGCCAAGTCCCAGAGATGAATCAGCTCCTCCTTCCCAGGCGTATGACAACTAGCAGAAGTCCCTCAGGTAACCAGAGTCCAGCCACAGTTGGCTTTTGTCTTTAACTGTTTCCAGGTAACATTCCAAATGGAACCTTCTTTTGATTGTCAGGTCACCACTTCACACTTCTTCCTTTTGCATACTTTCCCAATTCCTCTTTCACATTCTTTGTGGTGGCCAAAAAAAAAAAAAACACCAATAATTGGAAAATGAGGGGATGCCCTTCCACTGGGGAATGACTGGACAAATTGTGGTATCTGATGGTGATGGAATACTATTGTGCTTAAAGGAATACTGAACTAGAGGAATTCCAATTGAACTGGAACAACCTCTAGGAATTGAAGTGAAAGGAGCAGAACCAGGAGAACCTTATACACAGAGAAGAATACTGTGGCACAATCAAATATAATGACATCTCCTAGCAGCAATGCAATGATCCAGGACAATTCTGAGGGACTTATGCAAAAGATTGCTATCCTCATCCAGAGACAGAACTGTGGAAATAGAAACACAGAAGAAAAACATCTGCTTAATCACATGGGTCTATTAGGGATGTAGACTCTAAACAATTACCCTAGTGAAAATATTAATAATAGGGAAATAGGTCTTGATCAATGACACATGTAAAACCCAGTTGAATTGCTCATTGACTATGGGAAGGGGGTTGGGAGGGGGGAGGGAAAGAACATGATTCATGTAACTATGGAAAAATAGCCTAAATTAATTAATTAAATATGTAAACTTAAAAAATAAATAGCTGACATTTAATAGCATTTTATAGCTTGCAAAACTGTCATTTGATCCTCATAACCTTGCAAGACAGGTGTTATTATTTTTTTCATCTATTAGATGATGAAGGAACTGAGGCAGAATTTGAATAACATACTCTGGGTCACACAGCTATTAAGGATAAGAGGCTGAATTTGAATTTATGTATTCACAATTATAGATTCAAGATTTTATTCACTGTGGCATCTGTACTTCTCAGTAATTAGACTCTCTGGTATCTAGTAAATGCAGTTCCTTCTAATCTATTTTCTCTTATCACCCAGCTAAAGGACTCAACTAAAATAATTGCAAGTCTAGATCTTATATCTACTAACTTCATACTCCAAAGAAACCTTCACACTACTGACAGAACAATTTTCTAATATATAAATCTAGCCCTGAAATCTCAAAATTATATTGTTGGAGAGGACATAAGATATGTTTTCTTTCCCACACATGCTCAACCACCCTTGTTTGACAAATGATTATCCAACCTTACTTTAAAGAGATCTGGTGAGGAGGAAGCCATCATCTACCAAGTTAGACCATTCAATTTTGAGATGGATTTATTAGAATTATTTTCCTTATATGAAGCTAAAATCTTCCTCTTTTCTGTTTTATTTCTTTTCCCTACTTTTCCATTCTGGGTCAAGCAGAAAGAAACTAATCCCAGTATTACATATTATTACTTTAAATTTTTTAAGGTATATATCATATCATAGATCTTCTCAAGATTAAACATCCTTAGTTCATTAATCAATGGATGCCATAATATTGAAACTATTAACTGAAATTGTTCTCTTAATACTCTCCAAAATATCACTGTTTTTCTAAAAATGTGGTACTCAGAATCTGACACAATAATCCAAATGGAGTCTAGCAAAGGGATTATCACTCGTTTTTAAGTGCATTAGTTCTATCAATTCATTTTGAGATAACATTAGGAATATTTTTATTTTACTATTATAATTACAATATCATAATATCATAATGAGCTATCAGTTTATAAAACTTCAGCTATTTTTTCAGACAGCTGCTATATAGTTGTATCTTTCTTATTGTATTTGTGAATTTATTCTTTGAATTCATTTAAGATTTCATATTTATTCCTATTAAACTTTATTTTCTTAGATTCAATGTAGTATAGATATCTTTTTGGATTATGACTTCTGTAAGAGACATAATGCAAGGGGTTAAAATTATAGGGTTGTATAATATATTTAAGAGTGTAGAGTCACTAGGAATCATTACTCAATTCCAAATTATTTTTATGGTAATTTATTTACAAAGGGAGAAAGAATGAAAGTAAGAAAATCAGAGAGAGTAGATATTTACTCTGGCCTGGTTCAAACCAGGCAGGACTTAAAAGGCCCAGCAAAGGGAGCCCAGAGGTAAATTAAACAAGGTTTCTAGCCATGAGACCTGCTCCAAGACTAGAGGCCTCTTTAGAGCCTACTATCTCCAGAATAATACAGGGAAAGGAGTCAGCCTTTCTCACTCACCCATGTGGTAGTTCAAAGGGAGAGATTTAAGAACAGTCTCATCAAGTCCAAGGCCTCAGGTAAAGTAAGCAGATTCTTTCATCAGCCTCCAACTTGAGCTTGAAACTCTGAAGAATGAAGAACTGAACTCATAGGAAGTTGCAACTCCTTTTATTGATACTTCTTTGCATCACTTCCTGTGCCTTCCTCTACTTTTACATGAACCAATTATAGTCTCTAATTTTGCAGTCATTTGGTTCTGATTCATCACCCACTTTTGCACATATGGATCACAGATCTCTCCCACTTAAGGACAAATGGGACATATATGCTTCTGGTGATTAAATCTAAAAATGGGTAATGGAGAATTAATCCCGTCTTCAAACTTCACATCAGTATGTTATCTGTTTCTTCTAGATTTATGTAATTTGATAATTTGAAAAATATCCTCACTATGCCTTCATTCAAGACACTATTACAAAATGTTCGATATTGGTAGGTCAAGAACAAACCCAATTGGATCCAAGCCAACAATTTATAAATATTAACTATGAATAATACACTCAGATGAAAAAGTACAAAATAAAACAGCCCCATTCCTCAAGTAGTTTACTTTTAACTGATGAAGGGGATTGTGGAGGAGGATGTCACAGTTAAATAAATATAAAGGAGGTAATTTAAAGAGGGAAAGAGTATTAACAAATACAGTAAAAATTCTTACTCTTTCCTGTGTTTTGGATCCCTTTGGCACTCAACCTCTCTATGTGTTAGCATTTTTATTGTATTTTTTTAGATTCCAGATTACATGTCAATATATTTATTTAATATTCATTTTTGGATATTTTGCCATTCATTTTCTCCCTTTCCCTTCCACCCTTCCTCCTCTACCCAAGAAGGCAGGAATATAATATAGGTTGTACATGTATTATTAGATAATACATATTTCCATAATCAATATATTATAAAAAGACATGCATTGCTTTCAGGAGAGATAAATTCATGGAGGAAATAAATAATGGCATATTTCAATTTGAATTTGGTATCTATCCATTCCTTATTTGGCAGCAAGTATCCTTTTTCTGTTATGAATCTCTTAGAGTTGTCCTGGATCCTTGCATTGTTGATAACAGTTAAGTAATTCACAGTTCATCTTCATACATTATTGTTACTGTATACAAGGATCTCCAGGTTCTACTTACTTAACTTTGCATCACTTCACATTTATATTTCTAGGTATGCAAATATGGGAGAGAGAGAGAGAGAGAGAGAGAGAGAGAGAGAGAGAGAGAGAGAGAGAGAGAGAGAGAGAGAGAGAGAGAGGGAGGAAGGAAAGAGAGAGAGAGAGAGAGGGAGGGAGGGAGGGAAGGAGAGGGAGAAGAGAGGAAGGGAGAGGGAGAGGGAGAGAGAGAGAGAGAGAGAGAGAGAGAGAGAGAGAGAGAGAGAGAGAGAGAGAGAGAGAGATCATCTTGTTTGTCATTGTGAATTTCAAAACTACTCCACCCTATTCAGACCATTCTATAGGGATACTTGGAATAACAGAATAAGGTCTTGGAAACTACAATCTCCACCCTACTCAGAGTAACAATATTAGGAAGGGCTGCAGCAAACACAAGATTTAATTATTTGGGAATATGACCTTCAACAGACATGTGCAAAAAATGGACAGACCTCTGGGTGGTCCTAGGTCAAGCTAGAGCCACCATTGGCACATGTGAGACACAGGAAGTGAGGTAGAGAACAGTCTCTGAGTTCTCAGGACTTCCTGTGAGGAGGGCTAGAGTCAGTTCGAGGCTGGTGCTTGGAGTTGGAGGAGCCCCTCAGACTGCTTTCCTTCAGATTGGTCACGTGAGTGATAAGGATTGATCCCTTTCCCTGCCTTGGCTATCCAAGGACTTAAAGCCTGCTTTATCTCAGCCTGAGCCAGAGTGGGTCTGAATTAAACATCTTTCCTTCTCTCCGTTTTCCTTCTCTCTCTCTCTCTCTCTCTCTCTCTCTCTCTCTCTCTCTCTCTCTCTCTCTCTCTCTCTCTCTCTCTCTCTCTCTCTCTCTCTTCTGTCTCTCTCTCTGTCTCTCTCTGTTTCTCTCTCTCTCCCTCTAATACTTTCTTCCTCCTGATTGTAATTAAAATACCATAAAAAGTTTAGCACACTTGAATGTTTCATTTATGAATTACATAAGTGAATTCCTTGGCTATCTTCAATTTATATATGTAATATATATATATATATATATATATATATATATATATATATATATATATATCAGTCTTTTAAAGTGATTTCAATATCACAGTTTGGCTGACCACGAGAGTTTAATGAGTCCCCTCAATAAACTTCCTGAATTTTCTTGCCTTTTACTATAATTTCTCCTCAATCAGTCAGTCCTTTTTAACAGCTAACTCGGCTTAAAGACAGCTGCTAGAATAGGTGAGTATAAAACACTTCTCTCTTCTCTGTTCTCCTTAAGTTAAATTGGAATCAGCAGGGTTTTTTTTTCCTTTTAATCTCAAGAGGCAGCTCTGGAAAACAGAGTCCTTGCTTCAATCTCTCACAACAAAAACAGCTAGACCATAAGAGTACAAAGCCCATTTTCATGCTTTCAAGCCTCTCTTCTTAAATTAGATAGAACACAGCTGTTTTAAATATTAGCAACAGGGCCATAAGGTCCTGGCTTGGAGAGCTGTTTCTAAATCTCTTTTCCCTTAGGGAACAATTGCCTAGATTAGGAGTGGCAAAACCCTGTAGAAAGTTTTGACTTTGTCCTGTTCCCCATGTGTTTTGTGTTTATATATATATATATATATATATATATATATATATATATATATATATAAATTATTTTTTCTAACAGTCTTCAACATTTATATGGCGGTTGAAGAATTAGGGACATTGAGGAATACAGCATACCTTCAATTTTTTATATTAATAGGTAATGTCATTTTTGTACTCCTCAGCACTGTGTTTAGAGATGCTAACATAAAAAAAAAAAACTAATTGAAGCTGAAATTCAAAAAAAACACTCAAAAATTGAGGACATAGAAAAGATGCAAGAGAACATACAAGCCCAGTTTGAAAACTTAAAATGTTTCTTACAGGATCAATTGGCAAACATCCACCCCACCAGAAATAGACCTGTTTCAGAACCTTTGAATAAGGAAATTTCCTTCCCTGAAATAGAGATGGAAAACACCTTCCCTATAGCTCAGTTAACAGACTGCTTCTCTCATGTAGTGCAAATTTTGACTGAATTTAATCCCCAAAACCCTTCCCCTGCAATCCCAGTTTCTCATGTTCCCTCTCCTACAGAAAACCAAAGTCCAGCCCAAAGGAGATCTCATCCTCCTAGAAAAACCTGTCCTTGTCAAACTGACCCACAGGTACAAAATTCAACTAGAGGCCTGTTTCCTCTAAGAGAAGTACCTGAAATAGGACGGAATGAGGATGTGGTGACTTTAAGACACAGGATACCATTTACTCCCCAAGAAATAAATGAATTTACATGAAATATCTCCACATATGAACAAGATCCCTTTCTAGTAACAAAAAAGATAGGAGACATAATTTTTCAGTATAATCCAAATTACAAGGACGTTTAGAACTTGCTACAGACTTTTTTAACTGAATGTGAGAAAAATAAAATAATTGTTCATGTCAACAAATCCCGGGGTCATAATGCAGCACATTATGCACATAATGCACATAATGCAGCACACATGACCATCTCAGGATCCCGAATGGAACTATAACAACTCTGAGGATTATCTACAACTATACCATTGTAGAAAGGCCATCCTTAGAGAAATGAGGGAATGTGCAGACAGTATAGATAAGTGGATGGAACTTGAAAAAAATTAAGCAATAGAAGGAAGAAACACCCTCCAGATTCATGGATAGAATAATTGAGTTGGGGACAGATACCTGGAATGGGACCTAACTAAAGAGAATAGCTTAAGACAAGTTAGAAGGATCTTTGTCAATAACTCTTGCAAAGCGATTAAGAAATATTTTAGAACACATTGTCCAAGATGGTCAGAGATGGACCTTGAAGAATTGTGAAAAACAGCTATATATGTTTTAAACGGAAACAAAGAAAAGGAGGAAGAAAATAATGATGCCATGGAGGAAATAAAGAAAGAAATGCGAAGTTTAAAACATTAGATAGCTAAACTAGAAAGTGGGCATGATAATGAACCAATGACACCTGCCCCTCTCCAGAAATCTAATTATCAATCCATTACCTACCACTTCTGTGGGAAGAAGCGCCACAATATGGTAGAGTATAGAGCTTTTCACAAGATTATAGGAAGGAATACACAGTTTAATAACAACTACAGAAGTGATCATTACAGAAATAAATATTATGACAATGCAAACCACAACTTAAGAATGATCATGATAGGGATAGATATTGGGACTATGATAACTCAAATCAAATAACTCCACAACAATATATAAAAATGGTGCTCATACAAAAAATACTTGAGGTGCTAATGCCCCTCAGGGGGTGCCCTTCAGAGGGGCACCTTTCAGGGGGGTGCCCAAGGAACTTTCCAAACACAACGAAGGTGTCCTGAGGGGGGGGGGCTGGGGCACAGGAATCAGAGGATACAACCTTTGATTTTCCGGACCCTGATGTCCTACTACCCATTGACCCTATACACTATCCCCCCATACTAATGAACCCCATGTTACTTTAAAGGTGGGTAACACCTATTATGATTGTGTATTAGCTTCCTGGTCTGTATTAAAGAGAACACCTGATTTACAATGTTATTCTGTTGGCTCAGAGAATATAATGGGAGTATCAGGAATACCCCAAAGAGTCAAAAGACTTCCCCCTAGAATGGTGTCTGTAGGGCCCCTAGAGGTACAACATTCCTTCCTTTTGATGCCTGCTTTAAATTTACTGGGGAGGGACCTTCTATGCAAACTCACAGCCACAATAACTTGCTCCCCAGATGGTTCCTAATCATTGGAAGTACTGGAGGAATCTTTAAATTTACTCCCTGTAATTCTCTGAGAGTCAGGAGGAAAAAGAGCATTCCACTTTTGCAATACCTGAAGACATACTGGAGTCTCTTTGGGCCACATCTTCTTCCAATGTAGGCTTACTCAAGTCAACTGTTCCTGTGCAGATATAACTAAATCTAGTCCACCTCCTTCCATTCCTCAGTATCCCCTCTCAAAAGAGGCAATTGAGGGAATTACCCCAGTAATTAACTCATTAATTGCACAGGAAATAATAATCCCTTGTAAATCTGAATACAACATGCCCATCCTGCCCATTAAAAAAAAAAGCGGGCCCAAATGGCAAACACCTCTATAGATTCATGCAGGATTTGAGGTCTGTGAACAATCCCATTATAAAGAGACACTGTAGTTTCCAATATCAATACCATTATTTCTTCTATTCCTAGCACAGCTACATACTTTACTGAAGTCAACTTGTGCTCAGCCTTCTTTTCCATACCCATACATGAGAACTCCAGGCATATATTTGTTTTCACCTGGCAGGGCTGTCAATACTCCTTCAGTCATTTGCCATAAGGTTTCATAGACAGCCTGAGCTTATTTGTGCAGATTTTGAGCCAAGATACAAATAATATAAAATTAAAAAACAGCAAATTAACCAAATACGTAGATGATCTACTCTTGGCTTCAACAGATGTGGAAAAGCATGACAGGAAGATAGCAAACACCTTCTTTTAGAATTGCACAAAAGAAGGCATAAGATCTCAAAGGATATGGTTCATTGGTGCATCCCTAAAGTAGAATATTTGGGGTTCATCCTGACTGCGGTGCCCATTTTATTTCTCTCAAACACATTGAGAATATTCAAAATTTAAGAGCTCCTACCACTAAGAAACAGTTGAGAGCAATTTTGGGAGCAACAGGTTTTTGCAGACAATGGATTCCTTGCTATGGGGAAATTACTAAACCCCTCATAGCACTAACAAGGGATTCAGTCCCGGAACCCCTCAAATTAGAACCAGAACACCTGTCAGCTCTATCAGATCTAAAAAAAGGCTCACCTATCTGCCCCTGCTCTACGCATCCCAGATTACAACAAGCCATTTACTTTGTATGTAAATGAGTGAAGACGGGTAGATTCAGGTGTTTTAACTCAGACTTTGGGACCTTCTCAGTGCCCAATTGCTTATTATTCTGCCCAACTGGACCCAGTACCATCAGGAGAACCACCATATCTTAGAGGAGTAGCTGCTACAGCCTTACTAGTGACAAAAACTGTTGATCAAGTATTGGGATGCCCATTAACAATTATGTGCCCACATGAGGTAGAAGCATTGTTGCTAAGACATAGAACACAGGCATTTTCTGATCAGAGAATTATAAGGTATGAAATAACCTTGTTAAACAATGAAAACATTACCTTGAACCACTGTTCAACTCTTAACCCTGCCACTTTGCTTCCAAATTTACCAACTTAAGGAGAACCATCACATAGTTGTGAAACACTAGTGTCCATGGCAGAAAAGCCTCGAGATAATCTCCTGGACACTCCCTTTAACAACTCAGATCTGGTCTTATTTACTGATGGTTCTTCTTTTATGGGAGATGGCATACGCTACACTGGAGCTGCTGTAGTCACAGAATTTGCCACTGAGTGGTCAGCTTCGCTGCCCTCTAATATTAGCACTCAAGGGGCAGAACTCATAGCTCTCAAACATGCCTGTATAATTGTGAAGCATAAAAAGGAAAAAATGTATACGAACTCTAGATATGCTTTTGGTATTTGTCACTCAGTCAGGATGCTATGCCTCCAGAGAGGATTTTTAACCTCTGCTGGAAAATCCATAGCTAATGCAGAAATTATTAATGAAGTTCTTTCTACTCTCAAACTGCCTGAAGTCCTAGCTGTAGTTGATTGCTCTGCCCATACAGGTGGCTCTAACCTTGTCTCTAGGGGAAATGACCAAGCAGATACTGCTGCAAAGCTAGCAGCCATAGAAGGGCCTGGATTAATTTTAACATTAACAACCACTGATGATTTAAATTTATCACTTTCCTATAATGAAAAGGAAGTGGAAAAATGGAAACAAAAAATTAAAGCAAAACAGATTAATGGAGAATGGGTATTGTCTGAAGGGAAACCCCTGCTCCCTAAAAGTTTCTATCACTAAATTTGCCAATCTGTTTATAAAAATGGTCACTTTGGTACCCAGGGCATCATGGACTCTGTTAAGGGAGTATGGATAGCCCCCAGTATAACTACCATAGCCTGTAAAATGTGTTCAGCCTGCTCTACCTACCAGGCATATAACCAACACACCTTTCGTGGCAAAGCCTTTGGTGGGTGCCCTCTGGCTTACACACCTTTGGAGCACCTGCAGATAGATTTCATAACAATGCCAAAGGCTGGACATTATAAATATTGTCTAGTCATAGTAGATCAACTGACCAGATGGCCGGAAGCATTTTCTGCGACCAGAACCACAGTGGCTTTTGATGCTAAGGTACTTTTAAAAGAAATTATTCCTCGTTTTGGCCTGCCAGCACATATTGATTCAGATAGAGGAAGTCATTTTACTGATTCTGTCTTAAACCAAATATATTCTTGCTTGGGGTTAACTCTAAAATTCCATGTTCCATATCATTCACAGAGCTCAGGCCAAGTTGAAAGAATGAATAAAGATATTAAATCTATGATTGGCAAATTATGCACTGAGACCCATTTAAAATGGCCTGAAATTCTCCCTCTGGCCGTATTTTATCTTAGAAGCAGGCCTAGAGGAGACTTACACATCTCACCATTTGAGATGCTTTTTGGACATCTGCCTATACAGGCTAAGCCTTTCTCCCCGGCATATACATCACTATTAGGGAGAGATACTACTATTGCTTCCTATACACAGGAATTACAGCATAAAATGCATGAACTCCATGAATCTGGAACTGCAGTACAAGCCGGACCACTAGACTTATCACTTCACTACCTGAACCCAGGAGACAAGGTATATATTAAGAATTTCCAGCATGCTAAAGTATCTTAGCCTTCCTGGGAAGGACCATTTCAAATATTGTTAACTACTCCAATATCTATAAAGGTTGGAGAGGACTCTTGGATTCATTGCTCACATGTAAAGAGAGCATCTTCTGTTGAGACTGATTGACTGTATCCTATCACATGCATTTAAGATAATTATCCATTGACAAGTGGATGCTGTTTTTCAAAAACCCATTGAATTCCTGATTTTTTCTTCTTTTTCCCTTATTTTTTATTATTGCTTTTCTTTTGAATATTTGATTTTCCCCCTTTCCTCATTTCTTGTAAAAAAGGTACATACAATTAATTTTTTTCTCTCTGCAATAATATAAGTTTAAGTATGAATACTTGCTATATTATTAATACATACCCAAACAGCTTTAGACTGTGGGATCCTACCATTTATTGATAAAATATTATGGGACTATGCTTAATGTTTGTGTCTGATTCCAGTAAATGGGATAAAAACAAGGAGCACAGACTTAACCTGAATAGTGCCAAAAGAGCACACAGGAAATATTAATGTGGACTCGAGATTGTGAAGCTTGACATTAAGTCATAGGACTTCCTTGTATGTACACTTTTTTATGAAGTACTCATACAAGTACCAAAATTTTACTATCATGCTGTCTCCCTATATCCCTGAGAATGAAAAAAGTCAGACCAGGGATTGATGCTTCCCTATCAAAATGCAATTCAAGTTCCTTTCCTTCTTATACTATGGCAAATTCCTGTAGTCTTGGCTGCAAATGGGTAAGTGAAATATTACTGCATTCTGTCCTACAGACTTGTGGGATAGAAATTGCTTTAAATTGGACCTGTACAAGAGCCTATTATGAATTTATTCTTGCTTACTCAACATTTTATACACATAGATTTTGGTATTTTGATTCTGATTTTGAATTTTTTTTCTTCCCTTTCTTCTGAAAGTTTAACTTTCTTCCATATGTTTTCCCTTTATTTATTTGTTTTTTGTTTTTTGTTTGTTTTGTTTTTATTGTTTTTGAATTCTTTTAATAACTGACTCATACACCCCATAACTCAACAAGGCACCCTGAGCTGAACTTGATGTTTTTTTTTAACATCCACTTCAGGAAGGATTGTATTTTAATAACAATCCAAGATTTTGAAAAGTTTTTTTGTTTTGTTTTGTTTTGTTTGAGAAAGATCTTCAAGGAAGAAGTTTGCTAACTCCTAAATCCAGAGAATGAACTGTTGCAGAAAGATGCCAGAAAACCTACATTACATCAATATCAAGAATGAACCTTGGTGTGTGGTTGATTGAACTGAAGGTTGATTGAATTTATTTTGAATATACACTCTTCTGCAAAAGGGGACTGCCCCCTAATTGGTCTTTGTCAATGCACCCAGGAAAACATTGATTTTGTTGTCTCTCTCTCTCTATCTTTCCTATTTTTCCCTTATCTCTAACTATTGTCATTTCAGAGCTGGTATGTTTATGAGACCCATCAGAGAGACTAGTCTTCCTCTTGGGCCTCAGGGAAGATTTTGAATTTCAAAACTACTCCACCCTATTCACACCATTCTTTCAAACATTGGATTTAGCTATTTCCTGATCAATAAAAATAGAGATACTTGGAAAAACAGAATCAGGTCTTGGAAACTACAATCTCCACCCTACTCAGTGTAACAAGATTAGGAAGAGCTGCAGCAAACTCAAGATCTAATTATTTGGGAATATGGCCTTCAACAGACATGTGCAAAAAATGGACAGACTTCTGGGCAGTCCTAGATCAACCTAGAGTCACCATTGGCACATATGAGACACAGGAAGTGAAGTAGAGAACAGCCTCTGAGTTCTTGGGACTTCCCATGATGAGGGCTAGAGTCAGTTTGAGGCTGGTGCTTCGAGTTGGAGGAGCCCTGCAGACTGCTTTCCTTCAGATTGGTAACATGATTTGATAATTAAAATGTTTTGGGAGCAAGGGAAATATATAACAATGATGACCTCTGAAATATGTTTTCTACTGTGTCTTGGGTTTATATAAATATAAGATGGTTGCCAGGGAATATATTCCAAATTTATGAACATGCCCAAGCCAACTGGGTTTTATAGAGAAATTTAATTTATAATACACTGATTAATCAATAGAAAAAGAGAGAAAGTAAGAAAGAAATAAGAATGAATAAATCAGTCAGTTGTTTTTATCACTCACCCAAGATCTCTCTAGGTAAGGCTTCTCATGCCAACCTCAGGCTCCACCTTCAAGAGAGCCTCCTTTCAAGAAATGTTTCCAGAGCCTTCTCCTCCTGACTCCTCCTGAGTTCTCCTTCCACAGCCTCCTTCAAGACCTCTCCAGGAGCTCTCCCTCCAGGACCTCTCTCCTCTCATCCTCCTTCAGAGCAAAACCTCCTCCTCTCAGAGCAAAAAAACTCTCCTCCCTCTGTCCTCAGACCCCGCTATCTTTAAGGAAACCATCTAAGTTCCCTCCCCTCAGTTCTCACATCTACCAATCACTGTCGATGTCTCCCCTGTGCCAATGGTGGCTCTAGCTTAACCCAGGACCACCCAGAGGTCTGACCCCTTTACACATGTCTGTTGAAGGTCATATTCACAAATAATTAAATCTTGATCTTTGCTGCAGCCCTTCCTAAATCCTTTTATTCTGAGTAGGGTGGAGATTGTATTTTCCAAGACCTGGTTCTGTCATTCCAAGTATCTCTATTGTATCAATTCTAAAATCAATCATGACTCAAAGAACTTCCTGTTCTTTGCTTAAGCATAGGTCAAAACCCTTTCCATTGTTTAGCAAAAGGTTTCTGTCCTAAAGTAGTCTTAAGTGGGGAGGAGAAGGATCCTCCCATGCCAAGGGGTTTCACATTCCAATAGAGTTCTTACTATCAGTAGAAAATTTTTTCCAGTATGAAATTTCCCAATGGAGAAATTTCCAACATTCATAAGTCTAAGAAATTTTAAGGTTTACAGTGAGTGATAAGGACTAAACCCTTTCTCTGTCTTGGCTATCCAAGGCCTTAAAGCCCGCTTTAGCTCAGATTGAGCCAGAGTGGGTCTGAATTAAACTTCTCTCTCTCTCTCTCTCTCTCTCTCTCTCTCTCTCTCTCTCTCTCTCTCTCTCTCTCTGTCTGTCTGTCTCTCTCTGTCTGTCTCTCTGTCTGTCTCTGTCTCTGTCTCTCTCTGTCTCTCTCTGTCTCTGTCTCTCTCTCTCTCTCTCTGTCTCTCTCTCTCTCTCTCTCTCTCTCTCTCTCTCTCTCTCTCTCTCTCTCTCTCTCTCTCTCTCTCTCCTCTCTCCCTCTAATACTTTCTTCATCCTGATTGTAATTAAAACACCATAAAAAATTTAGCAGACTTGAGTGTTTCATTTATGAATTACATAAATGAATTCCTTGGTGACCTTAAATTAATATATATCAGTCTTTTAAAGTGATTTCAATATCACATCATTGCTTAATACACAATCATATACCACAACTTCTTTGGGCTTCTGACTGTAAGACATGCCACTTGTCTCTGTGATTCCTATATCCAGCCACCATTGTATCTAGGATCCAAGGACACTAAATAATTACTTCACACAGATAGTTTTAATTTCTTCATCTGAGAAATACCTGTTTATATTCTTTGACCACACATCATTTGGGAAATGATTAACATTTTTATGGATTTTACTCAGTTCTCTATAAACTTTAATGATGCCTCTGACAAATAATTTTGTCTGTTGTTGCTTTCAATCATTGTTTCATTGATTTTATTTATGCAGAAATCTTTTAATTCAATGTAGCCAAAGTTATTCATTTTATACCTTGTAACATCCAATATATATTGTTTTGACCTAAATTCTTTTTTTATTATTACTAGTATTTTAGTACACTTTTGAATACTATTGATGATTGTGGGCATCCTTTTTTCACTCCTGATTTATATAACTTTCTTTTTCAATGAAAGAGAATAAAGCTAAGAAAAAAAGAAATCATGTAAGTATTTGAAGACTCAGTTTTTAGTGGACACAATTTCTAAAGTTAAAAATGGATTAATCCATACTTTTTAATGCAAAGATGAGTCCCCTTTGTGTCAAAAGCATGTGTGACTTAAGCCAGTGAAGTGTGTGCAGAGCAATATAGATCAAGGTTTAGACTGTTGTGATGAAGAAATGGAAGAACCTAACAAAAAAAAAAGATCACATGAGAACAACAAAAGATGCTTTTTACAGTTTTCTGAATAGGTCAATAAGACAGTCAGTGCATAAAAAGATTTTGGTCACTAGTTACTAATTTCTGAATTAAAGTTGCAGTTACAACTAACTAGAGCTTAAGGGTACATTTTCTTTAAAAATTCTAGATGTCTTTTTTTCTTCCCCTTTGGTTCAAGAGCAAAAAGGAAAAATGGAGAAACCCTTCTTTTATCAGCTTTGCTGAATTAAGAGGTAGCAAAGCAAGTTTGTCTTGCTCACAGTCAACCTGCAGTATTGGTTGAAGGTTCCTGTTTTAGACTGCTCATTTTTATCTATGCTACTTGCCTTTCTTCATTATCCCATACTCTTTCCCTATGCCTCTGGATCTCTACCACTTTTCACTGTGTGTCTCTTCCTTAAAGGTTTTTTTGTTCTTGTTTAATTAAAGCATGACTGCTACTCCATTTTCTATTTCCTGGTGAGTACTTAATGCACCAGCCAAGGCTACCCCATTTCATAATTTCATGAATGATCCTTTTATTCTCTTACTTGTACTATAATTTAGACAACTATATTGACAGCATTTTTAGTATTTACCAGATTCATGAACCTTCCAGATTACAGAAAATAAGGTTAATCTGGCATGATCTATTATTTTTTAAAACTCTTACCTTCCATTTGGATTCAATAATGTGTATTGGTTCCAAGGCAGAAAAGTGGTAAGGGCTAGGCAATGGGAATTAATCAACTTGCCCAGGAACACAGAACTAGGGAGTGTCTCAATACATATTTGAATCCACAACTTCCCATTTCTAAACCTGACTCTTAATACACTAAGCCACCTAGGTGCTCCCTAGGGTGACTTACTCTCGATAAAGGGATTCTGAATCTTTGTGATTACCATTTCAAGTTCTAGATGTTCACTGACCTACCCTTTAAGATCACATTTCAGATTTTTAAGAAAAATAAAAATCTAATTTACTGGTCTGTGGTTTTAATACTCCACTCTCTTCTCTTTCTTGAAAAGAAGAATCACATTTGTTATTTTTTCCCATTCCAGTGGCACCATTTACTTTTTGCTTGATCATTCTAAGATCACTGACATTGTGTCAGAGTCTTAGCAGTCATGTCTGACAGTTCATTAACGAAGCATCCTGCAGTGTAGTACAGCAATGTCCTCTTATCTTTTTATTCATCTTGAATTTCAACTTCCTTTTAGACATTTTTATTCTTTTCTTTCCAGTTATAAGATCATTCTCCTTGGCAGAGCTAAATAAGGTTAGTGGCATTCTCTCTATAGCTCATTATTATTATTCCATTCCATCTTTGCCTTCAATATAACTTCTCCTTCTCCGTCTACTCTAACCTTCAATACAACTTCATCACTTCATCATCTCTTATACTTTCTTAGTCATCTTCAACTTATTCTGAGTTTTAGCAATCCTGACAGAATCATTGCAGGCTTAGAGTCCACTCTCTGTGGACTCAGAAATTTAGAGCCTTTTATGCTGGCTTCTTATCTCCTCCCCTCTTCACAGGAGCCAACCAAAGGTTCCAAATTGTCTAGCAATGCCCAAGGGGCAGTGTTTATGGGAATTAGTTTGTACCTTCTGGTGGGTGTGAACTCTTAACAAAATTACCAAGTTTCTGACTGTTTGAGTTAGAAAAAAGGGTGGAACTAGGCAAGTATCTTCCTGGCTTGTCACCTAGCATTAGGTGTGAATTCACTAAGTGATTTTCAACCTCGTCCACCTAGTCCAAGCTTGTGTTGATTCAAAGTTAGTGTTAACCAAAGTGTTAACACCAACTAGGCACAGAGAATAAAGGATTCCCTTTTCACAAGTGTGATCTCAAAGACAACAAAGAGAACCAAGAATTTCCTTTCACAATGGTTAATCTTTGTATATGTAACATGTGCTGCTGAAAAGAAGACATATTCCTTTTTATCCATATTTACTTTTCTCCAAATATCTATTGTCTATTTTTTTCTAAAAATTCATTTACTTTTCTTACTTTTTCCTCATTTATTTGGGTTTGATTTATCTAGACTTGGTAGGGCAAGGTTGAGATACCCCACTATTATAGTTTTCTAATATATTTCCTACCTAATCTCCAATAGTTTCTTCTTTAAAATCTGGATACTACACCATTTGATACATATATGTTGACTACTGATAGTTCTTCATTGTCTATATTACCCTTAGTCAGAATGTAATTATCTTCCTGATCTTTTTAAATCAGAACTACATTGGCTTTAGCTTTGTCAGAGATTATTATTTCTATTCCTGTCTTTTTTTTCTCAGTTGATGCCCAATAAATTCTGCTCCAGCCTCTTACCTTTACCCTGTGTGTGTCTACCTTCCTCATGTGTGTTTCTTGTAAACAACATATGGTGAGATATTGGTTTTAATGCACTCCACTATCCGCTTCTATTTTATGGGCTCATTAGGTGGGATAAGGGGGAGGTTAACCTGAACTTTTCCTTGTGAAGTTTTGTTCCCTTATAACATGGAAATTCCTTTTCTCTGCCTACATTTCACACTATATTCAGTGAGATGCCCTTTGCTTGTCCTGTTTTGATTTCTGTCCTTTTGAGATGCTTTTTAATGATTGGCATGGAAGGAGATTCAGAGCAGCTTTCAGATTTCCCTGCTACTATGCCATCATTGTGGCTCTGCCCTCCAGATTATTTCTTTAATAATTGGTAAGATATCCAGAAACTGATGAGGAGTGAAGTAAGCAGAACCAATAGAACATTATACACAGTACCTGAAACACTGTGGGACAATCAAATGTATTTGACTTTGCTACTAATAGAAATGCAAGGATCCAGGACAATTCTGAGAAGTTTATGAGAAAGAATACTATCCATATCTGTAGAAAGAACTCTTAAAGTAGAAATGCATAAGAAAACATATGATTTATCACCTTTTTCATCGGAATGTGATTTGGTGTTCTGATTTTAAGATTACTCTATTACAAAAATGAATTATATGGAAATAGGTTTTGAATGATAATAATGTATAACCCAGTAGAATTACTTGTCAACTCCAGGAATGGGGAAAGAAGAGGAAAAAGAGACAACAAGAATCATGTAAGTATGGGGAATGTTTTTTTTTTAATTTAGCTCAGTTCCTACATTGCACAATTTCACAAAGTGGCAAGTTCAAAACTCACCATATGTTCAAGTCCAAAATATCTTGGCTTCTCAGGGTTTCCTTGCTAGCCTATAAGCAACATCCAGCTTAGAATTGTGTTTGCAATGTCACCATGATTTTAGTCTAGACAAAAGGGGAATTCTACCATGTGTGACAAGACTGCAAAGGAAGAACTAAACAGACCAGCACAAAATCCCAAGTATTGTTCTTGAGCCTATAGATCATTAAAAGAGTAAGAATAGGAAGATATTTCCCATTCTGATTCAGTTCATTGTTCCTATGTTCATGTAAACAGGATGTTCATGCCCACTGGATATAGCTGAGAAAAAAAAAAGAATATTTCAGTATGTTCATTTTAAAGATTTGGCCTCTACCTATTATGTTAGTAGACAAAATAAGCTATTGCTAGTGAAGGAACATATAACATCTTTTCCCAGAAGTTTATTCCTACATTTTTTCCATATATGTGTCTCCATGTTACATGCTATGGAAATAAATATAGCCCAGCTACACATTTTTAAAGTTATATTCAAAATACGTATTTTATAATATTCTCTATCAAGTTAACTAGCATTTATTTATTAAGTGTTTGCCTTATGCCAGGATATATGCTAAGCACAGGGTTATGAAGAAAGACAAAAAAAATCCTTGTTCTGGAATCTAGCCAAATGGAGGAAATGGGGAAGATATCATGCAAATTATGTTGTACAAACAAGATATAGATAGGATAAATTAGCAAGCATCTTTGAGGGAAATCACTAGCACTAAATGGAATGAGGAAAGCCTTCTGTAGAAGATGGAATTTTAGCTGGGACATGAAGGAAGACAGAGATAGAGATAAGATTAGAAAAATAGGGAGACAGAGGAAGACATTAAAAGGAAAAGCAATGTGGGCCAGAGGATATTCAGTTAAATGCCTGGAGTTGGGAAATAGAATATTTTATGTAAGGAACTGGAAGGAGATACTAAATTACAAGGTATGAGGAGAGAAATAATAACTAAGAATAAGGGACAGAAAAGAGGGGTGTAGGTTATGAATGGCTTTACATGCCAAACTGAAGGGGATTAACAAAGTTATTAAAGTAGCAAGAGAAATCTAATGAGTTTACTTCCCCTGATAGTCTAGGCAGTTTATATTTTGAAAAATATTCATCCATTTCACTTACACTGTTAAATTTGGTTACATATAATTAAACAAAATAACTCTTAATAATTGCTTCAATTTCATCTTCAATGAGGATATATTCATCCTTTTCATCATTAATGCTAATGACTTGTTTTTTCTCTTTTTTATCATATTAACCAATGGTTTTTTCTATTTTGTTGATTTTGTCATAAAATCAATTCCAGGATTTATTTATTAATTCAATAGTATTCTTACAATCAATTTTATTTATTTCATCTTTAATTTTTAAGATTTCTGACATGGTATTTCTGATGGATTTTTAGTTTGCTTTTTCCTATATTTTTTAAAGCATTCCCAATTCATTTAACTTTTTTTTCAATTTTATTAAGATAAACATTCAAAGATATACATTTTCCTCTGATTACTGCCTTTGTAGGATTCTGTAAGTTTTGAAATGTCTCATTATTATTATTCTTTATAATGAAATCATTTATTGTTTCTATGATTTTTTCTTTAATGTACTCATTGTAGTAAGTAGTAGTAGTAGTAGTAGTAGTAGTAGTCTCTCGGTAACCGAGGATGACGATTGTCTTTGTGCATTTTCATCTATGGTGTATAGATGAGCATGCACAAAGATACTTGTGCGTGAAGGAGATTTAAGTGGAAAAGTCAATGCACAGAGACAGTCCCACTCTCTCGGCGTTGGAAGCCT
Source organism: Monodelphis domestica (assembly GCF_027887165.1). NCBI lineage: Eukaryota > Metazoa > Chordata > Mammalia > Didelphimorphia > Didelphidae > Monodelphis > Monodelphis domestica. The sequence continues at coordinate 564,595,042 of NC_077227.1, forward strand.
GGGTCCAGTGGCATGAAAAGTCGTTACACCTGGAGACTTCCTCAGCTGCATTGGATGGCCCTGTTGTCTTTTGTGCTCCAACACGCCCTAAGCACTCCACAGTGCCTTGCTGTATCCCCCTCTCAGCCGTTAAACCTTCTTATTGGTTTCTTCCGTCTGTTCCGCCGAAGCAGTCTTCACATGCTGGATGAGCAAAGCCCTGGTTCACCAGGGGTCGACGACCGGATGGCTACCCTCACAAGGTTTAGCCGGCCTGTCGAAGCCGTTGCCCGGGGTGTGGCCGCTGCCACATGCTAGCAGCTACTGGGAGCCACAAATGAGAGCTAAGTAGTAAGTAATTGTAATTACTTGTAGTAAGTAATTGAGAGTATCAACAGATTGACAAAAGAGGCATAGAATTTTAATCACCAAAAAGTTTCCAACTTTAAAACAGATTAGAAATTTGTTGCATATGTGTATACGTCTATGTATACATATGTGTATAGACATATAAGTATTTTTATCTTACATGTACACAGTTATTTTTGTGTTTATCATCTTTTAGAATATGTACTCCTAGACATGAGTAACTATTGGGAGGCAGTGGGGTGTGATGTGTTTTGTTTTGGTTTTGATTCTGTTTTTCCCTTTGAATCTTCAAAGTTTGTCAAGCCTGGCACATAGTACTTGCTTAATAAACAATTGTTGAAGGACATTATCTTTAAAGGAAGTCTGCGTGATTTTGAAATGTGAATACGGCATTTGAAATGTGAATAGAACAACATTGTTGGAGAGGTTGTAAGGATCATGTATGGATCTACCCAAGAAAAAGTAATGGTAGAATAGTGCATTGTCTGCATCTTTCAGTCAATAAGACATTCAGGTTTTGAAAGCATTAATGCTTTTTCTTCTTTTTTTTAGCTCTACTTGTTTTAGAAAGAAACACTTGGTTTAAAAGACAAGCAAAAACTGTTCTGAAAAAGCTTACATTCTAAGGCAGGAGTTATTGTGCAAATAAATAGTTACAAAAAAAAAGTAAATGGAAAGTAATCTTACATGAGAAGATTTTAGGAACTGAAGAGAAATCAGGAAAGGTCTTCTATAGAAAATTATATATATATATATATATATATATATATATATATATATATATATATTTAAAACTCTTACCTTACCTGATAGAATCAATAGTATGTATTTGTTCTAAGGCAGAAAAGAGGTAGGGACTAACAATGGGGTTGAAGTGACTTGCCTAGGGTCACACAGCTGGGAAGTGTCTGAGGCCAGATTTGAACCTATGACCTCCCATCTCTAGGCCTGACTTTCAATCCACTGAGCCACCTAGCTGCCCCCAGAAAATGATATTTATGCTAAATTTTGAAAGAATTAGATTATAAGAAGTGGGGAAGAAGTTATTTTATAACACAACAGGTATTATTTAGTATAGAATATGCCTTCTGAAATTCTACTTGTTCCCATCTAATATCTCCTCAAGAATGGCTTTAAAGGATATGAAAATTATTTTCACTAAAATATTTATGGATGAAAAATAAAAATAACTTGGTAATTACTGATTTTCTCTCAGTCACATTTCTTAGCAGTTATGAGGATTCAGATTGAATTTTTTGCCTACCTTGGATAACTATCAGAACCAATAATTAAGGAAGTCAAAATTTGTATGACTTTCAAATTAGACTTCCTTTATGTACACTCTGGTCTAGTCCATTTGCTTTTACTATTTCTATCCAAATTGCTTGCCATAATCACTTTTGAGAGAGAGAGAGAAACAGAGGCAGAGAGAGAGAGATAGATATGGATGGTGGATGGATGGATGGATTGATGGATGGAAGGATGGATGGATGGATGGATGGATGGATGGATGGATGGATGGATGGATAGATGGATAGAGCAATAGAAATGTAGATAGATAGGTAGATAGATTGATAGGTAAACAGATAGACAAACACACAGACAAACAGAAAGACAGACATCGATAGAGATGGTGAAAGATTTATCCTACTTCATTTATTCTCACCATCAAGTTTTAATTTATTTCACTAATGATGGCATTAGGTCTCAGAGCCTTCATTGAACACTAGTTAATAGTATTTATTCATTTTTAACTTGTATGCATATATTTATGTTTTTCTTCCCCATCAGAAGATTTTCCTTATGACTAAAAATTGTTGAATTCTTTACATTTTACCCTCCATGTCAAAACTCTAAATGTTTATTGATTGTCAAATGATATGTCTATATACACTGTGGTATTGAAGCAGAATAGCAGCATAATAGAAAATAATTTTATGTAGATCCACATATATGTAGGTATATACATATATTCAAGTATATACATATATAAACATATATATTTTTTATAAATACATAATGGTTTGTTTGTTTTATTTTAATCCCTGCAGATCTTTTCCCTCTTTCATTTGCTCCCATTCCAGTTTCATCCTTAAATATCTTTGGGATGATTTCCCATAATTAGATCCCTCATACTTTTGTTAAACTTTTTTCCTACATGGCTTTTTGGGTTTTACTAATGAATTCTGATTATAAATTTCCACCATTCTTTTTTACATAATTTTACAAATGAGTTAATATTCTGAACCATTGTTGCCCTGGGCTACTATATCTTTCTAATTGGTAAGGAAGGCAAATGTTTGCTGACTAAGGTAATTTTTAAGCAATTTTGCTCCTCTTGTTATAGCAATTGGTTTAAATTTACAATTCTCTATGAAATTGCTATCATCAATTTCGATGTTTAGCATAAAAACAATGATACATCCTGAAAGCCTTAGGAAAGTATCTCATAAACAGAAGAAAATTTTCACTGATAGGTGATCCAATTCTAGCTTATTATGAAATCAAAATATCTCTGATGAATGCCTATCAAAAAAATTATAATATGTTTGCTAAAATTATTTCATAGTGTCAAGCTATTTTCTTTATGTAAAATTCTAAATATATATATATATATATATATATATATATATATGTGTGTGTGTGTGTGTGTGTACATAGATACATAAATAGCCATATTCTTCTTTATTGGCATTGACTAAAATTTGGTGTTATACATAAAGAAGGTCTGTGAATTTCAAAACTACTCCACCCTGTTCAGACCTCTGGAATTCATTTACTTCCTGTAGACAGGTGTGAACCTTAAAAATTCTCAGACCTGACTTCATAGGATTAAGATTGTGAACCTTAAAAATTCCCAGAACCTACTTCATAAGGTTGGGTTAAGACCATTCCCCACTTTAAACAATGAAGTAACTTAGATCATGAATGTGAGAACTCTACTTAGATCAGGAATGTGAAAACTCTATTTCAACATACTTAAGCATGCCTTAGGGGAAGATAAAGTTGTAAACTCTTTGCTGAACAATGAAAAGTACTTAAACCCATACTTATAGTAAGACAAAAAGTTCTTAAGCTATGCGTATTTTTGGATATAATACAAAGGGGTGCTAAGTACCTATAAAGGTCAGGCAACTTGTTAATTTATAAAGAGCAAAGAGGTGAAAACTTACTCAGAGATTCTAGTCTACTCAGGTGTGAATTACTCAAAAGATTAGTCTACTCAGGTGTGAACTAAGAATGGTCTGTCCTTTGAAAAACGTCTACTGTGATTGGTAGATGTGAGAACTCAGGGGAGGAGACATAGGAGAAAATTCCCTTTAAATAGGAGCTCAGATTAATTCTGATTCGGATATATTCAGATTCAGGCATTGAGCTGGTGGAGTCAGCTGAGATGAAGCTGGCCTGGTGTCACTAGAATCCTTGCTTGGACAGATCTTGTGGTGAGTGGTTAAGGACTGACTGATCTTTCTTTTAGGACTTAGGCCTGGGTTGGCCAGGGCTGCCCTGGGCTAGCTTATCCTTTTCTTATTATTTCCTTTTTCTCTCTTTCTCTCTTTCTTTAATTCCTCATTGTATTATTAATTAAGTTCTCTATAAAACCCAGTTGACTTGGCTATATTCAAAATTGGGAATATTTCCCTGGCAACCACCTTATATTTGATTTGAAACAAGACACTGTAGTGAAAACATATTTTCTGTAGTCACAATTTACTCATCCACTCCTATATCTACTACCATTTATGTCTTCCACTATTTTATGGCCTCACTAAGTTTATGGCCTCAACAATTTTAATTATTACACAGGACTAGGAGGCAGTTCGTGCTAGGAGCTTGAGAAGGGAGGAGGTCCGCAGACAGCTTCCACTCAGATCGGTCACGTGAGTCAAGGACTGATTTTCTTCTCTACCTTGGCCCTTTGGGCCTAAACTCCCTCTGGTTCAGCCAGAAGGTTGAGTTAACCTTTTCCCCTTTTCTCTTCTCTCCTTCTCTCCCTCTCCCTTTTTCTTACTCCCATTGTGATTAAACCACCATAAACTCCATTCTGACTTGAGTATTTCATTTTAGGAATTTCATAAGTAAATTCCTTGGCAACCATAAATTAATATTATAACAACCTTTAAAGAAAATAACCTGAGACTCACAATGAGTCAGGGAATGACTTAATGAAAGAAATTAAAAGAATACAGGAACACTTGAAAATTAAGGGATAGACCATGGCCCCTTTGGAGGAATCCACAGATAAATCATTAACATACCCCTTAATATGCTCTTTCTGTGGGAAGAGAGGCCATGCAATGATAGTCTGTGAGCTGGCTAGGGAAAAATGGAAATAATAACAACTTTAGGAATAATAACTATAGGAACCGCAATGCCAATCAAGATAATGACAGTGCTCAAAACACGGAAAATGATAATACCCAACAAAATGCCCAACAACAATATATAAGAAATGGAGCTCGACCATGCTACACTCAGGGTGAACACCCCCAACAGCATGGAGGGTCCCATAAAACTGCCCAAGCATCTTTATGAAGGTGTGAAGTAAGGGGGTGAGGGCCTTGGAATCAAAAAATGAAACCTTTGATTTTCCAGACCCTGATATTTTAATGCCAATAATCCCTACATATTCCCCCCCAAATAGCAAGGAACCTCATGTCACTTTAAAGGTAGGAAATACATACTATGACTGTCTTTTGGACACTCGAGCATCTAGTTCAGTTTTAGTAAGCAAACCAGATGGAAAGTGTGATTCTATTGGCTCCCTAAATGTAGTAGGTGTATCAGAAAAACCATTAAAGGTCCCAAAACTTTTTCCTCGCATGGTATGCATGGGACCCCTAACTGTTGAACATTCTTTTCTTTTAATCCCTGGATCCCCCACAAACTTGCTGGGGAGAGATCTACTATGCAAATTACTAGCCACTATAATGTGCACCCCAGATGGCTCTCTCTCCTTAGAAGTGCCCGAGGAAACCTTAAATTTACTCCCTGTACTTCGCTCAGAGAGGCAGGAGGCAAAGGAGCATCCTACCTTTGAAATACATACAGATATACCAGAGTCTCTTTGGGCCACATCTTCTACTGATGTAATGGTAGTCTCTCGGTGACCAAGAATGACTATTATCTTTGTGTAGTTTCATCTACGGTGTACCCTCATGTTGCTTTGGAATCCAAAGACTGAGGTGCAAAGTTTGTGACACATGGGGCCTGGAACACCAGTTGTTACAGGAGGTGCGATTGTGGCCTGATGTAGGCATTCAGACGTCGATGTCGCTCATCTTCAAAGGTGGTGGCGGCATGGTGAATGTGGGTTCGCCAGCTGCTTCTGACAGAGGCAGTGAGTTCTAGTTGCTTTGGTATAATGCCAGCCCACTTCAAGTTTTACTTTAGCTGATCCTTGTATCTTTTCTTTGGTCGACCTTGTTTCCTGAGTCTAGCTGACAGTTCACCAGGTCCATGCGGATGACGTGTCCAGACCATCTTAGCTGGGTTTTGAGGACCATTACTTCGATGCTGGTGGAGTTGGCTCTGTCAAGGACTGCATTCTGTCCTACAGACTTGTAGGATTAGAAATTACTTAACTGGACCCTAATACAAGGGCCCGTGAGAAAATTTATTCTTGCTTTCTAAAAACCTTGTATACATATATTTTTGATATTTTGATACTAATTTTGAATTCTTCTTTAATATAAATATATGTATATATAAATGGTTTATATTTTTCCCTTAATTTTTTCCTTTTTTCTTTTGTATCCATTTTTGTTTTTGTTTTCCTTTTGAATTAACTCACACACACACACAACTAAACCTTGCATCCTCAGCTGGACTCAGTGTTTTTTCAACACTTTCTTCAGGGGGAGATTGTATTTTTATAAAATCCAAGATTTAAATTTTTGTTCAAGATAGATCTTCAGAGAAGAAGCTTGCTAACTAACTGAATCCAGAGAATGAACTGTTTGCAGAAAGATATCTAAATCTTTTCACTACAGGAAGATCCAGAATGAACATTGGGATGCGGTTGATTGAACATTTTTTGAATGTACACTCTTATGCCAAAGAGGACTGTCCTCTAATTGTTTTTTGTCAATGTGCCCAGCAAAACATTGGTTTGTTGTCTCTCTCTCTCTCTCTCCTATTTCCCCTAATCTACAACTATTGTAGTTTTCCTCTTAGAGGGCAAAATTTTGTATACACTTGCAGTTAGAATTTTTCAGGGTGCAGTAAGCTTATGTTTAGTGATCAATTGGGGAGACTAGTCCCCCAATCATCATCATGGGGGATTGTGATTTTCAAAACTACTCCACCCTGTTCAGACCATTCTTTGGAGGATGGGATTTAGCTATTTCCTGATCAATGACAATGAAGATAATTGGAGTAACAGAGTCAGGTCATGGAAACTGCAATCTCCACCCTACTCAGGTAGAGATTAGGAAGAGCAGCAGCAAAAAGCTCAAGATTTAATTATTTGAGAATATGGCCCTCAACAGACATGTGCAAAAAAGGACAGACCTCTGGGTGGTCCTAGGTCAAGCTAGAGCCATAATTGGCACTTGTGAGGCACAGGAAGTGAGGTAGGGAAAAGCCTCTGGAATTCACTCACTTCCTGTAGACAGGGCTAGGCAGCAGTTTGTGCTAGGAGCTTGAGGAGGGAGGAGGTCCGCAGACAGCTTCCCTTCAGATTGGCCACGTGAGTCAAGGACTGATTTTCTTCTCTACCTTGGCCCTTTGGGCCTAAACTCCCTCTGGCTCAGCCAGAAGGTTGAGTTAACCGTTTCCCCTTTTCTCCTCTCTCCTTCTCTCCCTCTCCTTTTTTCTTATTCCCTAAACCATCATAAACTCCATTCTGACTTGAGTATTTCATTTTAGGAATTTCATAAGCAAATTCCTTGGCGACCATAAATTAATATTATAATAACCTTTAAAGGTGATTTTCACCTTAACAGTTTTTAGATCCACTATATTCTGTGTCAGCTCACATCTACAACATAGTATTTAATTTGGGACCCTGAGGCCAAGGAGACTGTGATACATACATTTTTTCATTATAATCATATAACTTAGAGTGAGAGAAGTATTATGTCCTTTTTATACTTGTTCATTGGGGTGCAGACTCAAGATGGCAGCTTAGAAGCAACAATTTCCCTGTGAAAACCCTTCCATACCAATCAAAAACAAAGGGGGACAGAAAATCAAATCCAACAACAAGACAGAGCTATGGCACCTTCCTGCTCAATTAAACTTGAAAAAGAATGCAGAGAAAGTTGAATTCTCAGGTTTAAGGAAAAGAAAGAAGGAAAATCCAAGTGCCTCTCCCCCAGCTACTGTGCTGAGACTCAGGTCAGTGAGATCTCAGGATGAGGGCTCAGACCCTGAAAGAGTACCTTACTATCATACCTACACCAAGCTCAGGGTTCTGAACACAGTTTGTAAGGAGGTAGCTAGAGGAGAGAAGCAGAGAAGAGGGCAGACTGGTCAGTAGCCTTTAGACACTACACCTTCATCTTGGTCCTCTGCAGCTAGAGGTTTTGGCCTAGGGTACACTCATCTCTAAAGATCAACTCAACTGGCTTAATCTGGTTTATCAAAAGTACAGAGAAGAAGCCTCCAGAAGCCAGAAATGTCCAATGTCACAGAACTAGTAAATAATCAGAAGTCTACAAAATAGAAAGAAATCCAAACTCAACAAAAAGACAGAGTCACAGTTCTCTCCAACATACAAATTATATTCAAATAGTTTGTAGAGTATTGGGATTAGTTGTTCTTTAAATGCTTGATAGAATTAACTTGTGAATCAATCTGGCTTTGGGGACTTTTTCTTAGGGAGTTCCTTGATGGCTTGTTCAATTTCTTTTTCTGAGATGGGATTATTTAAGTATTCTATTTTCTCTTTTGTTAATATGGACAATTTATATTTTTCTAACTATTCACCCATTTCACCTAGCTTGTCATATTTATTTCCATATAATTGGGCAAAATTGTTCCTAATAATTATCTTAATTTCCTCTTTGTTAGAGGTGAGGTTGCCCATTTCATCTTTGATACTTTAATTTGATTTTCTTGTTTCATTAGATTAACAAGTATTTTATCTATTTAATTTGTTTTTTTAAGTATCAACTCCTAGTCTTATTTATTAGTTCAATATTTATTTTACTATCAATTTATTAATTTCTCTTTTGTTTTTTATGATTTCCAATTTAGTTTTTATCTGGGGATTTTTAATTTGTTCTCTTTCTACTTTTTTTAAGTTTTATAACCAATTCATTGAATTTTTCCCTCTCTGATTTTTTGATATATGAGCTCAGGGATATACATTTCCCTCTGAGTACTGCTTTGCCTTTATCCCATAGATTTTAATATGTCATCTCCTCATTGTCATTCTCTTTAATGAAATCAGTAATTGTTTTATTATTTGTTCTTTTACTCACCAGTTTTGAAGAATTAGATTATTTAGTTTCCAATTAATTTTAAATTTGCATTTCCATAACTCCTTATTAATTATGATTTTTATAGAATTATGATCTGAATAAAATGTATTTATCATTTCTACTTTCCTAAATTTTACAAAGTTTTTATGCACTAGAACATGGTCAATCTTTGTGTATATGCTATGTGTTGCTAAAAAGAGGGCATATTTCTTCTAATCCCTATTTATTTTTTCTTTAGATATTTATTAATGTTAATTTTTCTATCATTTCTTTCACTTTCCTTAATTCTTTCTCATTTATTTTTTTTGGTTTGATTTATCTTGTTCTTATAGGGGAAGATTGAGGTGCCTCATTAATATGATTTTACTATCTATTTCCTCCTTAAGCTCCTTTAGTTTCTCCTTTATATGTCTGGATGTTATACAATTTGATGCATATATATTGAGTACTGATATTTCTTCACTATTTATACTGATTTTATCAAGATGTAATTGCCTTTCTTATCTCTTTTAATCAAATCTCTTTTTAATTTAGCTTTATCAGAGATCATAAATCATGCCTTCTTTGTCTTAGTTGTAGCCCAGTAAATTCTTCATGGTTGTGTAAATTACTTCAATATAGTTCAATTGCAAAGGGAAAAAAAATTGGTAGTACATGGTAGAAATAACCCTCAGCAGATTTTGAGGAATGCAGAAGGATATAAAAATAAGGAAGCAAGAGATTTGAAGTGAAAGAATGGGACAAATTTGAACTAGCAAAGATGACCTTTTACTACTGTGGGAAGGAATAAATGTGAAGACAGAATAGAAGTTTTTATAAACAATGAATCAGGAAAGTTACTGAATTGAATATTGAATATGAAGAATAACTTAAAGACTAGAAGAGAAGGAGAAATCAATATATAAGAAGCTATTATTTAACAAAGGAATTTCAAGATTCTATATCATGAAGAATGAACATTAATGGCACATCACATCCTACATGCAACCAAGGCAAAGAAAAGGTGTGGATCATGGATGTTTGAGAGGATGACTGACTTCAAAACCAATGTATATCAACCCATATACTAAAATTTTCAAGAAGGATAGGAAGGATTAAGTTGCTTTGAGATATATGATAAATTTTTAATTAATATAATTCATATTTACATAGGCTTCAAAGCTTATAGATCACTTTATTTGGATCATCACAATTTATCTTCTTAAAAATCCTATAAGTTTGATCATCCCATTTTGTAGATGAATAAATTTAGATGAAATGACCTAGCCAGGGTCACATTAGTAAAAACCTAAGATAAAATTTGAATAGATATATTCCTTACTCCTTAGCAATCTAAGAGCCAGTAAAATTATATATTTATGCATATATATATATATATATATATATATATATAAAATGTTTCTTATAAAAGCCATCTGAAAAGCATTATTTTAGAATCATCTCAAGGTTGGAGGCATTAACCCTTTTACTAAGGGTCCCAAAGTCACTAAATAATAGATGATACAGTGTTAAAGATGAATGAAGTAAACCTTAATAGAAGAGAAATTGGTGAATGAGAGAAGTAAATGATGGTTATGAAAGTGACATTGAGTAGCAAGAAGTTAACTTCCTCTCCCATCTTATAGTATTTCTGGAGCATGAAAGAAAATAAATCAAGTACAAGGTAAGACCAGAGATACTATTGCTTCTCTAGAGGACAATAGATTTCTCTATGCAAGGAGATAAGAAGAAAATGGAGAAGAAAGTCTAAAATAAAAAGCAGTTTTTAACAAGCGAATGAGTGTCCAAGTGGGCACAATCATAAAGTAAGAAAGATGGGATTAGAAACAAAGAATAAGTATGATTGAGATGGAAAGAGGTAGGAGAGCAATGAGTATTAGCAAAGGGGTTTCATTCATACTTCCTTTGACTGAATTACAGAGAGAAACAAAGGGATAAATTTGCTGACAATAGGCAATGAGATTTTCATACTCTTCTAGTAAGCAAAGGTAGTTCTGTCCCACTCCCCTATTCATTTGGCATTTTGCTGCCTAGGAACTCATGTTTTAATCTTGGTTTATATCATTTGGGAAAGGAATTATATGTATTCTACTTAGCCATAGAGGACAGGCCTATAAGCAATAAGTTAAAAGGAAATGTATTTGAATTCAATAAAAATGAAAGGAAGATGTATTTCCTAATGTAATCCCAAAAAGTTGAAACCTCCAGATGAGAAATTAATTTCAATACCAGATTATCTCTTTTATGAGATGCAAATTAGGACCTTGAGAGAATCAAAAAGGAAACAATGCAAAAGATTTTACTGTGGAACAGGGCAATTTTTAAAGTGAATTAACCAAGTCCAACAGACTCAGAGAAGAATTTAGCAATAGAGAAGATGAGAAGATGTAGCTGAAGAAATGGAAGTTTAGAAAAACATGTGGAGCTAGATAAAGGGAATTTGACAGTAATTCAAAATATTTTTAAATGGAAAATATATTGTCTGTGGTATTAAGTTCCCCATCATAGGTGGTCATAAAGTCAAATGTGGATAGCATTTCATCATTGTGAGCATTCTAGCTTAGGTTAGGAATTGGATTACATGATTCCTAATATGCTTTCCAACTTGGAAGTTCTAAGATTACATTTAGTTCAACAAACATCATTAAGTACTTACTATGTACTAGGTATTGGGGAATGGGGACAGATAAAAATTATTCTGTGGAGAAATAACATGTATATAGATAAGTATAAAAATAGGAAATAATAGAGAAGTTAATGAATGGGTGAATAAGAAATATGATCTTACAGTAAGTTATCATTTGTTCTGATTCTTGAAAGGAGCTAAAGATTCAAAAAATATATTAAAAAAGAATGGCATCCCAATTCAGGGAATTAGCCTGTTCAAAAAGATTATTTCAAGTGATAGTAGATATTCAGAGCAAGTAGAATAGTCCATCTAGATTGTACATTACTTCAACTAGACTTATCTGTCTAGACTACATGAGGTATATCAATGTGTAATCAATTTGGATGCCAATTACAAAAAGCTATAAGTACTAAGCAGAGGGGTTTAGATGGCCTAGAACCACCTCTCCAAGATTCTGTGGTTTACTCACACTGACTAGGTGTAATGCTGGAGAACAGTCCAGGAATATTATTTTCCTTTTCCTTATTGTTTTTTAAACCCATTAACAATTTCTAAATTTTAATCTGGGGAAAAAAACATCCAGATACCCTAGTTATAGTTTATGTCTACATTTCTCCAAATGTGGGTAGGGGATTCCTGGTTTCCACACAAGCATTCAAGGTAATAAGTGCACATCAAGTAAAGGGCAGCCTTTATTTCACCCCACTGAAAATGCAGAAGGTGACCAGTATTCACGAGGTCCTATAAACAGGTAATGAAAACACATAAAGAACTGACAGGACTTGTAGAAGCCCATAAAAAATTACAGAAAACACATAAAGAACCCACAGTAGTTACCCTTAGAAAAAATAGAACTTGGGATTGCTACCAAAGGAAATATTTGGCATTCCAGTGAATTTCTAGCATTTATACATCATTCTATATTTTCCCTTTCTCTTTCTCCCCTAATGTCATCAAATTGCAAAGAATGTTGCAGGGTTCGGTCTCCCCCAAAAGGCAAATATTGGCAGGGGCATGGGTTGTATGAAGAATATATTATCCCAATAAGTCTGCAATATCCAAATCATAATTGCAATAACATAATTAGTGAAATCTCAATCTAGTAATTAATTGAGACCATATTCCAGTGGGCCTGAAATCAGGAAGAACGGAATTAAAATCAATCTCAGACACTTACTAGACTTGTGTGACCCTGGGCAAATCATCTAACTTCTGTTGGTCCCTGTTTCTTCAACTGTAAAAAGGGGATAATAATAGCACCTACCTGATAGGGTGGTTGTGAGAATCAAATGAGATAATGCTTGTAAAAATTGTTTAAACCAATTCCTGGTCCATAAATGACCCTAAATAAATGCTTGACAAGTAATTTAACCTCAATTTACCTCAGTTTCCTCAACTGCAAAATGGAGATATAACAATCGTTCCCTCACATAGATTGCTTAGAATTCAAAGATATAACATTTAAACACAATATCATTTTTTCCTATAAAAAGTCCCCTTTCTGTTATACTATATTGTCTCAACCAGAGAATCGAGAGCTGGATGTAACTCTAGTGATGGAGTAGCCCAACTCCCTCAACACCCTAAGAGTCATGTATCTAAGACACTAGATTCTCTGGCTTTAAACTATTGTGCTTTTGGTCCAATCCTGAGCTTTAATCAGTATAAAAGGACTCCTATGACTCTCACAGTTGACTGAAATCTGTCCTCAGAGCCAGGGAGATTTTCCTCTGGGGAGTTCTTCCTCTGACACATATAGGCTGGGTGACAATTCACTTCCACCTTCAGTGTTCACAGCAATTCTCTAGTTGTAGAAAAAGTGCCAAGCATTAGTGATAGAGAGTTTCCATGTTCTGGGGCTCCTTGTGTTTGTGAAATCAGTTTTAAGTCCTAGTGTGGAAACAGCAAGAAAGCCAGTGTCATGGGAGCAGCTGGGTGGCTCAGTGGACTAAGAACCAGGCCTAGAGAAGGAAGGTCCTGGGTTCAAATGTGGCCTTTGACTCTTTCTAGCAGTGTGACCCTGGACAAGTCACTTAACCCCCATTGCCTACCTCTTACCACTCTTCTGCCTTGAAAGCAATAAATTGTATTGATTCTAAAGTGAAAGGTAAGGATTAAAAAAAAAGAAAAAAGAAAGCCAGTGTCAATAAATCATTAACTATATGGAAGAGGGTAAAGTGGAAGAAAACTGGAAAGGCTGAAAGAGGCCAGATGGTGAAAGACTTTTTATTTTCTCCCAAATGTAATTAGAATTATTTTAATTTCTTGATGAAGAGAGTGATATGGTAAGAGCTGTGCATTTGATAGTTGAGTAGAAAAGGGATTGGAATGGGCACATAGTGGAATCTAAAAGATACAGGAACAATTTTAAGTCCTTCCTAAAAGGGCAATTTCCCAAAATGGGAGTGCCCTATTCTTTTGATTTCCTTTTTCATCTCTGACCCTACCTGCACATAACTGGAATATGTAAATATGGTACACCTATACTACATAAATTACTCAATGACAGGAAATTTATCTTCTAATGTTTTGAATTTATCTCTTCTCCCTTAACCACCCACCATAACACCTGGCACACAGTTTGGCTGCATTGATGTTGTTGACTGACAGAAGAGACTTATTTAATCAAATAGTACTCTTACCCCCTGAAGTAATTCCTTATCCCTGAGATTTGGAGAAACAGACTGCTCTGAGCTGCATGCTAATTTGTTCCAGTGTTGTGTACAACCTGTTCATTTTCTTTCTGAATATGTTATCTCAACAATCATCCCCTCTGCTCAAGGCAGATAATTAGGTGCCTTCCCCTTCATCACAAGATCTAAACCTGCTACCAAAATCTTATACCTGCTGGGAGACAATTAGAAGGAACATCATTCTCTCTCTCTCTCTCTCTCTCTCTCTCTCTCTCTCTCTCTCTCTCTCTCTCTCTCTCTCTCTCTCTCTCTCTCTCTCTCTCTCTCTCTCTCTCTCTCTCTCTCTCTCTCTCTCTTTCTCTCTTTCTCTCTGTGTGTCTCTGTCTGTCTGTCTGTCTCCTTTTTTCTGTCTGTCTCTTTGTGTTTGAGTGTATGGGAGAGAAAGACAGAATCTCAATTTTGGAGGAAACTTTTAGGAAAATAAGTCCATCTTAGAAAAATAAATCTTTGAATGTAACAATTGTAATAATAGTTGAAAAGGACTCTATTAAAGAGCAGAGAAAATGGATAACAATGATATGACCCTAAAAGCTGGAGAATATTTGAGTTCTCACTCCAACACTCCAGCTATTCTTGACCTAAATAAAATCTGTCTATCCTAAAGCACTTTCATCCCATCTGGGGCATGGAGTTTGGGGCATCTGCTCAAAAGGTTTGCTTTTGTGCTTAGAGATTTATCACTTCTTATGAAGGGCCAGGAGAAAGAAAAGGCATAGTTATAATTGGTGTACTTTTCATGAAATAATAGAATTTATCTGAACTCTTAAAATAGTATTGGGCAGAAAATGCATTCTTATCTCTGAGAAAAATCTACCCCTCTCTTTTTATGGGGTGTGCAGAGAGAACAAGTACTTCTGATGTGAAGGCTTGCTGAGCCCTTTTCAGAGCCACTCATTCACCTTTTGGAGTATACCTGTTACTCAACTCTCACTCATGCCTCCAGAATTCTGTAGCAGATGCAGCAGTTACATCCCAGAATAAGCATCTCAGTGGATGTACTAAATCAAGTTGAGGGTAACTGAAAGGCTTCAAACCTGTCAATGACTTGGGAGTGGGGAGATGCCTGCCCCAAGCACCTTGTAGGAAGGGACAGATAAGAACATTTTCTTCCAAAACTCATGAAAGTGGCTGAAGCAAGAACTCTGGAGAGTCTTGACCTTGCTCAGACTTCGAAGAATCTTAAATCATCCACTATATTCCAGGCATCAACATTTCAGATGTCAGAACAAATGAAGCCCAAATCAGAGGTGGGCTATGAGATTTTTAATTCCAAAATAAGAAATTGAATGGATTGATGAGATAGTTGGATTTTGATATGGGGTCGGGGATGGGGACCAGTTATAGGTCTATTATTGGCTTCCAACTTTAAAGCTATATAAAATGAGGAAGATTTGGCACTGTGGATAATAGATTGAGAGTTGAAAGAAGTTGAAATTTTGAGGTTTATTTAATTCCAAATATTTTAAGCTCTAAATCTACAATCCCATGATTTCATAACTTTCCTTTTTCAAAGTCTCTGTTGGTCTTTTAGGTAGGTATTGCAATGAATAGAGCATTAGACTTAGAATCAGAAAGATTGATCTTTCTGAATTCAAATCTAGTTTTATGATCCTGGGAAAGTCATTTACCCTCTTTGCCTAAATTCCTCATCTGTAAAATGAGCTGGAGAAGGAAATGCCAAACTATAGTATCTCTACCAAGAAAACCCAAAACAGGGTCACAAAGAGGTAGGCAGGATTGAAAATGACTGAACAACAAGAGTAAAAACTGATCCTGTAGTTTTGGGGAACAAATGACCAATAAGTAAATTTAATCTCATGGCTTATTAAAAATAAGTAAGATTTATTTTTAGAATCTTTTCCCCCCTTTTGATTACAATTTCATGTTATCAAGCCACTTTGACCAAATTTTTCCTTCATTTAAACAGAAGGAAGAATTCTCAATGCACTGAAAGAAATGCACACTGTAATAAATCTCATGAACATACTAACCTTATTTTTGACAAAGTCTATAATATTTCATTAGAAAGAGACATCGAGATTTTGAAAGCTATAATTAAGGTAAATGTATTTCTTAGTTAATCCCTTTTTATTTATGTCTGTAATCTATAGATAGATGGTTTTCATTATTATTAGTTCACAAATTTGTATTTAAATAACACTGTGTAAACATTAATCCTGTACATATTCATCTGGTAGGCTTAAAATATATGGTAATATATTATTGGTTGTTTAGTTACTTATACTATGTCTAGATGATCTTAAAAGCAAATAAGGTTCTACACTCTCCCTGTAAGTATTCTACATATCTCATTTTTCAGGTAGGATTATTAGCTTAATTTTATTAAATTATTGAAAATCTGTGTATTTTAATAGAAAATTTATGAATTACCTAGTATTATTTCTTTTATCTTTTCTGGATAAAAAGTTAAATGAGATTATTTTGATAGGACCAGGTGTATCCTGATAACTATTTAGCAGTCAGTCACACACACACACACACACACACACACACACACACACATATATATATATATATATACACACACATATATATATCTAAACATATCTATAGATATAGATATATATCTATATATATATATAAATCATGTAAAATTCAACATTAGCCACATTTGAGTTTAGTCTGCATCATCAATATTTTCTTCATCACGTTTTATATATATATATATATATATATATATATATATATATATATATATATATATATATATGTACAAATGAGAGTTCCTGGAATTTTGTACTCTGATGCTTCTTTCAGAAATGGATTCTTCTAATTTCTTTGGCCCTCTGGATCTGATTAATTTTCATTTATGATTTCATAAAATATAGTTTCTGAATGTTTTTGGACTTCCTTTTCAGATAATCCAATAATAATTAAAAGGTTTTCTCTCAACTTTTTTCCTAGTCAGGGTTATATTTTAATATTTTCTATTTCTCTCAGATTTGTTGTGTATAGTTTGTTGCTTTTTAATTTTTACAGATAACCCTAGTAGGTCTATTTGACAAAGAAATTTTTAAAAATGAAGCAGTATCATATTATACAAAAATATTTTAGCAACTTTTTTGGTACTCCAAAGAATTAGAAAATAAAAGGATCCTCATCAAATAGGAAATGGCTAAAAATGTTGTAATATATGACCATGATGTAAAACTACTATGTTATAAGAAATGATGAAGGGACTAGCTTCAGAAAAACCTGGGAAGACCTAAATGAACTGATATAAAATGAAAAAACCAGAACATTGCACATAGAAAGAGCACATTACTCCAATAATTAATGGTGAATGACTTAGCTACTCTCATTAATCCAATTACAAAAGACTTATGATGAAAATTGGTATCTGTCCCAAAGAAAATTGATGAACCAACTGAAGAATGAAGCGTAATTCCATCTTTATTTTTCTTCTTTGTCGTTTTTTTTTTCCCGCAACATGGCTAATGTTGAATTTTTACATGATTTCTCTGTATGATATGTATTATATTTTTCCTTTTCTTTTTATTTTTTGAGGAAGGGTGCATAGAAGGAGAGAGTTTCAAACTAATCAAAAATTAATAAAAGACACCTTTTGTTACTTAAAAATAGTAAAATCAATTTTTGGACCTTATTAATTATACTAGAGGAAGGAGCAATCAAGAGTTATTCCATAGAATTCAATAAACCCAAGGGCATCAACTACTACAATACGATGTCATATGTTAAGAGAGAGAGAGAGAGAGAGAGAGAGAGAGAGAGAGAGAGAGAGAGAGAGAGAGAGAGAGAGAGAGAGAGAGAGAATTGTTGAGAAAACTGGAAACCACTATGGAATAAATTACATTCATACAAACATCGCAAACCATCTACCATAATAAACTCTAAGTGGATCCATGTAAAGTATAACAAATAAATTAAATGATTTGAAAAAGGGCAAATTTCCTGGCTAAATAAAATCTAAAGATAATTACCAAAAATTGATAATTTCCACTATTAAAATTAAATGGAATTATTTTTTAAAGATTTTGGCATAAGCAAAAAAAAAAAGTTAAACAAGTGAGAAAATCTTTGTGGCAAAGTTTAGTATCCAAATTACAGAGGAAAACTAAATGGCTAGGGAATATCGACAGGTTCTCAGAAAAAAAAAAAAACTATCAAACCCTTTACTTAATAATGTTCCAAATTACTAAATTTGTCCATAAAAAATCTGTAATTATTAATACTCCTTTCTATAAAAGAATAAAGGAAAAGATAATTTAAATGACTATGCAAAGGAAAAGAAAAAGAAAATCAACAATTTCCAAAAAATAAAAATAAATATTGAAAATCAAAGACAATCTCTAATTGAGAATTATAAATAAAATATTAAATTAATTATTAGTAATAAATGTTTTCATAAAGATTCTGCTCTCGGGAAAAGAGTTTTTCTAAGAATATGGAGCAATTCAATATTTTTAAAAAACTATAAACATTAATCACATTGATCGTGCAAGTATTTTAAAATCATATAATTATATCAATAGGCAGAGTGTGTAAATAGAATCTGCCCCCCAGGACTCCTATTCCCAGCATTCCACTTTTTTCTCACCTTTTGTCCTTATGTTTTGGAGATAAAGTTCATATGTGACCCTGGTCCTCTTTCTCTTTTCGCACAAAGGAAGCTGGGAAAATTTCACTTTACTGAGGCTTTTACTTTTTTTCTTTTATTTCTTTTACTTCAAGTGATTATTAATAAATCTCATTAAATATAATACTTGGAGTTATTGCATATTAATTTTAATCTTACAATGCCCAAACCTTCAGTAAAATATAGTACCCATTTATGTTAAAAAAATAAAAAGTAAAATAATAAAAGAATCTTTAATACAATAAATGGTCAAAATTCAAAGATAAGCATTTTGGAGAAATATTAGAAGTACTTCTAATAACATTAAGGTAAGAATATATCTAAAATATTATTTAATATAGATGGGGAATAGCAAATATGGCAGAGTAGGAAAAAGCAGTAAAGCCTAAATCTTTCCATAACTACTCAATACTGATCAGGAAATTTAAGTTGAAACCACAACATTTCTCTTTTTCAGGCAAAGATCAATAATGTAACCTATAAACAAGTGGCATGGGTGGAATGTATGTGGCAGATGTAGACCCACAGTTTTACCTCTCTCCTAATGGATTCAGCGCTAAGGTTCTAAAGATGTGTAGGACTATAGTTTTGTAACTGAAATTTCAGGATGTTCAAGCTCTGAAAGGAGGAAGGGTTAGCAACTGTCTACTGGTACTCTACACAAGGGCAAACACATCGTTGTGTTGCTTAGGATCAAAGTAGACTCTGAAGACTTGGAAAGTTAAATTTAGGAGAAAAATGACTATGCTGTACCCTATATCCAATTGCTTAAGGATTGCTGAAATGTTAAAGTTCCCTGGCCAGTGACTTGTTCATGATTCTTAAAGAACATAGAACTCGATATCCAAGGAACATGACCCCAGGTAAATCCAAGGCCAAGACCATATACAGCCACAATATTATCTCTGGAAGGCCTCAAAAACCTGGGATTAATTCATTAATTCAAAGTGTCATATTCTAGAATGCAAGATTAGAAGAATGAATTAACAAAAAGATTATCATGACAAATTACATTATGTTGTCAGAAAAGAAGACATACACCCAGAAGATAAAAATTCAAAAATGAATAAACAGAATCCAAAAGAGAACAAAAAAGTTCTGCTTAGACACAAGGTCAACTACAATTCTTAGGACAAATGAAGTAAGAGTTTTCAAAATAGCTTTAAATTATAGCATATTTTAAATAATTATGTTAAAAATAATTGGGAAAGAATTGAGGGCTTTAGATGGTTAATGATTGAAAAGGAAAAATAAAAGCTTACCACAAGAAATATCTTATCCAAAATGTCAGTATACATACAATTTTGAATGAATCAAAAAATATTAAAACAAGCTTTTAAAATGGACAAAACAGAAGAAAATATAAGATAAAATATCAAAAACAATCACCTAGAAAATAGATCAAATAGAGATAAATTAAGAATCTATAGACTACCAGAAATTTATGAACAAAAATGAATCTGGGAAGATTCCAAGATTTCAAGAACTAATAACAGAAAATTGACAAAACAAATTAAAAACAAAGGGCAGAGTAAAAGGGGGACAGGTCATGAATTACCTCCTGAACAAAGTGCCACATTAAAATTCAAAGAAACATGCTGCAGTTTAAATTTTATAAGGAACAACTATGATGAATTCAAACTACTCTGTGGTTTTTATGTTGTATTCCTAAAACCATGGCTCATGAATTGAGACCAGAGTATTCCCCTGTTAACAATTAGATAAGGGAAAGCAATTAGTTCAAATGAAAGGCATTTATGGAAATGGCATAATAAGAAACATAATGTTTCTCTTATAAAACTGGGGAGTGGTCCCCCAAAAACATACATATAAAAAAGAAAAATGTAGAAATATACAGAGGGTCACAATAAGAAAAATTACTAAGGAATGAATGGATAGGATACATATGAGGAAGGAAAATTTCTCTATCTGACACTGTATCTAGGGTCATAGTCCCCACTGGACACTTCTGTGACCTTCTATCCAGGTAACTTTTGTGCTGGCTGCTGTTAAATTGTGCTCTGCTGTACTTCATAACATGCTACTTTCCTACACATTTCTAAATGCCTCTTGGCTGAAATCTTAGGCCAGAGTACGGGATCCTATTTTAGCCGGCTCTTTTAAAAAATAGACACCTTTATTATAGCACAAATAAAAATCTTCTGTTTCATTCCCTCAGTCATGGCTCAGAATCTTCTTACCTACTAAACAGATGTTTTCCTCCTTTTATTCTCTAACATCTTTAAAACAAAGAACAAGTTCTTCTTAAATAACTATCACCTTCAGACTTACACTTTTCTACCTCTTCTGTATGAAACTGGGTAGGTACTCTTTCTCAGTGACCTCAACTAAGTTTCTGATAACTAGTCATTACACTTCATAACTTTCAGTCTTATAATGGATATTTCCCAGTAAGCACAGTACCTGTGACTTTACATGTTCTTGATTTCTTAATTGTGAATTTCTGTGAATTCCCCATTTAAATGAGTGAGCAATGTGAAGGTATAGCAGTGATATAAGCCAAAGAGATGAATTCATTGTCTATGCTAACTCATTTGTGATTCTAAGATTTTCTACTTGCAAATGGTATTATTGAAGTACTGAAATCATAATAGAAAAGGGGCTTCACACAGGTTATATCCTCACACTGCTAAAAGAATATAAAAGTGGTACAGTAGGAAAAGACTGGATAAGCACAACTCAAAAACAATGAAATATTATTAGACCAAGGTGTGACAACACAAGGGAAAAAACCTACTGGGGAAAAATACTTTCTATTTAACAAGAACTCCTGGGAAATATGAAAAGCAATTTTTCAGAAATTATGTTTAAGGATAGCATCTTATACTTTATGCCACATAAGCTACAAATGGATATACAAGCTAAATATTATCATATTACAAAGTAATTAGTGAAGAACCAAAAAAGGCATTTTTCAGAGTCATGGATAAGAAGAGAATTCTTGCATGCACAAAAAAATAGCTTACAGATGATCATTAAGCATAAAAAAGAACGTGCTTATTAGGCAAGAGTTGAAGTACTTTTTACATGAACAAAATCAATGTACACAGAATAGCAAAAGAAAATGTTGATGGAGGATAAGAAAGGAGAGACTATAAAAGAATTGAATTAAATATTCAATAAAAGTGTAATGTCCAAAACAGTTGTGTTACAAGGGAATCACTTTAAAAGACTGATATATATTAATTTAAGGTCGCCAAGGAATCAGCTATGTAATTCCTAAATGAAAAACTCAAGTCAGCCGTCAGCCTTTTTTGGAGTTTAATTACAATAGGAGCAAGAAAGGAATTAGAGATATATATAGAGAGAGAAAGGGGAGAGAAGGGAATAGGGCTTAAATACCCCTTCTGTTTAGGCTGGGCCAAAAGGCCCAAGCCCTTAGATAGCTGGGGCAAAGAAAAGAGATCAGTCCCTTTCACTCACGTGTCCAAAATGGAGAAACAGTCTCAGAGGCCCCCACCTTCAGCTTCCTTCAGAGCAAGCTTCCTCAGAGCCCAGGAACCACACAGACCAAAAATTCAATCCTCTCCCCCGAGTCTCCAGACCCTCCTATCTTTAAGGAAACCATCCAAGTTGCCTCCCCTCAGTCCTCACATCTACCAATCACTCTTCATCAATTTCCCTGTCAATGGAGGCTCTCGCTTAACCCAGGACCGCCCAGAGGTTTCTGGCTTTTGCACATGTCTGTTGAAGGTCATATTTTTCAAATGATTAAATCTTTACTCCTTTGTTCCAGCCCTTTCTAAATCCTGTTAACTTGAGTATGGTAGAGATTGGAATAATTAAATTTTGATCTAGGCTGCAGCCCTTACTCAATCCTATTAGGACTGAATAGGGTGGAGTATCTCCATTGTATCAATTCTAAAATCAATCAAGACTCAAAGAAATTCCTGTTCTATGCTCAAGCATAGGTCAAAGTCCTTTCCATTGTTCAGCAAAGGGTTTCTGTCCTAAAGTAATCTTAAGAAGGGAAGAGAAGGAACCTCCCATGCCAATGGAGTTCCCATTCCAATAGACTATCAGTAAGAAATTTTCCAAGTATGAAATATCCCAATGGTGAAATTTTCAACAATTATAAGTCTAAGGAAATTTGAGGTTTACAATCCCCCCTGATGATCATTGGGAGACTAGTCTCCCCATTGATCATTTAACATAATCATTTTGTAGTTCTAAATTCACTTCTAACTAAAGATATACACAATATTCAATTTTCTAAGAGAAATTAGAATAGTGAGAGAGGAAATAGAAAAGAAAAGAAAGCAAAACCAATGTTTGCTAGGCGCATTGACAGAAAGCCAAATTAGGGGCAGTCCCTTTTGGCATAAATGTTACAATAAATGTTCAATCAAAAGTTCAGTCCAATCAATCACATCCAAAGTTCATTCTTGATCTTCTTGATGAAGTGTAGGTTTTGGCATCTTTCTGCAACAGTTCATTCTCTGGATATAAAAATTTCAAGCTTCTTTCTTGAAGATCTTTTCTTGAACAAAATCAAAATCTTTGAATTTTTTTATAACAGTAAAATCTTAAACAAAAGTCTTGGATTTTTATAAAAATACAATCTCAAACAAAAAAAATTCAAAAATTCTTAGATTTTAAATTAAAATACAATCCCCCCTGAAGTAAGTATTTAAAAATATATATATATATCAAGTTTAGCTCAGAATGCAATGTTCAGTTATGGGGGTGTATGTGTCAATTATCAAAAGAATAGAAAAATAATCAAAAACATAAGAAAAATTCAAAATAGACCTTGTATAGGTCCAGTTTAAAGTAATTTCTATCCCACAAGTATGTAGGACAGAATGCAGTAATATTTCACTTAGCCATTTGTAGCCAAGACTACAGGAAGTTGCCATAATATAAGAAGAAAAGAATTAGAATTCTATTTTGATGGGGAAATGTCATTCCCTTGTCTGATTTTTTTCCTTCAGAGATATAGGGAGCCAGCATGATAGTCAAGCTTTGTACTTGTTTGAGTACTTCGAAAGGAGTGTAGATACAAGGAAGTCCTACTACTTAAACATAAGTTAAGCGTCGCAACCTTGAGTCTCACTTTAATATTTCATGTGTGCTCTATTGGCACTATTCAGGTTTAGTCTGTGCTCCTTGTTTTTATCCCTTTTCCTGGAATCAGACACAAACATTAATCACAGTCCTATAATATTTTATCAATAAATGGCAGGTTCCCATAGTTTAAAGCTTTTAGGCATATATTGATATTATAGCAAGAGTATATATATTAACTTGTATTACTGCAGGGAAAAAATATTAATATTAATTATGTGTACCTTCAGTACAAAAAATGAGAAAAAAATCAAATATTCTGATAAAAAATAAAAGAAAAGAAATAAGAAAAAATAAGAAAAAAAATCAGTAATTCAATATATTCTTGAAAGAAAAAAAACCAGCATCCATTTGTCTATGGATTATTATCTCCAATTCTTATGATAAGATAGAGTCACAATTCATATGATAAGATAGAGTTAATCAGTCTCAGCAGAAGATGCTCTCTTCACATGTGAGCAGTGAATCCAAGAGTCTCTTTCTCCAATCTTTATAGATGTTGGAGTAGTTAATAATATTTGGAATGGTCCTTCCCATGAAGGTTCAGTTGCTCCAGTTCGCTTGAAATTCTTGATATAAACTTTATCTCCTGGGTTCAGGTCATGCAGAGAAAAGTCTAATGGTCCAGCTTGTACTGCAGCTCCGGATTCATGAAGTTCACGTAGTTTGTGCTGTAACTCCTGTATATAGGAAGCAATAGTAATATCTCCCCCTAATAGCGATGTATAAGCCGGGGAGAAAGGCTTAGCCTGTATAGGCGGATGTCCAAAAAGCATCTCAAATGGTGAAATATGTAAGTCTCCTCTAGGCCTGCTTCTAAGATAAAATAGGGCCAGAGGGAGAATTTCAGGCCATTTTAAATGGGTCTCAGTGCATAATTTGCCAATCATAGTCTTAAGTTCTTTATTCATCCTCTCCACTTGGCCTGAGCTCTGGGGGTGATATGGAACATGGAATTTTGGAGTTATCCCCAAGCAAGAATATATTTGATTTAAGACAGAATCGGTAAAATGACTCCCTCTATCGGAGTCAATACGTGCTGGTAGGCCAAAACGAGGAATAATTTCTTTTAAAAGTATCTTTGCAACAAAATCTGCTGTGGCTCGGGTCGTAGGAAATGCTTCCGGCCATCTGGTTAGTTGATCTACAATTACTAGACAAAATTTATAACGTCCAGCTTTTGGCATTGTAATGAAATCTATCTGTAGATGTTCAAAAGGTGTGTAAGCCAGAGGACGTCCCCCAAAGGCTTTTCCACGATATGCATGTTGGTTATATGCCTGGCAAATAGGGCAGGCTGAACATACTTTAGAGGCTACAGTAGTTATACCAGGGGCTATCCATACTCTCTTTACAGAGTCCACGATGCCCTGGGTGCCAAAATGACCATTTTTATGAATAGATTGGCAAATTTGGTTATAGAAACTTCTAGGGAGCAGGGGTTTTCCTTCAGGTGACACCCATACTCCATTAATTTGTTTTGCTTTAAATTTTTGTTTCCATTTTTCCACTTCCTTTTCATTATAGGAGAGTGATAAATTTAAATTATCAGTGGTTGTTAATGTTAAAATTAATCCAGGTCCTTCTATGGCTGCTAGTTTTGCAGCGGCATCTGCTCGGTCATTTCCTCTAGAGACAGGGTCAGAGCCACCTGTATGGGCAGAGCAATGAACTACAGCTAGGGCTTTAGGCAGTTTGAGAACAGAAAGAACTTCATTAATAATTTCTGCATTAGCTATGGATTTTCCAGCTGAGGTTAAAAATCCTCTTTGGAGCCATAGCATCCCGACTGAGTGACAAATGCCGAAAGCATATCTAGAATCTGTATAAATTGTTGCCTTTTTATCCTTGGCAATTATACAAGCTTGTTTTAGAGCTATGAGTTCTGCTCCTTGAGCGCTAATGTTAGAAGGTAGTGAAGCTGACCATTCAGTGGCAAATTCTGAGACTACGGCAGCTCCAGTGTAACGTATGCCATCCCTCATAAAAGAGGAACCATCGGTAAATAAAATCAGATCTGCATTGTCTAAGGGAGTGTCCAAGAGATTATCTCGAGGCTTTTCTGCCATGGACACTAATGTTTCACAGTTATGTAGTGGTTCTCCTGAAGTAGGTAAATCTGGAAGCAAGGTGGCAGGGTTAAGAGTTGAACAGCGTTTCAAGGTAATATTTTCACTATTTAATAAGGTTATTTCATACCTTGTAATTCTCTGATCCGAGAATGCCTGTGTTCTATGTTTTACCAATAATGCTTCAATCTCATGTGGGCACATTATTGTTAATGGACATCCCAATACTAAATCAACGGTTTTTGTTACTAGTAAGGCTGTAGCAGCCACTCCTCTAAGGCATGGTGGTGCTCCTGCTGCTACTGGGTCTAGTTGGGCAGAATAATAAGCAATTGGGCGCTGAGAAGGTCCCAAAGTCTGAGTTAACACACCAGAGGCTACTCCTCTTCGCTCATGCACATATAAAGTAAATGGCTTGTTGTAATCTGGGATGCCTAGAGCAGGGGCAGACATGATAGCCTTTTTCAGATCTGTTAGAGCTGACAAGTGTTCAGGCTCTAATTTGAGGGGTTCAGGAACTGAATCCTTTGTTAATGCTATAAGGGGTTTAGTGATTTCCCCATAGCAAGGAATCCATTGTCTACAAAACCCTGTTGCTCCTAAAATTGCTCTCAGCTGTTTCTTAGTGGTAGGAGCACTCAATTTTTGAATGTTCTCAATTCGTTTTGGAGAAATATAACGAGCACCCGCAGTCAAGATGAATCCCAAATATTCTACTTTTTGGAGACACCATTGAACTTTATCCTTAGAGATTTTATGTCCTCTTTTGTGCAATTCCAAAAGAAGGTGTTTGCTATCTTCTTGACATGTTTCTGCATCTGTTGAAGCCAAGAGTAGATCATCTACATATTTGATTAATTTGCTATTTTTAAATGTTATATTGTCTGTGTCTTGGCTCAAAATTTGCTCAAATAAGCTCGGACTTTCGACATAACCCTGTGGCAGCCGACACCAGGTATATTGTGAGCCCTTCCAGGTGAAAGCAAAAATATGCCTGGAGTTTTCATGTATTGGTATGGAAAAGAAAGCTGAACACAAGTCTACTACTGTAAAGTATGTAGCTGTGCTAGGAATAGATGAAATAATAGTATGTATGTTAGAAACTACGGAGTGTCTCTTTATAACATGATTATTCACTGCCCTTAGATCCTGTACGAATCTATAGATGTGCTTGCCATCGGGTCCTTTTTTTGTTTTTTTAATTGGCAGGATGGGCGTGTTGTATTCAGATTTGCAAGGGATTATTATTCCCTGTTCTATTAATGAGTTAATAACTGGTGTAATACCCTCAATTGCCTCCTTTGAGAGGGGATACTGAGGGATAGAAGGAGGTGGGCTAGATTTAGTTTTTATCTGCACAGGAACAGCAGATTTAAGTAAGCCTACATCAGAAGAAGATGTGGCCCAAAGAGACTCTGGTATATCTTTAGGTATTTCAAAAATGGAAGGTTCTTTTGCCTCCTGGTTTTCCGAGAGAAGTACAGGGAGTAATTTTAAAGATTCCTCTGGTACTTCTAATGATAATGAGCCATCTGGGGAGCAGGTTATTGTGGCTCTGAGTTTGCATAGAAGGTCCCTCCCCAGTAAATTTAAAGGGGAGTCAGGCATCAAAAGGAAGGAGTGTTGTACCTCTAGGGGTCCTACAGACACCATTCTAGGAGGCAGTCTTTTAACTCTTTGGGTTATTCCTGATACTCCCATTACATTCTCTGAGCCAATAGAATAACATTGTAAATCAGGTGTTCTCTTTAATACAGACCAGGAAGCTCCGGTGTCTAATAGACAATCATAATAGGTGTTACCCACTTTTAAGGTAACATGGGGTTCATTAGTATGGGGAGGGCAGTGGATAGGGACAACGGGTAGTAGGACATCAGGGTCTGGGAAATCAAAGGTTGTATCCTCTGATTCCTGTGCCCCAGCCCCCCCCGGGCACCATCATTGTGTTTGGGATATTCCTTGGGCACCCCCCTGAAGGGCACCTCTCTGAGGGTCATTAGTACCTCGAGTATTTTTTGGACGAGCGCCATTTCTCATATATTGTTGAGTATTATCATTAAAATTTTCTTCAATTTGAGCATTGTCATTAAATTCCCAATTCCTATTTCTATAATTCTGGTTTCTAAAGTTCTTATTTCTATATTCATTATAGTTATTTCCATAGTCATTATTATAATTTCTAGAATTCTGGTTTCTATAACCATTATCATAATTTCTATAGTTATTATTTCTAAAACCATTATTAAACTGTGTATTCCTTCCAAACATCTTAAGAAAGGTTCTACATTCCATCATTTTGTGGCCCTTCTTCTCACAGAAGTGGCAAGTAATGGATTGATAATTGGATTTCTGGAGAGGGGCAATTGTCGTTGGTTCATCATCATGCCCACTTTCTAATTTAGTTATCCTATCTATTACACATCTCATTTTTTTCTTCATTTCCTCCATGTCATCATTATTCTCTTTCTCCTTTTCTTCGTTTCCCTTAAAAACATATATAGCTGTTTTTCGCAATTCTTCAAGGTCCATATCTGACCATCTTGGGCATTGTGTTTTAAAATAATTTTTAATTACTTTGCAAGAATTATTTACAAAGATTCTTCTAACTTGTCTTAAACTATTCTCTTTATTTAAGTCCCAATCTAAGTATCTGTCCCCAAACTCGATAATTCTGTCCATAAATCTGGAGGGTGTTTCGTTTTCCTTTTGCTTAATTTTTTCCAGTTCCATCCACTTATCTGTACTGTCCGCACATTCCTTCATGGCCGTGAGGATGGCCTCTCTACAACGGTATAGTTGTAGATAGTCCTCAGGATTATTATAGTCCCATTCGGGATCCTGAGATGGCCAATGTGCTGCATTACGCCCCCGGGTTTTGTTGACATGAGCAATTATTTTATTTTTTTCACGTTCACTTAAAAAAGCCTGTAGTAAGCTCTCAACGTCCTTGTAAGACGGATTATATTGAAAAAATATGTCTCCCATCTTTTTTGTTACTAGAAAAGGATCTTGTTCATATGTGGGGATATTTCGTGTAAATTCATTTATTTCTTGGGGAGTAAACGGTATCCTATGTCTTAAAGTCACCACATCCCCATTTCGTCCTATTTCAGGTACTTCTCTTAGAGGAAACAGGCCTCTAGTTGAATTTTGCACCTGTGGGTCAGTTTGACAAGGACAGGTTTCTCTAGGAGGACAAGATCTCCCTTGCATTGGAATTTGGTTTTCTGTAGGAGAAGGAACATGAGAAGCTGGGATTGCAGGGGAAGGGTTTTGGGGATTAAATTCAGACAAGATTTGCACTGCACGAGAGAAGCAGTCTGTTAACTGGGCTATAGGGAAGGTGTTTTCCATCTCTATTTCAGGGAAGGAAATTTCCTCATTCAAAGGTTCAGAAACAGGTCTGTTTCTGGTAGAGTGGGTGTTTGCCCATTGATCCTGTAAGAAACATTTTAGATCTTCTAATTGGGCTTGCATTTTATCCTCAATTTTTCCTATTTTATCTTCCATATCTCCCATTTTATCCTCAATATTTCCTATTTTATTCTCAATATTTCCTATTTTATCCTCAAGTTTTTCTATTTTATTCTCAATATTTCCTATTTTATCCTCAATTTTTTCTATTGTATCCTCAATTTTTTCTATTGTATCCTCAATTTTTTCTATTTTATCCTCAATATTTTCTATTTTATCCTCAATATTTTCTATTTTATCCTCATTTTTTCTATTTTATCCTCAACATTTTCTATTTTATCCTCAATATTTTCTATTTTATCCTCATTTTGTTTTATTTTATCCTCATTTTGTTTTATTTTATCCTCATTTTGTTTTATTTTATCCTCATTTTGTTTTATTTTATCCTCAATATTTTTTTATTTTTTCATCTCTAAATATAGTATTGAGGAGTACAAAAATGACAGTACCTATTAATATAAAAATTTGGAGGTATCCTTCATTCCTCAATGCCCCTACTTCTTCAGCTGCCATATAATTGTCAAAGAATGTAGTACTCATTTTTATATGTATATTTTGTAATTTCACAAAACACGTGGGGAGCAGGGCAAAGCAACAAACTTTCCACAGGGTTTTTTTTTTTTTTAATCCAGGAAGTTGTTCCTTAAGGGAAAGGATATTTAGAAACAGTTCTTCCAGCCAGGACTTTAGAGTCCTGTTGCTGAGATTTAAAAACAGCTGTTTTCTGTCTATCAGAGTCACACAGCTGGGAAGTATCTGAGGTCCGATTTGAACCCAGGACCTTCTGCCTCTAGGGCTGGCTCTCAATCCGCTGAGCTACCCAGCTGTCCCTTAAGATTAAAGGGAAGAAAAAGAAAAAACTGCTGATTCCAATTTAACTTAAGGAGAAAAGAGAAAAAGTTTTTTATACTCACGTGTTCTAGCAGCTGTGTCTTTAAGCCAAGTTTTTTTTTTTTTTTTAAAAAAAGGACTAAGTGGTGAAACAGTATAGTAAAAAGGCAAGGAAAAAGTTTTATTGAGAGGATTCTTTAGACTCCCGTGTGGTCAGCCACAATGTTACAAGGGAATCACTTTAAAAGACTGATATATATTAATTTAAGGTCGCCAAGGAATCAGCTATGTAATTCCTAAATGAAAAACTCAAGTCAGCCGTCAGCCTTTTTTGGAGTTTAATTACAATAGGAGCAAGAAAGGAATTAGAGATATATATAGAGAGAGAAAGGGGAGAGAAGGGAATAGGGCTTAAATACCCCTTCTGTTTAGGCTGGGCCAAAAGGCCCAAGCCCTTAGATAGCTGGGGCAAAGAAAAGAGATCAGTCCCTTTCACTCACGTGTCCAAAATGGAGAAACAGTCTCAGAGGCCCCCACCTTCAGCTTCCTTCAGAGCAAGCTTCCTCAGAGCCCAGGAACCACACAGACCAAAAACTCAATCCTCTCCCCCGAGTCTCCAGACCCTCCTATCTTTAAGGAAACCATCCAAGTTGCCTCCCCTCAGTCCTCACATCTACCAATCACTCTTCATCAATTTCCCTGTCAATGGAGGCTCTCGCTTAACCCAGGACCGCCCAGAGGTTTCTGGCTTTTGCACATGTCTGTTGAAGGTCATATTTTTCAAATGATTAAATCTTTACTCCTTTGTTCCAGCCCTTTCTAAATCCTGTTAACTTGAGTATGGTAGAGATTGGAATAATTAAATTTTGATCTAGGCTGCAGCCCTTACTCAATCCTATTAGGACTGAATAGGGTGGAGTATCTCCATTGTATCAATTCTAAAATCAATCAAGACTCAAAGAAATTCCTGTTCTATGCTCAAGCATAGGTCAAAGTCCTTTCCATTGTTCAGCAAAGGGTTTCTGTCCTAAAGTAATCTTAAGAAGGGAAGAGAAGGAACCTCCCATGCCAATGGAGTTCCCATTCCAATAGACTATCAGTAAGAAATTTTCCAAGTATGAAATATCCCAATGGTGAAATTTTCAACAATTATAAGTCTAAGGAAATTTGAGGTTTACAGTTGAGAAAGGTAGGCAAAGAGTTGATTTTGTGGAATAAAGAAAAGTGAAAGTAAAACTTCCCACAGAGGAATCCTGATCAACTACTTGGACATAGGCCAATTTTGGTATCCTGGGGCCATGCCTAAGCCAACAGCAGAGCACCCCTGTCCTATTCTTGAATGCCCAAGTACTGGCTCCAATCTTCAGTGAGACCTAAAATCGATCACACTTGACCTTTTCAAACCTGCACTGAGGTGCAGCCCCTAGCCCCAGGGCAAAATAGCTTACAATGCTCTAATTCCTGCAGGTTTTCAGCAGGAAAAACAGTTTTCAGAATTCCCACTACACAGACAAAAAAAAATAGGAATATGAGAAAACAGCAAAAGGAACACTTAACCATAGAAAATTTTTGCAGAGGTAAAGAGTAGCAAGGCACTGATTAAGTAGGGAACAATCAGAGCAAAGCAAGCACATGCAAAACTTCAAAGAAAATTGGGAATTGGACTCAGGCATTGGAAGAACTCAAAAAGGAATTCAAAAGCCAAACAAGAGAGGTAGAATAAAATTGGAGAAAAGAAATGGAAATAATACAAAAAGAAAATAACAACTTTAAAATAAAAAATTGGCCAACAGTAAAAAGAGGCCCCAAAATCCAATGAAATAAAGAGTTCCATGAAAAGTAGAATGGACCAAATGGAAAAGAAGGATCAAGAGATCATGGAAGAAAATTAGTCTTTAAAAATTAGAATTGAGCAAATAGATGTTAATGACTTCACGAGATACCAAGAATCAATAAGACAAAGTCAATAGCATGAAAAAAATAAAATAAAATATGAAATATCTCACTGAAAAACACAACTGACCTAGAAAGTAGATCCAGGAGAGACAATTTAAGAATTATTAAACGATCTGAAAGTCATGACCAAAAATAATAAAAATCCAAAACAGCACATAACAAGAACTTATCAAAGACAACTGCCCTGGTGTTCTTGAAGAAGAGTTTAAAATAGAAATTGAAAGGATCCGCAGATCACCTCCTGTAATAAGCCCCCAAATAACAACTCCCAGGAATGTGATAGCCAAGTTCAATACCTCCCTAACTAAGGAGAAAATACTACAAGTAGCCAAAGAGAGACAATTCAAATATCATGAAGCAGCAGACAGGATATGGCAGTTTCCAACTTGAAGGACTGGAAGGCATAAGATATATTCTTAAAAGTAAGGGAAATGGGCTTACAACCAAGAATCATCTACCCATCAAAACTGACTATATTCTTTCATGGGTAAATATGGTTATTTAATAAAATAGAGGATTTTCAAGCATTCCTGAAGAAAAGACCAGACCCCAGCAGGAAATCTGATGTTAAGAGAAGCATAAAAAGGTAAATAAAAAAGAGAAAAAAATTAAGGAATTCAATAAGGTCAATTTTTTATATTCCTACATGAAAAGATAATATTTGTAACTAAAAATTTATATCATTACCATAGTAGTTAAAAGTATACATATACTGAGGGTATGGTAGTAAACTGTTTAGGATGACATATGGGGAAAAAATCAAGTTTTGAAAAAGAGGATTACATTGAGAGAAATGAGAAGAGAAAGGTAAAATGGACCAAATTATGTCACATAAAGAGGTACAGAGAAGAAGAAAAAAAAACTTATTGTGGAGGGGAGGATGAGGGTGGTAAAATGCAATAAATAACCTGCAGTCTCAGTAGCATTTGGCTCAGAAAAGGAAAAACATCCAGATTCTCTGGGTTATATAATCCTATATTGTCTTAGACAGAGGTAGAAGAGATTAAGAAAGGGAGTGGTGGGAAGGGAAGTAATATAAGGGAGAGGGAATGAGGTGATTAAAAGCAAAACTTTTGTGTGGAAGGTTAGAGTGAAAGGAAAAGGTGAACGGTAAAAAGAGGAAAATAAGATAGAAGGGAATACACAGATGACAGTCATAATTGTGAATGTAAATGGGTTGAACTCATATATAAAAAAGAAGCATATGTTAGAGTAGATAAAAAACCAGAATCCTATGATATGTTGTTTAGAGGAAACACATCAGAGGCAGG
This sequence comes from Monodelphis domestica, assembly GCF_027887165.1. Lineage (NCBI taxonomy): Eukaryota > Metazoa > Chordata > Mammalia > Didelphimorphia > Didelphidae > Monodelphis > Monodelphis domestica. Next base: position 564,628,448 of record NC_077227.1, read on the forward strand.
TAGATACACATGGAGTAAAGGTAAGGTGATGGAACAGAATCTATTGGGCTTTAACTGAATTAAAAAAAAGAAAGGGTGCAAATATGATCTCAGACAAACCTAAAGCAAACATAGATATGATTAAAAGAGATAAGGAAGGTAATTACATCTTAATAAAAGGTAATATAGACAATGAAGTAATATCAGTACTTAACTTATCTGAACCAAATGGCATAGCTCAAGATTTTTAAAGGAGAAATTAAAGGAGCTTAAGAAATAAATAGACAGTAAAACTTACTAGCGGGGACCTCAATTTTCCTCTACCACTACTAGATAAATCTAAACAAAAAATTAACATGAAAGAAGCAAAGGAAGTGAATAAAATTTTAGAAAAGTTAGACTTAATAAATATCTGAAGACAACTGAATGTAGATAAAAAGGAATGTATCTTATTTTCAGGAGGACATGTACATACACAGAAATTAAACATGTACTAGGGCATAAAAACTTCACAACCAAATACAGAAAAGCAGAACAAATAAATGCAACTTTTTCAGATCATAATTCAATAAAAATATAATCAATATGAGTTCATGAAAAGGAAAAAATTAAAATTGATTAGAAAATAAATTATCTAATTCTTCAGAACACATGAGTCAAGAATAAATCATAGAAATAGTCTCCAACTTCATTAATGAGAATGATTTATAGGAGACAATATATAAAATTTTATGGGATACACCAAAATCAGCAATTAGAAGAAACTTTATATTCCTGAAAGCTTATATCTATAAAATAGAGAAAATTTAGATCAATTAATTGGGCAGGGAACTAAAAAAAACTTGAAAAAGAACAAATTTTAAATGCCCAATTAAAGATCAAATTGGAAATCCTAAAAATTAAAGGAGAAATTAATAAAATTGAAAGTAAAAGAATTATTAAACTAATAAATAAAATGAAGTTGGTTATTAAAAAACATAAAATAGATAGAATATTGGTTAATTTGATTTAAAAAAGAATGAAGAGAATCAAATTACTAGTATCAAGAATGAAAACAGTGAACTCATCTACAATGAAGAGGAAATTAAATCATTAGAAGCTCATTTGTCCAATTATATGACAACAAACTTAACAATCTTGGTGAAAAGGATGAATATTTACAAAATAATATATAAATCACTTAGATTAACAAAAGAGGAAATGAAATACTCAAATAATGCCATCTCAGGAAAAAAAATTGAACAAGTCATCAATGAATTCCCTAAAAAAAGTCTCCAAAGCCAAATGGATTCACAAGTGAATTCTATTCAAACATTTAAAGAACAATTAATTCCAATGTTATATAAACTATTTAATGAAATAAGCAAAGAAAGACTCCTATCAAATTCTTTTTATGGCACAAATACGGTGCTGATACCCAAGTCAGCAAGACCAAAAACAGAGAAATGAAATTACAGAAAATTTTCTTAATATGTATTGATGCAGGAATTTTAAATAAAATACTAGCAAAGAGACTACAGCAATATATCACAATAATTATTCACTATGACTGGGTGAGATTTATATCAGGGATTCAAGGATAGTTTAATATTAGGAAAACTATCAGCATAATTGACCATATTAATAACCAAATTAACAGAAATCACATGATTATCTCAATAGATATGGATAAAGCCTGACAAAATATAATACCTACATATATATATATATACATATATATATATATATTTAAGCACTAGAAAGCATAGGAATAAAAGGGCTCTTCCTTAAAATAATTTGCAGTATCTATCTGAAACCATCAGCAAGTATCATCTATAATGGGAATAAGTTAAAAAAATTTCCCAATAAGATCCAGAGTGAAGCAAGGATGCCCATTGTCATCACTATTATTTAATATGGTTCTACATATTATAGCTTTATCAATAAGAAAAGAAAAAGAAATTTAATGAGTTAAAGTAGGTAAAGAGAAAATTAAACTCTCATTCTTTGCTGATAATATGATGGTATAGACAAAAAACAGAAATCACATGAACACAATTACAAAATATTTTTCACAGAAATAAAGTTAGATGTAAACAATTGAAAAAAATCAATTGTTTATGGAAGGCCAATATAATATAGTAGTAGTCTCTCAGTAACCGAGGATGACAATTGTCTTTGTGCATTTTCATCTATGATAGATGAGTGTGCACAAAGATACTTGTGCGTGAAAGAGATTTAAGTGGAAAAGCCGAGGCACAGAGACAGTCCCACTCTCTTGGCGTTGGAAGCCTGTGTCCAATGGTATGAAAAATTGTTACGTCTGGAGACTTCCTCAGCTGCATTGGATGGCCATGTTGTCTTTTGTGCTCCAAAATGCCCTAAGCACTCCACAGTGCTTTGCTGAGTTACCATCTCAGCTGTTGAACCTTCTTATTGGTTTCTTCTATCTGTTCGGCCCAAGCAGTCTTCACATGCTGGGTGAGCAAGGCCCTGGTTCACCAGGGGTCAACATCGACCCGATGGCTACCCTCACAAAGTTTACCCAGCCTGTCGAAGCCATTGCCCGGGGTGTAGCCGCTGCCGCATGCTAGCAGCTACTGGGAGCCACAAGTGAGAGCTGGGTGTCAGGTGAGGGTCAGAGCCTGGAGAGCTGCCCTAGGAGGGCACGACAAGCCCTCCATACCAGAGATACTACCCCTCCCTGAACACCCCATACACCCCAATCTAGTATAATAAAATGACATTCCTACCTAAATTATTTTACCTATTATGTGTGATAAAAATCAAACTACCAAAATATAGTTTATGGAACTAGAAAAATTAGCAGCAAAATTCATCTGGAAAAAAGAAAGATCAAGAATATCTAAGAAACTAGTGAAAAATGTGTGAAGAATGGTGACCTAGTGGTACAGATCTAAAACTGTACTATAAAGCAGAAATCATCAAAATAATCAGGTAGTGGCTAAAAAAAGATGGGTGGATCAATGGAATAATGTTTGATGAACCCAAAGATCTCAGCTTTGGGGATAAGAAATCACTATTTGATCAAAACTGCTGGAAAAATTGAAAAAATAGTATGGCAAAAAATAGGTATAGATCAACATCTCATATACCAAGATAATATCAAAATAAATATATGATTTAGGCATAAACAGTGATATTATAAATAAATCAGGGGAATATAAAATAGTTTACTTGTCAGATTTATGAAGAAGGGAAGAATTTATGACCAAACAAGAGACAGAGAACATTTCAAGATGTAAAATTGAAAATTTTAATTATATTAAATTAAAAAGGTCTTGTACAAACAAAATCAATGTGACCAAGATGAAGGAAAACAACAAACTGTGAAAATATTTATGACAAAGTTGTCTGATAAAGGTCTAATTTCTCAAATATATAAAGAATTAAATCAAATTTTAAAAAATACAAGTCATTCCCCAATTGACAAATGGTCAAAGAATATGTATAGGTAGTTTTCAGATGAAGAAATCAACACTATCAATAATCTTATGAAAAAAAAAATGTTCGAAATCCTCCTTGATTAGAGAATTGCAAATCAAAACAACTCTGAGGTACCACCTCATACCTATTATATTGGCCAATATTACAGTAAAGGAAAATAATAAATGTTGGAGGGGATGTGGCAAAATTGAGACCCTAATGCAATGTCGGTGTAGTTGTGAACTGATCAAAACATTCTGCAGGAAAATTCAGATTTCCAAAGGGCTATAAAACAATGCATACCCTTTGATCCAGTAATACCACTACTAGGTCTGTATCCCAAAGAGATTTTTAAAAATACAAAAGGTCCTGCTTGTACAAAAATATTTATAGCACCTCTTTTTGGGTGGCAAAGATTAGGAAATTGAAGGATATCTATCAATTGGGGAATGGCTGAACAGACTGTGGTATATGATGATGATAGTACCATGCTGTAAGGAATGATGAACAGGGTAATTTCAGGAATAACCAGAAACATCTACAAGAATTGATGTAGAGTGAAATAAGCAGAACCACTAAAACATTGTACCTAGTATCCAAATTATCAATAACCATCTCTTTAACATGTTATTTAGAATTATTTGGGAATATAAATCTAGATCAATGGCTTAGTTAAAGAATATACTTTCTTCTCTTTTTTTTGAAATTATGATATTTGCCTCAAACCAATTCTGTGATACCCCACCTATGATCTAGAAATCTTTAAAGGTCATGTATAGTGACTTACAAATCACATCTGCCTTTCTTTAAAACCTCAGAGATTTAGCCTAGTGCCTGGCACATTGTAGAAGCTTTATAAAAACTTATGACTTGACTTCTACTAATTCATCCCCTAGTTTAGGATAGGATTAATCTGTGTCTCTGGATTCAAACTCTTCTAAAACAAGCTAAATGTTCTTTTATTGTCTTCTTACTTAACTTTGTTTTAATGTCCTTTTTTGTTCAGCCCTTTCTTAGTCAAAAGACCATTTTCCTTGACAGAAAGGAGAAACAGATAAAAATTAAATAGTTCTACTTTTTTCTCTTTTGCCAGTTGTCATCATATCCCTCATGAGCAGCAGGTCTATCCCTTCTCAGATCCTCCTTTCCCCAAATATAGCTATCTCATTCACATGTGTCAGGAAAAGGCTGATGATAAATGACCATGCTCAATTTTTTCCATATTTTCACATTCACTGTGATGGTTAATGAAATGAAAAAAAATCATATTCAAAGTTGAAATTGTATAGTTAGTGGAAAAGACAGGCACCTTATTATAGTGTTGGTAGATCTATGAATTGATCTAGTCATTGTGAACAGTAACTTGGAATTATACTAAAAAATGAAAATAAAATGTACATATTCTTTGATCCAGTGTTCCTGCTACTAGGTAAACAAGGTCAGAAACAGAAAGGTTACATTTGTAAAATCAAAGAAGAAGCCCTGAATTTTATGTGTATCGATTGAGAAATGGGGATTCAAAATTGGTTCAGCTGACAGAGCATCAGGTTTAGAGTCAGGAAGATCTGTATTCAAATCTGTACTCAGATACTTGGTAGCTATATGACTGTGGGCATGTCATTTAACCTTTATGAAAAGCAGTGTAAACATATGTAACAAAAACACCAAGAAGAAATTGAATTACAATGTCCAAACTTCTTCCAAATAAAAGATCAGGAAATATATCTCTCATATATATTTTCAGAGGTGAGGAACTAAGAGTGTAGAACATTAAATGGAAAGAGAGAGGAGAGAGAGAGGAAAAAAAGAAAGAGGAGAGAGAGAGAGAGAGAGAGAGAGAGAGAGAGAGAGAGAGAGAGAGAGATTTGGTTAATTAGTTAATTAATTTTAATAAAATGCTTTTCTTACCTATTTTCCTCTATTCTTTCTTAAAAGGGGTGCTCTTTGGATAGAGAAGAAGAAACATATTGAAAAATTATAATAGAAAGCATAAGTTGTATCATTCAAAGTAATATATGTCATGCACATTTTTAAAACCCAAAGGTATCAATATCTAATAGAATATGAGACTTTATTAACTTTATTAATGAGGCCTGACTCTAGAAGCAATTGTTCACTTTTCCCTGTCTTCTGAAAGAATCATACCCAAATGACAATTAAAAAGATAGATAGACACAGAGACAGAGAAAGGGATACAAAGACATAGAAAGAGAGATTGGGGGATTAAGTCTTAAATAGTTAAATATTATATATTCATAGATGGTCAAAAAGAATGCATTAAGTACTTTTTACGTGCCAGGTACTATGAAAAGTATTGAGCATACACAAAGGGGAAAAACATGTTCTTTGCCATCGTGAATTCCCATTTTAGCTGGAGAGAGAACAAATAATTGTATACATAGCAACAAATATATAATAAATATACACAAATATTCACATTATAAAAGGAAGATAATATCAGAGAAAATAAGAAAAGGAGAATACAAAAAGATTATCTGAAGAAGTGAACTGAGTCTAGAAAGAAACAAAGAGGCAGATATGACGGGAAAATATTTTTTGGCATATTAGACAACTTGTTTTGGAAAGGGAAGGAGTTGGGGACTGGCATATTCTATGTCAACCATCACTGAAACATGGATAACCATAAGTCAAAAGGATAAAGTTAGAGATGAGGTGTTTTTTTTTTCCTAGTAAAAACTACTAACGAAGATTTTATTAATTTGAAGTTAATTGCTTCTGATAAGATGTAACAAAAATACATTTCTATTTGGATAATATTACAATGAAATTCAAACCAAATCACTTCAAATTATTATTTATTATATCCTCACCTTATTAAATGCTACTTAATTTAATTTGTCTTTGGTTTTAATTTTTTTTTCACCCAATGAACTTTCACTCCCTGAAAAGCAGTATAACTGTGGCTATAGCATGCATAAGCTGCTGAAGTTTTAACAAGAAAAGTCTTTAAATCACTTTAAGCAATCTGTCTCATATGCAATTTTTGTCTCAACCCTTAGGGTTTTACTCACAGTTTAATGAAAAGCATTGAGGAAGTCCTAAATGCTCTCTTGATATTTTCTTCTTTCTCTACATAATCCCTCCTCGGGGACTTGGGTACATTGTCTCTCCTGTAAAGTCAAGAACAGAACAGAAAGATATATACAGGATGTGAGATTAATGTAGACCACATTAATCCCCAAAGAGCATCTTAATTCAGGACATTGTATGTATGACAAAATTATTAGCTTCATTAATCTCTCTTTTTTTCTCTTTCTCTCCCCACAAACACCTGCCCACACATTCTTTTCTTTCTCTTTCTCTAATTTTTCTGAAGAATAGGAAATTAACACTAAAACAGAACTATTATTCATTTCATTAGCCTTTGTTAATCTATTGTTTATAATTTGTTTTCCATGAGCACCAAACTACTTTTCAAAAGATTGTAACCTCTTCTATCCTTTCTTGGCTTCTCTTTAAACTCTTTAAACAAAACTTTTAAACAGTCAAGCTTTGAAACCACCAAAATAGAAAGACCTTCATTATGGACTCATTGAAGAACTGTGTAAATTTCATCACAAGACCAGCCTCTCTCCATGCTATATATATATATATATATATATATATATATATATATATATATATATATATGCCAATATGTGACTTTTAAAGAGTCAGCAACTCATAATAAGGATCTAATAAGCATCATGAATCCTGAATCTTTATAAAAATTTGAGAAATAGTAACTTTAAGAAACCAGTTCATATAAATGAGATGACAATGTATAAACTTTTGAAACTAATCTAGCTTTAATAAAATGTATTTTGATGTTTAATTTTTGAGAGAAATAGAATGATTAGCTGGGTGCTAATCAGAAATATATGAAACTGAAGTCATATGAATTATAATTAGGATGCAAAAATCCTTCCATCACTACCAATATAACTATTTACCACATGTCTTTGCTGTTAAAATTTCAAATGCTTCACTTGTTCTTTCTTCTTTGGACATCCTGAGTATTGTCCATAGACTCTGCTTATGAAGAAATATTATTATTTTATAGATAATTGGTTATAGCATTTTCTGAGCTAACTTGGGGAGCAGATGATTCATTTTTTCAAAAAGTATTATATTTTTAGTAAAAGCTTATTTTGAACAAATATGTCTTTGGAATCTTTAGCTATTTTAATATTTTAAGAAGACAGAAGATGGTTGCAGCTTGTTTCTTCCATTCGATAATAGAAATGGGTACATTTTCAGTGTACTGCTATTCAACAAGAGAACTGAGGTTAACTGTAGTAACCACTACATAACCACAGGTTAATTTATAGTAACCACTACATAACCAAGGAGTGAGTGGGTATATTTACCTCAAGCCATTAGGAATCCAACTGGAGAAAATGTATAAGTAGCTGTGATTGATAGTAGTAAAATTCTGGGATCTTCTTGGATTTAAGAAAGGGACCTGAAACATTATAATGGAGAGTGCAGACAAACACTATGATCACTCAATCGGGTTGCCAAATTTTATAAACAAAACCATAATATAGAGAATAGATGACTAAACAAATCAGGGAAAACCTTGAACCAAAGATAGCTACTGCATGTATTTGTCTTGTAAAAAATAGATGACAGAAATAATAAAAATGAGTCATTGTCAAGATAAGTTGAGTAGAGGTAAGTTGAGCAGTTCTGTGGGAGCCTTTTTATGATTCTGTTCTAAAACAGGCTACTTGAGATCTTAAAGGCTACACAATTCTGTCTCTGAAATCTAGAAGTCACTCCCTTGGTGATTGATCCTGCAATTTGTCTTTCAACCAACCAATAAATCAATAAAAAATCTAAGTGTTTGTTTTACACCAGGTAAAACTAGGTTCTGAGAATACAAAGATGAATGAAATAGTCCCTGTCCTCAAGAAGCTTGAATTCTAATGTAGAAGACAACATGTATACATGTAAGTATATAAAAGGTAAGTACAAAATGGTGTTTAAGGGAATACTAAACTACCACCTGGAGGGACTAGGAAAAGCCTCTTACTAAAATGGCACTTGAGTTGAATCTTAAACCAAATGATGGATTCTAAGAGGCTGTATTGAATAAGAAGAAGATTCAATGCAGGAGGGCAGTGCAAAGCAATGAAGAAATCAGGAGTGTTCTTGTCAGTGGCGATAGATCAGGATGACTGTACCAATGAAGACTTGGAGGGGAGTCATGTTATAGGAAGAATCCAGGTTGCAAATAAATAGAGGAATTTATATTTGATCTTGAAAGGTACTAGAAATTATAAATAGGAAGATCCTTCATGGGCAGGCCTGTGCTTCATAAAAAGCATTTTTCCTACTATGTAAAGAATGAATTTGAGCAAGGAGAGACTTAGGGTAGGGAAAATAGTTAGAAGATATAATATTAATCAATACAAAATTATAACTAAAAATAAATATACAAACACATAATATTCCTTACTTAGATACTTCAATTTAACAAACACTTAGGTGATGAGTTTGAGCAAAACACTGGGTTAAACTATGAGGATACAAAAAAAGAAAGCAAAACAATTCCTTCCCTTAACTATGCTAATCTAGGAAGCATTGATTAAGCACCCACTAGGGACAAGTTACCACACTCAGCTTTGAGAATATGTTAACATATAAGATTATAATATATATATATATATATATATATGGGTGTGTGTATATGTATGTATATATATATATATATGTACAAGTAAATATTCTGTCCCTTTATTGTCATTTTCATATTGAGCATTTTAGTAAATATTTTAATCATTTATTAAGGGATGTAAGCTATTAACAGTTAAAGTTTAGGAAAATATTTTGTTAAATAAAAATGCTAAAGTATATTTGTGAAAAAAACATGGTTTTCATATGAGATTCCAAGAGTTTGGGACAAGAAAATATAGTAGAAATACTTATAGTATGTATAAATTCTAGAAAATAGGAGACTGAGGCTGAAGAATGAAAAAAAATCAGTAGATGAAGAACTATAAAGGGACCAAAAATAAAAAAATGCTTGTCAGAGCTATGGAAAGAGATTAGGATGAAAAAAAAAAGACTTTAGTTCTGTTTCATTTCATCCATGTACTTTGCTCTATAAGAGCTAGTTATGCTACTTTGGCTTGCCCAGGATCAACCTGAGCTCTATGCTATGAGCTCTATTATGACTGGACATTGCATTTGCTACACTTAAAATCCAGATTGTTCTGTATAGCCCATAGATAGCCAGCTTACTGAACTTTGCTATTCCCTGGCTAAAAGAAAATTGCTATCCCAATTAAGAGGTAATATTTTCTAAGGAGTATTTAAATATTATTTAAAGTAGCTTAGAAAGGCTATATTCAAGGAGAGAAGAGACTGTCCAACTGGAGAACTGTAAAAACTAACTAATACTTATGTAAGAAAATTGGTTTTATGTGCTCTAGACTTTCCTGAATTGACCATTAACATCAAAATAGCAATTCATTGCTTCTGAGTTACCCAAATCACATGGTTTTTCTTCCTTCATTTGCTTCCAAAGTTATTGTGTTTATTTTGATATATTTTATTATTCATGCACTTACTTAATATGTATGTTAATGATGGTATTATTTCTTTTGCCTTATGGCTTTTGAGGCAGCTTGGTGGAGGAGTGGGTGGGTTATTTGGCCTGGAGTCAGAAAGCTATGTCTTCAAATGCATTTTCAGACACTTGCTAGGTTTGTGACCCAGAGCAAATCCCTTAAATTCTCTTGGCCCCTGTTTCCTCATCTCAAAAATAGAAATAATACTAATATTGATCCCTTCAGGATTGTTGTATCAATTAGACAAAATTATAAAGTTCTTGGAAGGGTGCCTAGCATATAGTAAGCCCTTCACAGTATAAATATTAAATATTACTTACTACTACTACTATGACTATGACTACTAACTACTACTACATAAATATTATGCTTAAAATATAGAAATGTCACTTTTTTGAATGGCTAGTTAGTGTTAACAGAAAATATTGGTAGAATTTCTAGAGTAAAAAGTAATGAGTAAGGGGAATGTATGCTTCCTCAGCACAGTTAGTGCTAGACCTGTAAGAGAATTCAAGTGAAACTATGTGATGGTAGTCCTTCTATGGCAATCTAGACTCTATTGTAAAAGAAGAGTGGAGTAAGTGAACCATCTCAAAAGATTGTGTAGGCATTCATATGCTTAGGTTAGAGGTACGAGTGGCCATACCATCTACAGCACATAAGGAAATATGGGAGAGGGAAAAGTATGAACAAATAATTAATACCTGAACTGAGCTTTGGATTAAGATGAGTTTTCTGAGAGAGAAATATGAGAGTAATTCTATTCCAAATGTAAGGGATAGTTTATATAAATTCAACGACAAGAGATATAATGTCATGTGTAGTGGTCTCAGATATTTCAATCATAAAGTGCATGAAAAAGAATAGTGTGAAGTAATGATGGAATTATAAGTGGAAGCCAGGCTCTGGAAGGCTATGAAGGGCCTTCCTTAAATATCAGTCTAAGGAATTTTATTTCCTCTTATACGCAATAAGGAATCCCTAAATTTTGGAGCACAAGGACTCCATAATCAGAAATGTACCTCAAGAAATTCATTTTGGTAGCTTTTGTGGAGGATGAATTGAAGGAGAGATTGGAAACCAAAAATAAAATGATGAGACTATTTCTATAGTAGAGGAAAAGGGTGATGATATGGTGATTTTGTGAGTGAAGAAAAACAATGAATAAAAGGGAAGTTGTTAGGGTAAAAGGGACAAAATATAGCAACTGATTTACTATGAGGGCCATAAAAGAAGGAAGAATCAAAGAGGGCAATTTATTAACTTGGATGATGGGGAAATTGCTTGTGCCTTAATAGAAATAAAGAATTCTAAAGTTGGGGTAGGTTTAACAGTAAAGATAAGGAGTTTTCTTGGACATGTAAGAAATAAATTTGGGACTCTGGTCTTGATTTTTCATAAAGTTTATTAGAATTTACTTGGATAGGTAAAGGCAGAGAGTGTGAATCTTAAAATTTCTCAGACTTGTGATTGTTAAAAATTCTCAGACTCTACCTTTGAACATTTGGTTAAGATCATTCCCCATTTCAAACAATGAAGGTACTTGATCAGGAATGTAGGAACTCTAACATTACTCCACCCATACTTAGCATATTTTAGGGGAAGATAAAGTTGTGAACTCCTTACTGAACAATGAAAAAGTACTTAACCCATACTTATAGTGAGGCAAAAACCCAAAGCTAGGTCTATTTTTATATCTAATACAAAAGGGTGCTAAGTACCTATGAAGGTCAAATTAATCGCTAAAAGGTCAGGCAACTTGTAAACTTGCAAGGGGCAAAGAGGTGTGAACTTACTCAGAAGTTTTAGTCTACCCAGAGAAGTTGAGAACTAAGGAAGATTTGAATTAAGAATGGTCAGTCCTGTGAAAATGTCTACTGTGATTGGTAGATGTGAAAACTTAGGGGAGGTGACATAGGAGAAAATTCTCTTTAAAAGGAGGTCAGAAAGGCCTCTGAGGAGGCAGCTTGCCAAAGCTGAATTGAAGGGCTAGGTGGCTGAACATAGTTGAGCTGAGGAGCTGAACGGGTGGGTCTCTCTGAACACTAGAATCTTGCTTGGGACAAATCTTGTGGTGAGTGGATTAAAGACTGACTGATCTCTCTCTTAAGGATTAAGTCTAGGCTAGCCTAGCCCTTTTCTCTATTTCCTCTTACTCTCTCTCTCTCTCTCTCTCTCTCTCTCTCTCTCTCTCTCTCTCACTCTCACTCTCTCTCTCTCTCTCTTTCCTTGATTCCTTATTTGTATTAATTAAAATCTCCATAAAACCCAGCTGACTTGGGTATATTTAATATTTGGGAATTTTCCCATGGCGACCACTATATTTTTGATTTGAAACCATATTTTCATGGTCACAGTTTATGCCAACCACTCTTTTATCTGTAACAAGAGTTAGAGGGAAAAGCCTATTCTAGCTACCCAGTTGGTGCTCTCAACCTGGCTCCCTCAGCCACCTTCTTCTTGGCTGTTCACCACACAAAAGAGAGAGCAAACCCTTCCTGGACCATTGCTTTTATTCCTTCTTTTCCATCTGGATCAAGTTCATAATCATATCTGGGATCAAACATGTAGGGCTCAGTCCCGTGACCCAAGCTAAATGATGTATTACCCAGAACAGTGGGGAAGGGGAGAACTTTCCTCACCCACACATGTTGAGTTTGAGATCTCAATAGCAAATGACATTGACTATTTATTGGGGGGGGGGTGGGAAGGAGACTACATTTAGAATAAGATAACCTTGGTTTAGTGAATAATTCTTCCATTTTCATCTTGTATGACCATAAGCAGATTGTTTCTCCCATGCTCTCCCATAATCCAGTCTTTGACTTCCTCCTTTCTTGTTTAGGTTGACAATTCTGGATTTTGGCTTGTTCCAACCCCTGTGGAGTCCTGACCATTGTTTTGATCTCATGAACTTCCTTAAGCTTGAAGGTTATGCAGGTTAACCACCTTCACTGCCTATAATGGTTTTTTTTCGGAGCTTAAATACTAGTCACCGCTTTGAATTGATCATAACCTCTTGTTTTTCATTATTACCTCATATCACAACAGTGCATCTAATTTCACCTAAATCAAGAGTGCTTTCTTGTTTCTATAGTAAATTAGGTTCTACAGAGTTATATTACTTTATAAATGTGAGTTTCATTAGCTAATCCCTTGATTTCATCATAGGCCCAGACCTTTTATATCTTCTTATATTCTTCTTCCTTAATTTTTTTTCTCTTTTTCTGGTCTCAGTTGCTCTGCCCAGAATGACACCTGAGAAGTAATTTTGTTACCCAAGATTTCCAGGGTGGATTCTTATTATACAATAATTATTAATTCCATGTCCCTTCCATATAATTCCACTCCCTTGTCCCTTTCCAACTTGCCAACTGATCTTATTTCAATATCATCATGATTTAATTGATGGCCTTTTTTCTTCAGTTAAAGGCAGCAAAGCAGTGCAGCAGATAATATACTGGATATTAAATCAGAAAGATGAGTCTAAATCAAATTCCACACACTAATCATTTATGTTACCTTCAGCATGACTTTTAACCTTTGCTTGCCTCAGTTTCTGCAACTATAAAATGGAAATAATAGTAGCACTTGACTCACAGGGTCGTTTGAAGATTAAATGGGACAATGTTTGTAAAAAATACTTAGTGTCAGAAAGGATTGTGCAAAAATAAGATGAGTAGAGTCCAAAACTTCCTTTCCCTTCTACTTTTCCCCACAAAAGATAATAAATAACTTCAAAGAATCAGTGCTAAAAGTGGCAAAAACAGATAAGAGTCTGGAGTGAATCTGATTAGCCAATGAAAACGAGAGAGGAAAGTGTCTCCGACTTCCCTGATCACAGTACCACCAGATAGCATAAACACTCCTGAGCATTCAAATCAGAATCAACAAGTGATGGGCCCTGGAAGCAGCACCAGAATGCAAGACAAGTGTAAAAAAAAATAGGTAATCTTCAGGTAGTGAGCCCTGGGGGCAGGACCAGCAATCTTGCCTTATCTTCTGAACCCTGGAGCTTGCATTGTAGTGCAGGATATTTGTGGACTCAGAGTTGACAGGCAGGCAAAGGGTTCTGGGAGCAGCTGTGACTGCTGCAGTCTTGGCTCCACTGATGCCCAAGAGCCTACAGATGGGGGTTGACTGAGAGAACACCACAGAATCAACAAGCACCAAATTCTGAGTGCAGGAATCATAGCCTCCCTTGTCTATTAGATGTGGGACCTTGCATTCCAGTAGCAGATAATTTTTGAAGTCAGTATGATGGGGCAAATACTAATTGGTTCTCATCCAAAGAATTGATTGAGGGCTCAAACTGGTTCTATTTCAAGGAAACGAGGTTTATTATAAGAAAAGAGAGTAATAGAGTAGTTAGTACAGTAAGTAATTATGGTAAGGTTAGGTGATAAGGAGTTGTGGTAAGTAAAGATAGAGAATAAAAGGCAAGAGTAACAGGTAAGAGAGTAAAGTAAGAGTAAAAAGTGGGTGAGGGTTCTCAGGAATGCTTTTTACCTTGCTTAGTTACTAAGGAAGAGGTCATTTGTTAGACAGTTGTTGCTCTGTGTCTCCAGGGAACTATCACTTTTTCCTGATTCTATATAGACTTCAATGGTGGGCACAAAGTAAGGAAATTGAGCATTGGTTGAACCTAGGCCTACATGACTTGGAAACTTATGTACTTACTGTCCAGAGGCCCTCAACAAAGGTCCTAGATTAGGTCTAAAGATTGATGTGAGAACTTTTTCATAATTGTAAATCTAAGCAACTCATAGGATCTCATCTGAAAACTAGACCCATTCTAATCAACTACATATTGTTGCTATGTTCTTTTGATTATGTACAGCTATATCTCAGGGTTTGTAGCACATTTCAACCCACATCAAGTAGGCAGTAAACCCTGTGTAAAATGGAGATTTGAACTCCAGACTTCAATCCCCAGAAGTCTTTGGTACTTCCCAGAATTCCCTATAATCTCACCTGAGTCCCTACCTGGGCGAGATCACAATTTATATTTAAACTGCCTGTAACGCCCATTTCGGCCTCTCTCTTTCTCTACTCAGTGATTGCAACATGTAGTAAGTAAAATGTGAATGGACTACTTAGCCCTAGATATGTGGTTTATTATTTTGTATCCTTGTTTTCTGATAATCTTTAATAAACCTCTTGAAATATAATACTTTTATTACTAGAAACTATATTTAATTTTACAGTTAATAATAGAAATATTATATTTTTACACCTGTGAGTGGTTTGTGGGCTGCAGTCTTGAGAAGTGACCAGGGAAGGACTTCAGGGACCCAAGTCCATGGACCTGATATTTACTTTATCCCAAGCTGTAGCATCAGGAGAGCAATAGAGAGGAAGGAAAACACATCCATGAGTGCTGTTACTGATGGCCTGGGGCTCTAGCGGCTGTGGTTACTCCAGCAGCTGGGGCTGCTGCTATGGGGGGAGAGGTGAGTGGTATAATTGTAGTGGCCAAAATGTCAGAGGCTCTTGTTGGAGCACATGAGATCAATCACAAACTTAGATTTTAACAAAGTCCCAGGGATTACAGCTGATCCTGGATTATAGAAACTAGAACTAAATAGAAGCTAGGAAATAATAAACAGAAAATATCTTGAAATCTGAGGCACCATCCCACAACATCCTAGGAATTCTGAGATTCTAGAATAAAGCTAATTATAAAGCCTATTCGTAAGGCTGCTAAGATTTGTTTTTAATGAGTAAGAAAAGGAGAAAGAACTCAACAATTGATAGCTACTTTGGGGACAGAGGAGACTTTGTTTCAAACTCAAAGGGCAATGAAGTAAAAACACCTACTTTTAAAGTAGCAAAGAAATACAATAAATGGTCACAAGCTCAAAAAAGGGCCTTTAGAAGAGCTTAAAAATGATCTCAAAAACTGAGTGAGAGGTGTAGGAAATAATAGAAAAAGATAAGAGCAATGTAAAAAAAAACAAGAAAAATATTAAAGAAAGCTCAATAATTCATTAATAACTAAAATTAGATAAGGGAGAGCTAATGATTTCCTAAGGCAATAAGAAATAACCAAGCAAAACCAAAAGAATGAAGTAGTAGAAGAGAATATGAAACAAAGAGACATAATACAAGAATTGTCAGACCCCCCCCCAGAACGTTATGATTTTTAAAAGACATAATACTCCAAGAAATGATCAATAAAAACTGCCTAGAAATTCTGGACCCAAGAGATAAAATGGTAATTAAATGAATTGACCAATCACCACCACAAAGAGACTCCAAGATAAAAAAAAAAGCACAGGAACATCATTGTCATCATTAATTCCAAAGCTCCCAAGTTAAGGAGAAAATACCAAAAACAATAAGAAGACAGTCGAAATACTGTGGAACTACAGTCAGAATAGCAAAAGACTTAGTAGCTTTAACATCAAAAGAAAGAAAAACATGTAACAATATTTTGGAGAACAAAGGAATTGTGTTTACAACCAAGAATAATATACCAAGCAAAACAGCATAATTACACAAAAATTGATATTTAGGGAGCTAAAGGAGTTTCAATTATTCTTGTGGAAAAAAATAAAACCTCAGAATTAAGCAGAAAATTTGATCTATAGGAAACATAAGAAGGTAAATATGAAAGACCAATTATAAAAAATCCAAAATTGTTTAATTATCATATGTAAAAATATCATCTATAATCCTTAAGAATGATATCATTACATGGGTATTTTGAAAGAAAACTTGAGATCAAGTAGAACATAATGAATAAGCTAAAATAATAATAAAATAGAGCAGGAAGAGGTAAAATGGAACAATCATGTCATATAAATGAAGAATGAGTGGAAAATAATGTCACAAAGAAAGAAAGGAGGAGGAGTTGGAAGGCTGGTCATATTAGAACCCTATATTCAACAGATCTGTGGTAAAGAGAAAACCATATATACAATCAGAAGGGTAAACATTTTCTTAACATTCAGAGAAACAGAAGGGAAGGGAATAGGACTAAGAGTGCCCATAACAGACTAATGGACTAAGAGAAGAAAGATAGATATATAGACAAAAGAGGACAATAGGATAATAAAAGAAAGGGATACCTTGGACATATCAAGAATAGTGGAGTAAAGTGAGGGGATAAGGGACGGACTCTTAGAACAAGATAAGGGAGGGATTTTTAGAATAAAACTCATATCCAGATATACAAGGTAACAGCTGGGGGATAAGAAAGATACTTTTGGAAAGTAAATTAGAAGAACAGGAAGCATCATATCAGATTAATTAATGGAGGAATTTATAAGAGAACAAGAGATGGAGAACATATGATATGTAAAAAGAAAAGCAGAAAATTGTGGAAAATTTTGTAGAATGTCTTTCAGATAAAAGTCCCCTATATAAAACATGTAGAAAACTGTGTTAAATTTATTTTTTTAAAGTATGTGTCATCCACAATTGATAAATTGGCAAAAGACATGAACAATTCAAGATGAAAAAAATCAAAGCCATGTATAGGTATATGAAATAATGTTCTAAGTCACTACTGATTAGAGAAATATAAACCAAAAAAAATTCTGAAATATCACCTGACACTCGTGGCTAAAATTATAAAAGAGCAAAATGACAAATGTTGAAGGGGATGTGGGAAAATGGAGACACTAAAATGCTCTTTGTAGATCTGTGAACTGATCCAACCATTCTGGAGAGCAATCTGGAATTATAACCTGAGAGTTATAAAACTGTGTATACCCTTAGAGCCAACAATCTGATTTCTGGGTCTGTTTCTCGAGATCAGGAGAAAAGGAAAAGAACTTTTATGTTCCAAAAATATTTATAACAGCTCACTTTGTGGTGGTAAAGAACTGGAAATTGAGGGGATGCCTATCAATTAGGGACTATCTAAGCAAATTTTGGTATAGGATTATGATGGAATACCACTGTGCCATAAAAATGATAAGCTGGGTAGTTTTATTTTTGCTTGGAAAGAATTACATAGGATAATGAACAGCAGAATGAAGAGAACATCATAGACAGATTTAATTCTTGAAGAATAAATTGTGAATGTTACCTCCAAAATGAACTGAAAGTTGGAAATATAAAAGACAGAATTTCTATGAACATATCTGTCTCTTAGATGATGATTTCTGTGATGTGGGGAAGGGGAAAGGACTGAGACAATTGTTGATAAATTTTATTAATAACAAAATAAAATTTAAAAGCACTTAAGCAGAAGCCAGGAGGATGAGTGGATAGAGAGTCAGACATAGAGACCAGAGGAGGTGCTGGATTCAAATTTGACGCCAGACACTTCCTAGTTGCGTGACTCTGGACAAGTCATTTAACTCCAATCACCTAAGCCTTACTGTTCTTCTGCATCAGATATGATACAAAAGCATAAATTCTAAGAGAGAAGGTAAAAAAAAATTTTGTTGTTTTTTAAAGCACTTAGCATCCTGCTTGGCATATAGTAGATGCTAGTTATTTATTCTTTACCCCTCTCCATTAAGGAGATTTGGTACCTCAAATAATATCTGTTAACTTAAACAAAATGAAGAGTCATGTTTGTGGCTGCTTACATCCAATTCCACCAGAACTCACTGAAGGCTATTTATTTTGTTTTATGCCAAGAACCTTTCATGAGAATAAATAGAAATCTCAACAGACTCTAACTGGCAAAATTTGATGTACATAAACTACAAGATTTCTCATGAATTTCATTTTATTGGAGTTCCTATTAGGACAAATGCTTGATAAGAAATCCTGAGAAAGAATGTTTATTCTGGTAGTTCTCTAAATTCATACTTCACATTCCAAATTGGGCATTATTTTCAGAACAGATAAGAAAGAACCACTCAGAAAATCAAAAGGGCTTTAAAATGGGAATCTTTTAAAAGTTGATAGACATAGTGTAAGGGAAAGAACATTGGCATCTGGCAATACATATTTCCTGGTTCAGGTCTGAGCTCTGATGTTTACTAAATGAATGACACTGGAAAAGTCACTTAATCATTTGGAATCTCTGGTTCCTTATCTAGGAAATGTGCTTCACCTATAAAATGTAAATCATAAAAAGCATATAAGGCATAAATACCCAGCCAAAGAGACAAGAAGACCTGCATCTAAGTCCTGCCTCTGACAAATACAGGTTATAGGGGCTCCAGGCAACTTTATGAGACTATAATTTGAAAGATAGTCACTGATGTACTTTAATAGAGGATATTTCCTCATTATTCATTCCCTACTTACACCTATGAAATCAGAATTCTGTATCAAAAGATAAAAAAAAAAACCAGGAGATTAAAGATAGCTGTGCTAACTTCATCAGAAATTTACAGTGGGTATAAGAAAATATATTTGAAAAAATTTGTAAATTAAATTATTAAATGCATATCAATTGTCATTATACTTACAATATTAATATCAATATAGAGCAACAAACATTTATTAAATATATATGTTTAGAACTATTACTAAATAATAGGGGAAATCAATTTTTTGGATTAAACATGATCCATTCCATAATAGTATTTACAGTCTGATAAAAGGAGAAGTGGGAAAGAAATTAATATGTCCTGGAAATATCATTCATGGACTTATATAAGGTCTACTAAAGTTAGATTTTTTAAAAGATACTTTGCAAATTGATCCTTTGAAAAAATATATCACTTAGTTCTTATAAAAAAATATGTCAATGAAAGCAGGCTACACAAAGTGGACAATTGTTTGCTCTAGACAAAAGCTTTTACTTCATCAAGTTATTTATTGACATTGAATCTAAAAGTTTTATATGACAAATTTGCATTTCCCAGGGACAGGAAGTGACAACAAAGCTGTTCCCAGGAAAAGTGCATTTCAGAAAAGAGTATATTCATTCAGATTGATTAATTTTGTCACATTTAATGGAAAAAGCTTGGAGAAGCTGTGGCTTTGAATAATCACCATAGTAACCTAAAGTTAATTTTTAGTATAATGCCACTTACCATTTTGAAAGCTTCCCCAAAATACAGATTAGAAGAGAAATAAAACTGAAAGGATTCTTCCTTACAAAACAAATTGTGGGAAATTATTTTTAAGAGGAAAATATTTACTGGAATTTTGAAAGATTCAAGGAACACTGGTCACCCTTAAAGGAATTTGTCTTTTAGGAGAGGGGATAAAAAAAAATCATTCAATGTTTTCAGTTTCCATTGAATTTCTTTCATTCTATGTCTATTCGGGAGATATTTTCCTCCACCTGAAATATATATATATATATATATATATATATATAAAGAATTATATTTTAATAATATATAATTTATATATATATAAATATATATAATAATAAAAATAATAAAATTTAATAAACATATATATTCTTTGGCCACACACAAGAATTTCCTTTTCTCGCTTGAATCTAGTAGAAGTCATAGAAAAAAATCCAAGTGCACTTTAGAAGAGAATTTTCATGTTTCTGATATAGTAATCCTAGCCATCTTGCAATGATTTTCTCGATAAATAATACTTTTTTAAAAAAAACTCTTTCCTTCTTTCTTGGAGTCAATATTGTGCATTAGTTCCAAGGCAGAAGAGTGGTAAGGGCTAGTCAATGGGGGTTAAGTGACTTGCCCAGTGTCAAACAGCTGGGAAGTGTCTGAGGCCAGATTTGAACTGAGGACATCCAGTCTCTAGGCCTGGCTCTCCTAGCTGCCCCATGCTTGTATTTTGAAGGGAGAAAATTTAAGTTTGAATCACAACTCTGACATTTCCTACCAATGTGATCTCAAGGAAGTCACATAGCCTCTCTGGGCCTGTTTCTTCGGTTAGAAAAGTATGGAGTTGATTTAGATCATCTCAAAAAACCCTTCCAGCTCTAGATCTACTATCTTCTGATTCTTTACAGGATATGCTTTGATCCCATGTCAGTGATGATCCTTTCCTTATCCAAACCTATAGCATTATGTCCTTCCATATGCAATTGTATCACATTCATTAGATTTGTTTTACCAAACCCCACCTACACTAGCTTCTTGTTAGAAGGCAGTTTCTCTCTTTTGTGGGAATATTTATAAAATACCCTTTAGAGAAAGGATATCTTCTTAATTGGACTCCTTAATAAGTCTTAAAGTTGTCTTTCTTCATTGTGTCTAGCATATCTTTGATCCATTATGCAGATACTCTATGAACCATTGCAGAGATGCTACTATGACTTGGATGTTTGTCAGATATACACAATTCTCAGGATCCTTCCAAATTTACCAACTCTTCCTTTGGCCATGGTGGAATAAGGGAAAGGAGATGGAACCCAAGGCTAAGTCAAGTCTCTGCTCACCCTCAAGTAATCTCTGAGAGATTAGTCTGGAAGCTTCTACCATGAAGTTGTCAATGGTCAAATCTTTTTGAATTCCTAAATTGTCTTCTATTTTATAAAAGGAATATAAAGTAAGGCTAAGCCTCTGATATCAAATCTAATTTTGTTTTAGACTTTATGAAGGTATTCTAATATGATAAAAAATAATATCAGAGCTAAATGGACATAGATTGAATCAATCCCAATTCCTTAACCTGGCATCATATAATAAATTATATTATAGTTATTGTGTACATGTTATCTAATCTACTAGATTGCTTTCTCTGAGGGAAGGTTCTGGATATTATTTCCCTCTGTTTGGTCTTTCAGGCCCAGTAAAATACAATGAATTAAATATGTACTTACAAGATATTTGTTGAATTCTTTAATGAATGGTTCACTTCCATATAAAAAATATATTTTTTTCATATATATAAATCTCATCAATCAACAAATACTTAATAAAAGGTCTATTTTTTTCTAGGCATTGGTGATAAAAATACAAAGAATAAAATAAAAAATTTATTTTCCAAAAGGAGAAAAAAGTATGTGCAAAAATACAAATGTCATAAAAATTACAGGATTAATAAATACAAATGCATACAAAGTAATTAATTACAAGGATGTTTGGGAGATAGAACACTAGTAATTGGGGAAATCCAAAAAGTCTTCATCATGAATGTGATACTTAAGCTTCACTTTTAGTATTCAGAAAGACAAGTTCAAATCCAGACATTTACTAGCTATGTGACTTTGGGCAAGTCATTTAATCTTTTCAACTATTAAATAAGTATGATAAAAAGACCTATTTCAAATGGTTATTGTGAGAATGAAAGGAGATAATATTTATAAAGTATTTGGTTCAGTGCTTAGCTCATAGCAGGCGATATATAAATGTTAGCTATTTTGAGCTACTATTATTACTCTTTGAGGTAGAGATAAAGGAAATAATGCACTCTAGTCTTATGGAAATCTAGATTTTGCCAGTGCCAAATCATGGATACTGAGATAGTTTTATGTGTGAGAAAGAGAGGCCAGTTGGGCTTGATTGAAGAAGGCAGAAGGAAGAGTAATGTCCAGAGAGAACAAATAGTCTCATGTAAGATTGTGATGAAGGTCTGATCTAAGATCATGGCTGTGTAAGTAGAGAGGAAAGGTCAGATATAAGACAAGAAGGTAAAAGTGGTCACTTTAGAAAAGTGATCAGACATGTGGTGTGAGATAAAGTAAAGAGTCCAGAATAATGCTGAGACTACAGACCTGAGAGAGTAGAAGAATGGTAGTTCCCTCCACAGAAATAGGGACATTTGGAAGAGGGAAGGTTTTATGGCAAAAAATAATGACTTGAGTTTTAGACATATTGATTTTAAGACATCTCATATGATTAGCATAGCAACCCTCTAAATTAGGAAGGTCAAGTACCATTAGACTCAGTTCTGCTATAACAGAACATATGTTTTCCTAAGAATCACCACACCATGCAAAATTGTGCAATTAAAAAACACAGTTCTTATGGGAAAAATGACTTAGGAGCACAACACTCAAAAATCCTTCAGTAATGTGGAAAAAATAGGAACTTAATAAAATGGTAACACACGTTTATATATGTTAACAGGTTAATAAATAAATAAATACTATAATAAGCATCAATGAAGTCCATTACCTCAGATTACTTCTGGGCTAGTGTGTGCATTTTCATGGGGGCTTGTGGCCAAAATGGAAGGCTAAGGTCAAGAGGACAGCTTCTCCAGGACTCTGGGGCCAGGCAGTAGAGAACATGTTTTCTACCAACCTTGCTCCATTCACAGTTCCTACTATACGAGAAGTTATACAATAAATATGGCAGATTACCTTTTTAAAAAAAACCAGAAGTTTTCTCATAAAAGTAACTTTCTATCAGGAAGGGTTGCAGCTTGTGATTTTTGGAAAGTGATGCTGTTTTCTGCATATTCACTTTTTCTCCTTGTAAGATTTAAATTAATATCCAATAACTCCAAGTATTATATTTCACAATATTTACTAATTATCACTTGAGGTAAAAGAAATTAAAAGAACAAAAGTAAAACCCCGAGTAAAGAAAAGTTCTGAGAAGTAAATTCTATTTACACCTCTTGGATGAAATTGTACATAAGATATCATACTCAGTTCAATTGAGTTGAAAATTTTGAGTTTTCAAAACAAGCATTATAGCAAAACTCATATATTTCTATGTCCTAAATGATTAAATTAAGTCTCAGAGAGGTTGAAGCCTATCCATGATGACATGGATAGTAAATCGGAGATTTGGGATTCAAATAAAGATATTCAAACTGCAACTTTGGTGCTTCATCCCCTGTACCACATAGCTCCTGAAGAGTGATTAATTAATAGAGAAATGCACAGGATAAAATTTAGACTTTTGATTGTATACCACATCACCTTGCCTCCCCTTTATCAGGGCCTTCATCTGGACAAATTTGGAGTAGTGTCATTTAATGGGCACTGCTTAATCAGTACAGTATAAAATAAGCTGGATTTGGAGTTGGAAGACCTTAGTTAGTATCTCAGCCCTGCCAACTTTCAAATATGTGACCACATACAAGTCATTTTACTACTCTGAGATGCATCAGTAAAATGAGTGTTAGAGACAGCTTTTGGCACAAGTGGATAGAACAAAAATATTGATGTAGAAATGATTTTAGCTAAGATTTGATGGAAGATGGGAAACTGGGAGTTAAAGATAAAGGGGGGAAAGCATTTCAGGAATAAAGGAAATTAGTGGAAATGACTGAGACAGAAGATAGAGTGAGAAATTTAGCAAGAAAGCCAGTGTCCCTGGATTCAAGTATATATGGAAGGTAGTAAAATTTGAAAATACTGAGAAAGCAGGAAAGATGACAAAAAGTTTTAAGAAGCAAGTAAAGACTTCCGGGTAAACATGGCTGCAATCTAGATGCCACACACTTCCTCTCCCCGGCACCGAACGAAATAGACTACATCAAAGGAGCATAAAAAGAACCTTTGGAGGAATAGAAGGACTCCCCAGTACCACAAAGAGGTGAAGGTATGTGGGGTTTGAACATTTCCACACTATAATAAGAAGGAGGAAAAGCTTGCACAGAAACATGAACTGAGACGCCCTTCCCCCCCACCTCCCCCACCAAACCAGAGTGAGCTAATGGAGCGCTCACTGGGACAGCAAGTGAGTGGGGAACATCTCTGTCTGGGGAAGCACTCCAGGGTCCTTGGGATCTTGGCGCTGCCAGGAAACAACATCTCAGGGCGGTTTCACAGGAGAATCCTGCTCTGAGCACGGGGACCACGGAGCTGTACTCAGGGTGGTTGCATTGAGCATCTGGGCAGAGCTAAACACCAGGGGCGGACCACGCGCTGATTATCTGGGTGATTCTGAACACCTGGGCAGTTTGGCTGTGATCAGGGGCCCAGTGCTTTAAGAAACCTCAGAGGCTGGGAAGAACTAGTCTGAGGCAACCTAAATTCACAGAAAACCCGTCCACATCACCCAGACCCCAGATGAAAAAAGAAAGTGGAATAAAACCACCAAAGGGATGGCTCACATGGCCGAAAATCAAGCCTCCAGGAAGAAAGGGAAAAAGGTGACTATTGAAAACTTTTATAGTGGGGGTACCCAAGGAAAAGAAGAGAAGGAGAATGAAATCCCCCCAAAAAAAATCAGAACATGCCTCCCAAAAAGGAAACTAACAACAAGCTCTGGAAGATCTCAAACTGGAGCATACCCAAAAGATGAAAACCTTCTAGAAAGAAAAATGGGAGAAAGAGATCAGCACTCTGATAGATAAGACTGCACAATTGGAGAAAGAGCGGGAAGCATCTAATAGAAGGGCAGAAAAAGCTGAAAAGCAAAACCAATCCCTAATGACCAGAATTAAGCAACCCGAAGAAAGTGAGATCATAAAACAGCAAGAATCAATAAAGCAAAGCCAAAAAATTAATGAATTAGAAGAAAACATAAACTATCTCACTGAAAAGGTCACAGACTTGGAAAACAGAGGAAGAAGATACAACCTCTGAATTATCGATCTCCCAGAAAAATCAGAGATAACCAATAAACACAATGTTATTCTACAGGAGATTATAAAAGAAAATTGCCCACACGTTCTGGAGCAAGGGGGTAAAACAGAAATAGAAAGGGTTCATAGAACACCCTCTATACTAAATCCCCAAAAGACAACCCCCAGGAATGTAATTGCCAAATTCAAGAGCTTCCAAGAAAAGGAGAAAATCCTATAAGAAGCCAAGAAGAGGAGCTTCAGATATAGGGGGGCTCCCATAAGGATCAAACATGACTTAGCGGCTAATGCACTAAGAGACTGCAAAGCATGGAACACGATATTTAGAAAGGCAAGAGAGCTGGGTCTCCAACCAAGAATCAAATACCCAGCAAAACTGACTATATACTTCTAGGGGAAAGTATGGGCATTCAACACAATAGAAGACTTCCAAGCATTTGCTAAGAAAACACCAGAACTTTAGTGGAAAATTTGATATCCAAGCACAGAAAGCAAGAGAAACATGAAAAGGTAAATATGAAAGAAAGGGAAAAGGAGATAAATCTTATCTTTTTCTTTAAGTCAAACTCTCTTCTAAAAGGAATACATTTACATCAAATTATATATATATTAATATGTGGGGAAAATGTTTTGTGTAACTCTCAAAAATTGTATGCATCATAAGAGTAGTTAGAAGAAACATGCATAGGGAAAGATAGGGGCATTAAGAAGATTTGGGGAAAGTGGGGGCAAAGAAAGGAAAAGGGAGGGGGGAACCGCCGATAATACTAAGATTTACTTCAAGAAATAGGGGGGGATTTAATAGAATAATCTTTCCCATATAAAGATACACATGGGAAGGGGAGGGGAAGAACTCTCATATGAGAAGGAGAGGAAGAGAGAGTGAAGTGGAATTACTTAAACCTTACTCTCAGTAAAATCAAATCTGAGAGGGAAGAACATCTAGATATAGTGGGATCCTGAATACTATCTTATCCAACAGGGCAAGAAAGAAAGGAAAATTAAGGAGGGTGAGGGAGGGAATATAAAAAGGGAGGGAAGGAGTGGTGGGAGGGGAAGGTAGCAAAAAAAGGGAGGGGCTAGAAAGGGAAGCATATCAAGGGAGGGGACTAGGGGGACTGACCCAAAGTAAATCACTGGTTCAAAAGGATATAGCTAAAGAAGAAAGATCAGAACTAGGAGAAGTTATCAAAATGCAAGGGAATCCACAAGTGACAATCATAACTTTGAACGTGAATGGGATGAACTCACCTATAAAACACAGACAAATAGCAGATTGGATTAGAACCCAAAACACTACCATCTGTTGTCTTCAAGAAACACATATGAGGGGGGTCGATACTAACAAGGTTAGAATTAAAGGTTGGAGTAAGACCTTCTGGGCCTCAACTGCTAGAAAGAAGGCAGGAGTTGCAATCATTATATCTGACAAAGCCAAAGCAAAAATAGATCTGATCAAAAGGGATAGGGAAGGTAAATATATTCTGTTTAAAGGGAGTATAAACAATGATGAAATATCACTAATCAACATGTATGCACCAAATGATATAGGATCTAAAGTTTTAATGGAGAAACTAGGAGATTTGAAGGAGGAAATAGACAGTAAAACCTTATTAGTGGGAGACTTGAACC
Source organism: Monodelphis domestica (assembly GCF_027887165.1). NCBI lineage: Eukaryota > Metazoa > Chordata > Mammalia > Didelphimorphia > Didelphidae > Monodelphis > Monodelphis domestica. The sequence goes on from NC_077227.1 coordinate 564,655,393, forward strand.
AACCACTATCAAATTTAGATAAATCAAACCAAAAAATAAATAAGAAAGAGGCATAAGAGGTGAATGAAATCTTAGAAAAATTAGAGTTAATAGACATATGGAGAAAAATAAATAGAAAAATAAAGAAAAAAAAAGAATACATCTTCTTTTCAGCACCACATGGCACATTCACAAAAATAGATCATACACTAGGTCACAGAAACATGGCACTCAAATGCAGAAAAGCAGAAATAATAAATGAAGCCTTTTCAGATCACAAGGCAATAAAAATATTGATCAGTAAGGGGACATAGAGAGCAAAATCAAAAATTAATTGGAAATTAAATAATATGATACTCCAAAATCTGTTAGAGAGGAAATCATAGAAATAATTAATAATTTCTTTGAGGAAAATTACAATGGCGAGACATCCTTTCAAACCTTATGGGATGCAGCCAAGGCAGTACTTAGAGGAAAATTCATATCCCTGAGTGCATATATTAACAAATTAAGGAGGAAAGAGATCAAGGAATTGAAAATGCAAATCAGAAAACTTGAGAACGAACAAATTAAAAACCCCCAGAAGAAAACCAAACTAGAGATCCTAAAAATTAAGGGAGAAATTAATAAAATCAAAAGTGACAGAACTATTGAGCTAATAAACAAGACTAGAAGCTGGTACTTTGAAAAAACAGACAAAATAGACAAAGTACTGGCCAATCTAATTAAAAAAAGGAAGGAAGAAAAACAAATTAACAGCATCAAGGATGAAAAGGGGGATCTCACCTACAATGAAGAGGAAATTAAGGCAATCATTAAAAATGACTTTGCCCAATTATACATCAATAAATATACCAATCTAGGTGATATGGATGAATATTTACAAAAATATAAATTGCCTAGACTAACAAAAGAAGAAATCGATTTCTTAAATAATCCCATATCAGAAAAAGAAATCCAACAGGCCATCAAAGAACTTCCTAAGAAAAAATCCCCTGGGACTGATGGATTCACCAGTGAATTCTATCAAACATTCAAAGAATAGCTAACTCCAATACTATACAAACTATTTGATATAATAAGCAAAGAGGGAGTTCTACCAAACTCCTTTTATGACAGAAGCATGGTACTAATTCCAAAGCCAGGCAAGCCAAAAACAGAGAAAGAAAATTATAGACCAATCTTCCCAATGAATATAGATGCAAAAATCTTAAATAGGATACTAGCAAAAAGACTCCAGCAAGTGATCAGAAGGGTCATCCACCATGATCAAGTAGGATTCATACCAGGGATGCAGGGCTGGTTAAATATTAGGAAAACCATCCACATAATTGACCACATCAACAAGCAAACCAAAAAAAATCACATAATTATTTCAATAGATGCAGAAAAAGTCTTTGATAAAATACAACACCCATTCCTATTAAAAACACTGGAAAACATAGGAATAGAAGGGTCATTCCTAAAAATAATAAACAGCATATATCTAAAACAATCAACTAATATCATCTACAATGGGGATAAACTAAATCCATTCCCATTAAGATCAGGAGTGAAACAAGGATGCCCATTATCACCTTTATTATATGACATTGTATTAGAAACACTAGCAGTAGCAATTAGAGAAGAAAAAGAAATTGAAGGCATTAAAATAGGCAAGGAGGAGACCAAATTATCACTCTTTGCAGTTGACATGATGGTGTACCTAAAGAATCCTAGAGATTCAACCAAAAAGCTAATCGAAATAATCAACATCTTTAGCAAAGTTGCAGGATACAAAATAAACCCCCATAAGTCATCAGCATTTCTATATAATTCCAACACAGTTCAGCAGCAAGAACTAGAAAGAGAAATCCTATTCAAAACTACCTTAGACAAAATAAAATACTTAGGAATCTATCTCCCGAGAAAAACACAGGAACTATATGAACACAACTACAAAACACTCTCCACACAACTAAAACTAGACTTGAACAATTGGAAGAACATTAACTGCTCAAGGGTAGGACGAACCAATATAATAAAAATGACCATCCTACCCAAACTCATCTATCTATTTAGTGCCATATCCATGGAACATCCAAAAAAATTTTTACTGATTTAGAAAAATCCATAACAAAGTTCATTTGGAAAACAAAAGATCAAGGATATCCAGGGATATAATGAAAAAAAAAAAAACAAAGGAAGGGGACCTTGCAGTCCTAGATCTCAGACTATATTATAAAACAGCAGTCACCAAAACAATCTGGTACTGGCTAAGAGACAGAAAGGAGGATCAGTGGAATAGACTCGAGATAAGTGACCTCAGCAAGACAGTATATGACAAACCCAAAGATCCCAGCTTTTGGACAAAAATCCACTATTTCATAAAAACTGCTGGGAAAATTGGAGGTCAGTATGGAAAGATTAGGTTTAGATCAACACCTCACACCCTACACCAAAATAAATTCAAAATGAGTGAATGACTTGAACAGAAAGAAGGAAACTATAAAAAATTAGGTGAACACAGAATAGTACACATGTCAGACCTTTGGGAATGGAAAGACTTCAAAACCAAGCAAGACTTAGAAAGAGTTAATAATGCAAAATAAATAATCTGGAATACATCAAATTAAAAAGTTTTTGTACGAACAAAACCAATGTAACTAAAGTCAGAAGGGAAGCAACAAATTGGGAAACAATCCTCATAAAAACGTCAGACAAAGGTTTAATTACACAAATTTACAAAGAACTAAATCAATTGTACAAAAAATCAAGCCATTCTCCAATTGATAAATAGGCAAGGGACATGAACAGGCAGTTCTCAGCCAAAGAAATCAAAACTATTAATAAGCAAATGAAAAAGTGCTCTACATCTCTTATAATCAGAGAGATGCAAATCAAAACAACTCTGAGGTATCACCTCACACCTAACAGATTGGCTAACATGACTGCTATGGAAAGTAATGAATGCTAGAAGGGAAGTGGCAAAGTAGGGACATTAATTCATTGCTGGTGGAGTTGTGAATTGATCCAACCATTCTGGAGGGCAATTTGGAACTATGCCCAAAGGGTGATAAAAGACTGTCTGCCCTTTGATCCAGCTATAGCACTGCTGGGCTTGTACCCCAAAGAGATAATAAGGAAAAAGACTTGTACAAGAATGTTCATAGCTGTGCTCTTTGTGGTGGCCAAAAATTGGAAAATAAGGGGATGCCCATCAATTGAGGAATGGCTGAACAAATTGTGGTATATGTTGGTGATGGAATACTATTGTGCTAAAAGGAATAATAAAGTAGAGGAATTCCATGGAGACTCGAAGAACCTCCAGGAAGTGATGCAGAGCGAAAGGAGCAGAACCAGGAAATCATTATACACAGAGACTGATACACTGTGGTACAATCAAAGGTAGTGGACTTCTTCATTGGTGTCAATGCAATGTCCCTGAACAATCTGCAGGGATCTAAAAAATACTATCCACAAGCTGAGGATAAACTGTGGGAGTAAAAACAATGAGGAAAAGCAACTGCCTGACTATAGAGGTGGAGGTGATAGGACTGAGGAGAGACTATAAATGAACACTCTAATGCAAATACCAACAACATGGAAATGGGTTAGAAAGAGGAACACATGTGATAACCAGTGGAATCGTGCGTCAGCTATGGGAGAGGGAAGAGTGGTGGGAGGGAGGGGGAGGAAAAGAAAATGATCTTTGTTTCCAGTGAATAATGTTTGGAAATGACCAAATAAAATATTGTTAAAAAAAAAAAAGAAAAGTAGAGGATTTTTTCTATATGATCATGGAAGAAATACTCATAGAAATTTATTGAGGAAAATGGTCACATGCTCAGACCAGTACTTTTGTGATTGCTCTGGTTTCTACATAAAGGATAAAATTGAGTTTGGAGAGATTTGAGACAGAAAGACTAAATAGAACATGATCTTAATAGTCCAGGTGAAAGGAGATGAGGGCTTCTACAAGACTGGAGAAGGGTCAGAGTAGAGAAGGAGGCAGACAATTCTGAACAACATTACAAAGGCAGAAATGATATGACAGAGCAAAAGATTGGATGGTAATTGAGAGTGAAGAGTTGAGGATGAAACTAGGTTGAGAACAAGGGCAGCTGGGAGGGTGGTGGTACCCTCAAGAGTAGTAGAGAAGCTAGTAAGAGGGAAGTATTTGAGGGTATCGTTTATTCATTCAATTTCATACATATTAAGTTTAAAATGTATTAAACAACATCCAGGAATGAAGTTAGGTCTGTTTAAATAAATCTGAATATCTTCTGCATAGAAATGATAATTTAATCAATAGAAAACAATGGTATCACCAAGAAAAATAGTAAAAAAGAGAAGAGAAGGACCAGGTACAGTTAGCAAGTAGACACAGCCTGGGCAAAAATTCAGTAAAGGAAATTGAAAAGGTATAGACAAAGTGTAAGAGAACCAAGAGAGAGCAGTGCCAAAAAGAATAGAGAAAGAAGAAAATATTATGAAGAAGAAAATGGTTGACAATGTAATGAAATCAACTAAGAATAAGATTGAGAAAAGATTATTAGTTTTGGCATATAAGATATCATTGGTAACTTTGGAGACTGCAGCATCTGGAAACCAAACTGCAGAGAGTTGAGAAGAGATTTGGAAGAAGAAAGCAAAAATCATAAATAGTTTTGTCAAGGAACTTAGCAACAAAAGGGAGAAGAGATATGGAATAACTATTGGGAATGTCTTTCCAAATAAGAGTTTTTAGAAAACAGTGGAGAAGTGGGTATATACACATATATGTCAGATGAGAATAGACAATTGACAGGAAAAGGTTGAAGATTAATGATATAGTGGGGATGATAGAGGGGAAGATGTACTGGGAAAGATAGGATAAATTTTTATCACTAGAGGGATTTTCCCTGGCAAGGAGAAGGGCCACTTCTTCATAGGAATGAATGGCAGTGGGCATCGGAATTATATGAAATGAGGAAGAGAGAAAAAGGGAGATCTGTCAATAAATTATCTCAATATTTTAGTGAAATATTAGGCAATGTTCTCACATGAAATGGTGAGGGCAGAAAGAGCCAGGGATATGAGGTTCGAGGAGGAATGAAAAAGTTCAAGGAAAATTCTGTGGGAAGTGGAATAGTGAACTAATTAGGAATCTGGAAAGGACTGACTTTCCCCATTGTCTAATATAATCTTCAGAAGACTTGCTCACCATGATTTTTGTGATTTTCTCCATTTTTATTCAACAGCTCATGAATAATACTGAAAGCAATATATGGTGAGAATAATCTGACACTATCTTTAGCAGAACAAGATATTCAATAGAGTACTTAGATAATAGACCTAAGTAGAGGATAATGTAGATTTAATCTTGTTCATAAAGGGGTAAAGAAGGGGAAAAGAGGGCAATGTAGTTAGAGATAGGGTGATGGTCTGGGAAAGAACTAAGATATGGAAGGATTTGTGGTCATTATGAGGTTAAAACAAAACAGACTAAAACATAAGGAATAGTAAAGGACAGAAGGGTAAATCTTATGACCAATAAAGAATTTTTGAGTTCATGAACATAGGAGTGAAACAATTCTTATTGATAGCAAAATCAAAGGTATGGCCATGTGTATGCATAGCTAAGGTGGAGTCAAGGAGTATGTCATGGAAAATTAGTAACTTGAGTAACTGAGAAGTAAGGGTGCTTCTTAAGTATCAAATGCATGTTCAAATCCCCTAGAATAAGGGAAGGAATTGAGAAAGAAAGACAAGGAGTCAAGCACTGAACTCATTCATAAAAGAATATCCTGGGATGTTTGTTTTAAATAACAACAGAACTTTGTGTTGTAAATGGGGATTAAATGAAATTCAAAAGAGGAATGTTTACTAATTTTGTGGTAGAGAGTCTGGAAGTGGCAACGATGATCAAAGAGTATTTCAACTCTTGTACCATAACCAATAAATTAGCAGAGCGGAATAAAAGTTTCAGAAAGAGTCACTAAGAATGCTTTACATCAGAAGGGAACTAGTTTTCACTTAGTGTAAGAAAACAGAAGGAATGAGAAAGAAAAAGTGAATAAGTTTCTTGTCTATGGAGCAATCATTTCAGAGAACATGGGGGAAAGGTAGGTATATCTGGAGTGGGAGGTTGAGGGGTGGGTTGAGGTGATGTAAGTAAGGAACTATGCAGCAGACAACTGAGAATGTGATTTATAAAATGATAGCCAGTTCAGAATCTTGTGATGAGGGAAGTGTGGTGAGGCAGAGTATACTAAGCACTGAGAAAGTAGTTCAGACATAATATCATCACTAGGCAGTTAGTACAGGTGTGGAACAAGTTGGAGGATGAGCTAGTGATGCAAATCATGGAAGGGAATTAAACCTGCTTATGATATGAAGGCTCCAATCACTGAGCTGGTCTTAAAGTTGTATTGTCTCTATGGAATGAGGCAGCAGATATGGAAATGAAGCAGGTAGTATCAAGTGTAAAAATAAAAGGCAAACTGTAAAAATAATAAAGCAATGGATTGATTATTGATTATAAACTGATTTAGATACTCTGCTTGCTATGCTCACAAAGTATCTTCAATTTATATCAGTGAAATGAATCTCATAATGAACTCTACAGGGCAAGGTGCAAGGATGCTAAAGAGACTCTTGTTATACCAAAATAAATCATTTATTGAATTATGTAAGGATAAAAGTATTTTTAACTGTAAGGGTTACTAAATTCACCCAGATAAAACTCCCTGTTTCCACAAGGAACCACTTCTCCTGGGTCCAAAGGCTATACTTATCCTTCCTGATCTGACTAACCCAAGTTTTCCCTAATCTACAATAAACTAACACCCTTATCCTTATAATTCTTTACTTCACCTCCAAGTTATAAAAATAGCAAAGGCTAGCTGGTTGCCTCAACAAGAATCAAGTTAGCACTCTGATCTTAGCAGACTCAGAGTACAAACCAAAGACCAGACCTTTCTTTGGTCTTCTCAGAGTTAAAATAATCTATAAAAACAGTAATAGATAGTCAATAGTGTTTCCTAAGTTAGAAAAAGAAAAAGTCTTCAGGCTTTCCCTTATTCCCTCTATTTCAGACAGGAGAGAGAGAGAGGCAAAGATGTTACCTCCTCAAAGTCCTCAGAGAAACAGTCTCTGTCAGGGACTCTGCCAACTGTCAGAGACTAACTGCCACACAGAAAAAAAAAAAAGTTAGACTTGAAACTGACACTGACTCAGCTCTGTTTGAAACTCCAATTGTTTCTCAAGCCATCTTCTCTACTGCTCATGTCTAAACTAACATAAGTCCAATTTATAATATCATCCTTATACAAGTTAGCATCTATTTTCTTCTGAAAAGTTGTACTGTGAATGAGAATTCTAGTAACATATCGGTTCCTCCAAATCCTGCTTTTGCAATTACCGGGAGGAGTTTAACTGCAAAATGCAGTTTATTTTATGAGCTTACCCTAAATTACTTCTTTTGTACTACATCCACACCCAAAAGCCAGTCAGCTCATTTTGAGTTGAGATTCTTCATTCACAATTAGTGGGAAAACTTTAAGAGCAGGCTATTTCCCCTATCATCCTATTTGATTTTTTTTTTCAATTGATTTGACCAAGTCAAAAATATACCCCTATGCTGATTTCAAATGTACCCTATTCTCAAGTACTATCTTCAAATAAAATATTATGGCATGTTGAATAAAACCAATATAGCATTATTAATCTTTTTTTAGATCAAATGAACAACTAGGAAATGAAATCCTAGAGCCAGTTATGTGCATCATAAAGTTGGCAATGACCATGTGGACTTAAGGTTGTATGATTATCAGACAAAAATTCAATTCCATTCAAATGAATTCAATTCAGTTCCAAAAGTATTTATGAATGTCTACAAAAATGAGAATATAAAGGTAAAATAGAACAGTATTTGCCCTCATTGAACTCACTATCTCATATCCGGACATAGAGGCAATGTGGATAGCACATTTAATTTGGAGTCAGAAGACCTGGTTACAAACTATAGCTACTACTTGCTCCCCGTTAAAAAGTTTTTATTAATTTCTCTTTTTATATTTAAGAGGTAAAGGAATAATATTATTTTTCAGTAAGAAACCACTTGCTGTTCAGGTTAACAGTTAGAGACCCCCTTCTGTGCAGGTTGGTAGTTGGTGAGGGTTAGAAGGGTGTGGCTGAGTGTGTTGCAGACCACTAGAAAGGGCTTTTGTCTCTGGGTTCCCTGTGGAGAGGAATGTGTGACTCACTCTCTATGGGACTGTGAGGAGATGGAGAAATGGATTTAAGGTCTTAATATCCTTATTAAGTATTAATAATTTGGATAGATAGATAGTAGTTATATTATTAGATAGAGAGAGTAGGATAGTAGGTGATGGTTTTGGCCCTAGCAGAAGATACTGCCCTCTGAGGCAGATAGATTTAGGGCTTTTTAGAAAAATTTAGTTAGGATTGAGATCTGAGATATAGTTACAAGCTATTGTAATATTACTTTTACTTTCCTCCTTCCTATTTCCTATCAATGAACTAAGTGTTTTGCATTTAATAAACACTGCTCTGGCTTTTGATCAAACTCCTCCCCCAAAATTTAACCCCTCACATACCTGTGTGACTAAGTCCCTCATGTATAAGGGCATCAATTCCCTATTTATAGAAGGAGGGGTTTGGACGAAGATTTTTAAAATCTAGATGACGTCTAAAGCTCCTTTCAGCTCTAGCATTTTGTGTTCTAAATGTTCCTGATGCAAGCTAGAGTAATAGTAGTAAACAAGAGAGGCAAAAGGAGAGCATTACTTGAGATATGAATGATAATGTCTAGAGGTGGGATTTGAGTTTTTCTATAAAAGAAAGTATTACCCAATCTTCAGCACCTTTGTGAGTTGCTCCAGTTGTTTTGCCTGGATTGGATAAGTATCATTAACATCATTATATCATGATGATGACTATCAAACAAACCAAAATCATTAACAATGAGGTTCCTCTAATGGCTAGATTCCCAGTGAAAATCCATATTTATTATTCTTTTTTTTAAACATTATTTTATTTGGTCATTTCCAAGCATTATTCATTGGAGACAAAGATCATTTTCTCCTCCCTCCCCCAACTATTCCATAGCCCACGCATGATTCCACTGGGTATCACAAGTGTTCTTGATTCGACCCATTTCCATGTTGTTGGTGTTTGTACCAGAGTGTTCATTTAGAGTCTCTCCTCAGTCATATCCCCTCCACCCCTGTAGTCTAGCAGTTGGTTTTCCTTGGTGTTTTTACTTCCACAGTTTGTCCTCTGCTTGTGGATAGTGTTTTTTCTCCTATATCCCTGCAGATTGTTCAGGGACATTGCATTGACACTAATAGAGAAGTCCATTACGTTCGATTGTACCACAGTGTGTCAGGCTCTGTGTATAATGTTTTCCTGGTTCATCTCCTTTCACTATGCATGACTTCCTGGAGGTTCTTCGAGTCTCCATGGAATTCCTCTACTTTATTATTCCTTTTAACACAATCGTATTCCATCACCAACATATATCACAATTTGTTCAGCCATTCCCCAATTGAAGGGCATCCCTTCATTTTCCAATTTTTGGCCACCACAAAGAGCACTGCTATGAATATTCTTGTACAAGTCTTTTTCCTTATTATCTCTTTGGGGTACAAGCCCAGCAGTGCTATAGCTGGATCAAAGGGCAGACTTTCTTTTATTGCCCTTTGGGTATAGTTCCAAATTGCCCTCCAGAATGGCTGGATCAATTCACAACTCCACCAGGAATGAATTAGTGTCCCCACTTTGCCGCATCTCCTCCAACATTCATTACTTTCCTTTGCTGTCATGTTAGCCAATCTGCTAGGTGTGAGGTGATATCTCAGAGTTGTTTTAATTTGCATCTCACTGATTATAAGATATTGAGAACACTTTCTCATGTGCTTACTAATATTTTTGATTTCTTTGGCTGAGAACTGCCTGTTCATGTCCCTTGCCCATTTATCAATTGGAGAATGGCTTGATTTTTTGTACAATTGATTTAGCTCTTTGTAAATTTGAGTAATAAAACCATTGTCTGAGGTTTTTATGAGGATTGTTTTCCAATTTGTTGCTTTCCTTCTTGATTTTGTTTACAGTGGTTTTGTACAAAAGCTTTTTAATTTGATGTAGCCCAAATTATTTATTTTGCATTTTGTAACTCTTTCTAAGTCTTGCTTGGTTTTAAAATATTTCCCTTCCCAAAGGTCTGACATGTATACTATTCTATGTTTGCCTAATTTTCTTATAGTTTCCTTCTTTCTGTTCAAGTCATTCACTCATTTTGAATTTATCTTGGTGTAGGGTGTGAGGTGTTGATCTAAACCTAATCTTTCCCACACTGTCCTCCAATTTTACCAGCAGTTTTTATGAAATAGTGGATTTTTGTCCCAAAAGCTGGGATCTTTGGGTTTGTCATATACTGTCTTGCTGAGGTCACTTATCTCGAGTCTATTCCACTGATCCTCCTTTCTGTCTCTTAGCCAGTACCAAATTGTTTTGATGATCGCTGCTTTATAATATAGTCTGAGATCTGGGACTGCAAGGCCCCCTTCCTTTGTATTTTTTTTATTATTTCCCTGGATATCCTTGATCCTTTGTTCTTCCAAATGAACTTTGTTATGGATTTTTCTATATCAGTAAAAAAATTTTTTTGGAAGTTCCATGGGTATGGCACGAAATAGATAGATGAGTTTGGGTAGGATGGTCATTTTTATTATATTGGCTCATCCTATCCATGAGCAGTTAATGTTTTTCCAATTTTTAAGTCTAGTTTTAATTGTGTGGAGAGTGTTTTGTACTTGTGCTCATATATTTATTATTCTTTAACTTCTCTAGGAACATAAGTGAGATTCATCTAGAATGGGTCTGGAACATATCAGTTATCAACACAACTGTTCAGTGCACAGGAGAAATTACTATTTATCAAGAAGATGAGCAGAGAGTTTCCTCAAAATAAGTGCCCTCGAGCTCACAGTACTATTGAATGATAACTAATATTCCACTTAAGGCATTGATAGTATATGGCTATAAACCAAGTTCCTAAGGAGGCTGATATTGGCACAAATCTTGACCTGTCCTGTTTTAGGTAAATAAAGACAAAAATAATAATCACTCAATATTCATGCTAAAAACACAGATCTCAAACTAGCTCGTATAATCCAACCAGCATTTTATAAAAATCACTATCCTAGAATTAGCAGGGAATGAACTATTGCACATGGTTTCCCAGATTTAAAATTTATACACATAATATGATCATGGCAAATACTACTAATCTCCAGGCTTCATGGGACAAAACACTTTCTAAATATAAATACCTAATGGATAAGAGCAAAATATTGAGAAAGGTGAGGTGCATTCAACTTTATTGTCCACTTGACTTGTACAGAGAATATTTTCAGTTAAGTCTACAGAGAATAAGTATGCAATCTAATATTTTTAAGTAAGCTACAAAAAGCAAATATTCTATTCATCTTTGAAACAGTTTTTAGAATTTCAACCATAAAAATTTGGAGTAGTGGTAAAATAGCAGCTTATTTCTTTTTGAATCCCACCAAAATAGATGAGAAGCAAGGGATAATAAGAATACTCGCATTTGAGTAATATTTGGTGATTTAAAAAGCATTTTATAAGCATTATTTTATTTCATCATTATCTATTCCTCTAATTAAAGAGAGACCCCAGTCAAACTTTCTACCTTCTTGTAAGTTAGAAAATGTATTATCATTCCCTCTGAAATCTACTACATTTCACTTACATAAGTACACATCTTTCTTCTCTTGGCATGATGTCTTAGAAAGAACATTGGTATAAGTGCTAGAAATCTAAGCTCTCCTATCAAGTCCTGGGGTGACCTCATACAAGTTATCTTACCTCTTTGGTACTTTTTAAAATGGCAAAAATTATGAGGATAGTAATTGAATCTACCACCTAATGTTTGGATTCTCTCAAGTTCCCCTGAGGAACCATGTGTGTCATGAAGATCAAAGAGATGTGTACATACAATGCTTTGCAAACCTTTAGAATCAAAAGGATAATTATTGGTGGTATACCCACCCCCTATCTTTGTTACAATGATAATAAAATTCATGTAAAGTTCTTTATATACTATAAGACACAATGAAAATCTAATTTGGTTTAATGATGTATTTGAAGTCCACTATATGCAAGGTACTCTGTTAGATATAGATAATGTAAAGGCAAAACCAAAATACTCTCTGCTTTCCCGAAGTTTACATTCTACTGGATGTAGGATATATGATCACAGAAGAAAACAGGAATATTGTTCCATAGTCATGGGCAATCAAAAAAAGCTCCTCTCTCAGTACATTGCTATTCTTAACTCATGTTCCTGGAGTAGGGAGTCATGTATAATTTGAAATATATTTGTGGCTGATTTCCTGGCAATATTTTCTAACTTATGCTCTCTTTCATGGCCTTGATTACATTTATAATAAATATTTCAAGCATTATGGCAAGAGGTTTTCTATGGAGTGCTTCAAATATCTATGGCTCAAAAGAAGAAGAAAATTGTTCTACATACATACATACATACATACACACACATTCCTCAGTTGATGTAGTCATAAAAAATACTGAATGATGATGTTATAATTAGTAAATTATACTAATATATACTAATATACAATATATACTAATAAAAAATAAAAAAATATAATTAGTAAAAAAAATTGTTTGTGAAATGATTCTCCTTATTAGGTATTAAATTCTCTTTTGATTGAATTAGAAAGGGAATGCTTCTAGGGCTTTAGAATAGTCAAGCCCTAGAGAATTTGATCAGTTCTAAGCCTGGATCCAAAAGTACTGGAGGTTTTTTCCTCCTCTTCCCCACTCCACCATAATATCCAAAGTACAGGAAAAGTAGAAGACATTTAACATAGAGTTAACTGAATGGATGATTTGCTTAGCTATGTTCTTTTCAACCTTCTTATAAATGACTTAAAGACAAAGATGACTAGCTTATCAAATTTGTAAAAAACAGAATTTGAGAGAAATAGGAAATATAATAGATGACAAAATCTAGATGTAAAAAGATCTTGTTCACATTATCTAAGATGCTATATCATCTTCCCTTACCCCCTTACAATGTTAGCTTGAAGAGCTATTTCATTTGAGTCTTTGTAGCCCCCCAGTTCCTAGTATTGGTTTTATACTTAATTAACACTTATTAAGGGTCTCCTGAATTATTGCTGCTAGATTTTAAGTCACAATAGGCATAATCGATTATCTCATGTATATGCATACATATCTGTATAGTTATATAATTTTATGCTAACCTGGATGTTCAGAGCAGAACATCCCACTCTACAGACATGTTCAATTAAGAAAATGTCAGAAACAGGATGGGGCAGTGATTAATTGGCCTGCCAGGTAGTGAAAGAAACCTGGGTTCAAGTCCTACTTCTGAGACATACTGGCTGTATGACAATGGGCAATTAAATAATGATAATCTAAGACAATAAATTACAGAGGAGCCATCAATTTTAATCAGTAGGAGTCCTCAGAAAGGAATTCCCCTCATTAATAAATATATTATATTTATTATATAATATATATTATATAATAATAATAATAATAATAAAATAAAATAATTAATCCTATTTAGATCTGACTCACAGTACCCTACATGATGAGACATAAACTTACATAATATAACCAATGCTGTACAGCCTTGGGCCACAGAGAATATTAACCTACCGGCTTACCAAGGAATTGTCAAGAGAGAATCATTTCTGAACATCAAAAAGATGCTGCATTGCATGGGAAGTCAGAAACTTCTAAAATCAAAAAAATGGCTAAGAGTGGCTCCTGAATCAACTCAAAAACTACAGTTTATATACATTTTCTTTTCTCCCTTTTGCAAGCAAATTCCAAGGAAAAGTTGTCAATACTCATTACCTTTACCATTCAGCACTTCAGTTCTCAGTCTCTTATTATTTGACCTCTAGCCTCACAACTTAGCTGAGATCACTCTTTCCAAAGTTGCTAATGATTTCTTATCTGTTATATCTGAAGAGTTTTTTTTCCTGCCTCATTCAAGTTGACATGTCTGCAGCTCTTGGCACTGTCAATAACCTTCTCTTTCTGGAAACAGTTTCTTTCATTGATGTCTATAATATTACTCTCTCCAGCTCTCCTACTCTCTCCACCTACTTCTCTGACCATTCTCATGTCTTCTTTGATGATCTCTTCATAAGAAAACAAATTATTAATATTGACAAAGAACACTAAATATATTTCTGTTTGGAATTAGTTATAGTTCATATTTGTGTAATGTTTAAAAGTTTGCAAAATGTTATATGTATATATATACATATATATATATATATATATATATATATATATAATCCAATGCACTATATACATATATGCATGTGTATGTGTGTATGTGTGTAGTATCTTTGGTATGGAGGGCTTGTCGTGCCCTCTTAGGGCAGCTCTCCAACCTCTGACCCTCACCTGACACCCAAATCTCACTTGTGGCTCCCAGTAGCTGCTAGCATGTGGCAGCGGCCACACCCCAGGCAATGGCTTTGACAGGCTGGCTAAACCTTGTGAGGGCAGCCATCAGGTCATCGCTGACCCCTGGTGAACCAGGGCTTTGCTCACCCAGCATGTGAAGACTGCTTCAGAGGAACAGGCAGAAGAAACCAATAAGAAGGTTCAACGGCTGAGAGGGCGACACAGCAAAGCACTGTGGAGTGCTTAGGGTATGTTGGAGCACAAAAGACAACACGGCCATCCAATGCAGCTGAGGAAGTCTCCAGGTGTAATGACTTTTCGTGCCACTGGACCCAGGCTTCCAACACCGAGAGAGTGGGACTGTCTCTGTGCATCGGCTTTTCCACTTAAATCTCCTTCACGCACAAGTGTCTTTGTGCACACTCATCTATACACCATGGATGAAAATGCACAAAGACAATCGTCATCCTCGGTTACCGAGAGACTACTACTACTACTACATATATATATATATATATATATATATATATATATATATATATATATATATATATATATATATATATATTAATCTCATTCAATTCCCCCAAACAATGCAGTTCCTTTGCAAATCTGAGGGAGTTATAGGTATCTTGGAAAGTAGAAGCTCTTACTATCTTCAGGTTATAGATGATGAAACTGAGGCACAGAGAGGTTAAGTGACTTACTGATGCCATACAGTAAATGTCAGAGGAAGGATTCAAAATCATATCTCTGTTGATTTAATTTTTTCTCTTTTTTCCTCCATTTATTCCAGTTATACTATACTGTCTTCCCCTATGACATTATATTGTCTATACATTATCAGCCTTCCTTAAAATCCACTCAACTATTTCATCATGACATGAAGATGTTCTCAGGCTCTCATTAACCATGTCAATAGGATGTAAGCCCTGACAAGACTAACCAAGATAGAAAGATTTCAGGCAAAACCCAGTGACAGAATATATTTCATTCATCTAAGTTATAACCTCTTTAGGTTCACAGAGTCCCATCACAAAACTGACTGAAATTGAATGAATTTTTAAATCACAGCATCTGTCTTGAAGATTGTTCATGAAGTCAGTTCAAGCCAATAAACATTCATTAAGTCCCTACTATGTCCTTAACACTGTGTTAAGCACCTGGGTTATCATTAATAAAAGGAGAAAGATGGTCCTTGCCCTCAAGGAGCTTAGATTTAATGAGGAAAGACACACAAAGGATACTGGAAGTTGAGGACAAGTTAAGGAGATCTTGCTCTGAGAAGTTGAAAACAGACAGAACAACAGATGAGGAATGGAGTTAGCTGAAAAATCCAGGTTTTATACAAGAAAACATTAGGAGGATTTTGGTACTCTATCTTCCAGCCTTCCAATCAGAGAGAACAGGAAGTTTCAGAAGATGGTATCAGTCAATACTTGAGTTTGCAATATGCTGATGAGATTAGAGGTTAATCTAAGAGGGGCATCTTGTTCCACAGAACACTGAAATCAGGCAGAGCATCAGGTACAAGGAGGACATAGAAGAGCTACTATCCTAGCAATTATCTTAGACATTTCCTTGAGGTTCAGAAAGGCTGAGTGACTTGCCCAGGGTAACATAGTTGGAAAAGGTCAGAATTAAGATTTTACCTCATATTGACCTGACTTGGTGAATCTTTCTGTCCATTTTCATAAGATCTCTGAATAACATAATTTATGTTATGTTCTCTATGAAAAAAAAATGTTATCTTAATTTCCCCAGTGATAGCTTTTGTAAAAGAGGAAGAAATGGGAGAGAGAGCTCTCCTCTCTTACTAATGGAGAGTGGTGAAGGGTTTTACCCCACTGGATAGATGTGTTCCTCCAGGGAGAGGTTGAAGGAAGATATAAAAGAAAAGGGATATGGAAGAAACTGAAGATCTGAGATAAATGGCTATGTCTCTCCTTTCTTCAAGTTTAACTGACCTTAGAACTGTGGCTTATTCAGGAAGAGACAAAAGAAATCTGTCTAACCCTCTGCCCAAGGCTACACCACAAACTGTGTCTTTGAACCTTGAAATGTGGGCTCAACTAATGGGAGAGATATTAAATCCAAGACAGTCCTTTAGAGGGTAAAGATCTTTGTTGTTGGACCCTTCCCTATAACCCTAGTGACAAGCTGGATCTTTGCTTCTCACAGATGAAACAAGGTTTCATCTTTGGTCTTGTTCCTCACACCTTCAACCTTTATCTTCTCAAGGAAACTCTAACCAACCTCTCTGACAGACATAAACTGGAATTTTATTTTAGGAGTTGGCAAAAAAAAAGGGTTGAAGGGGCAAGGCAGTAGGAAAGCGCGAAAGGGAATACCCAAATGACTATGTTTGAGGTAGTTAGTATTCACAGGTCCTTGGCCAGAGGCTTTTGTGCCCCAAGCCTTTTCCAACACCTTTGATTCTTATATTTTTTATGCTATACTACTTTAGAGTAAATATTTCTATGAATCTATCTAAGGGAAACAAGAAGAGGAGACCCAAAGGAGAGGGCAGATTGGCTCTGTCCAGAGTCCAATTGAAACCCCTCTAAGTCTTGAAATAGCAGAAGACCAGTGAAAGGAAATTGTGAGTGATTTCAAGCTGGAGACAGGAACTCAACAAGATGAAAATCAGGTTCTTTGTTCTCTTGGCTTTGGATATTTCCCTCTCTGACCTTCAGGAAACGCTCCTCCTAGGTTTCTTCCAAGGTTGGAAGTCCCAATCAGTTGGTTCAGAATTCTCTCAGCTCCAGTTCTCCCAGCATCCTCATCTCCTCTTCCCTGTCCCCAGGCCAGTCTCTCCATCAGACTGCAAGATTCTATTTAATCATGGTCTCTACTCAATTCCTACACTTTCCTCAGTCTTCAGACTTTTTTCCAAGGACTACCTCTTATTTCCCAATTTCTGATTTCAGTATAGCTAAAGGCTATTCTCACAATACACATTCTTATCCTATATAGAAATGTGTGTACTTCCTGCTATGAACTTAATATTTTAATGCCTCTAAATCTATTTCCCTCCTTGTGCTATTTTCACATTCCTATAGATTTGTAACTCTAGTAAGTAATTAATCTAATGAACTAGGTTGCTCCGAGTTCTGTGTACTAAACTTTAATTTTCCCCAAGACTTTCACTCTATTCATCAGTTATTCACAAGTCAAGGCAAAATGACTTCTCTGCTGGTTAGATTCTCACTTTCTGGGTCATAAAGCTGTCCCCAATATAATTTAGGAAGCATTTTGATAGCTGTATTTGTAACCCAACAGATGTCTAGGTAGTTAAAATCCCCCTGGAGTATGGTGTCTTGCAGTTTGAAGCTCTTTGAACATTGGTCCAGTATTTTTCATTCCTGTTGTCCCTTGGTCCCAGGAGAATGGAGCAGATGCAGCAGATGCCCACCAGAGTTTCTCTTTTCTTTTTTAATCTCAGTATCCTTGCCTAGTTTTCCTCTTTGAATTTTACTATCTAGCCAACAACCAAATTTTGCCAGCCTACAATCTCTTTGAATATCAAGTCAAAATGATAACTTTAATTCATTTTTTACCTTCAAATATCATTATTAATCTTATGTTGTCACATAACTACCTCAAGGGCAATCTAATATGAGGACAAGGGAAAGAGCAATATATGACTTGTTTTAATATCAGAGCATTAACCTTAATTGGTCTTGATAATACAGTAAAGATTATATTTAAAGATCCAAGAGAGATTATTCCTATTTTCAGTTTATAGAATAGAAACCTCAGTTGGTCTCTGCTAAAAGAAGAAGATTAGACTTGTGCTACTTGACCAGAGAAAGCAGAACTTGTCTTAATGGTTAGAAGGTGCAGAGAGGGATATACAAAATCAATGGAATAAAAAGCTTCTGAATGATTAAACCTCTCAATAAAAGTAGGCTTCTGGGTCTAGCTCATTCTGTCCTCCTTCTAGAGATCTTGATATTATTGCAAAGAAATGGGTAGAAGAGATATATTGCCAATCTAAAGAAAGCTGCTTAATTATTTTTTCTTTGTCATAGGAATATGTGTTGCCTCTAAGCAAATCAATGGAAAGTGATTGATTAACTTGCCATACTTGTTTCCAGAATATTCCAATGGCCACTCTAATGCTGCTCTGGTTACATGAATATCAACAGGTTTTTAAACTTTTCTTTTTCAATTCTTTATAAATCTCACTCAGTCCTTTGTCTTCTCAAAGCAGTTTTAAGATAATCCATTGGATAGTCATATTCAGCTCAGATCAAGAGTTTAGCTATGCCCGGAAGTTAAGATGCATCTATAGTCTAGCTCTTTCCTTGTGACTCTAAGTAATTAAAATTACCTTGCTTGAGCTATAAAAATTCAGAGTATTAGTCAATTCAGTAATTAATGAATTCCACATCATTAAAGGTATTCAATAAAGGCTTATTAAAGAGCAGTTTCTTATTTTTTATTTTAGACACCTTTTTCAGTTCAGTGATATTATATACATATAGATAGATAGATAGATAGATAGATAGATAGATAGATAGATAGATAGATAGATAGATAGATATGCCTTTCCTCAGAATAACATTTGAAAATATTTAATTTAAATAATAAATGCTAAATTTCATTAGAAGTAAACAAAAATCACTAGGCAA
The DNA here is from genome assembly GCF_027887165.1 of Monodelphis domestica. Classification (NCBI taxonomy): domain Eukaryota; kingdom Metazoa; phylum Chordata; class Mammalia; order Didelphimorphia; family Didelphidae; genus Monodelphis; species Monodelphis domestica. The sequence continues at coordinate 564,674,493 of NC_077227.1, forward strand.
TTTTTTCTCATGCAAGTTCAACTTCCTCCCTCCAACTGAAATGAATCCACAGAACCTTCAGGAGTCCATGGACCCCAGATAAAGAATCATTGTTATAAAGAGTTTCCTTGCTCAGATACAACTTAAGCATAATAGCCTTGTAGGTCCCGTTCTTCTCTGAGAGGTTCTAATTCTATGCCTTATCCAAACTTTTGATTCCCTTGCTAGTTCCCAACATAATGTGCCACAAATGCAGTAATAGATACATAACAAATGTTTTTTTTTTCTAATCAAATAATGCTTGCTTCCATTTTATAGATTGAAAATTTGGTCATATCAAAAGTGCAGCCCAAAATTATAACCTGCACGTAAGCCTTTGACTTAATGTCATGAATATTATCTGAAGCCTAAGAAATGAGTTTGTGAGCAAATGCACTAAAAATCTGTTTTTCTAATTTCAGACTTTTTACTTCTGAGAAAAAATGAAATTTCTGCCCCTTCAAATAAATTTCATGTTGATATCTTTCTGTGTCTTTCCAAAGAGATTCATAATGCCCACTATGCAGGGCCAAATATCCATGCTGGACTTAACATCTCTTGAAAAAGGTATTAACTTTTATTGATTATTGGTATTGTTATTAGCAATGGTTGTCACTTCTGTGGACTGGCTATTTATGATGACTGTTGAGGAAAAAAGCTGCTCAAACAGCTGAATGAAAATTCTGCTCAGGCCAGTAAATTAAAAGTATTTGTCATAATTATAAATAATTGTATAAAAGGGAAAGTAAAAGAAAAATGAGTATTGATAAGGGATTCCCTATTAACTAATAAATTCTATATAAGTTTCCCAACCAATCTTTCCCTCATGGGAATGCTTCTCAATCACTAATAGTGAGTGATCCTGCTTATTCTACACTATCTATCTAAATTATTAATTCTAAATCACTAATCCTACTTCCAAAATTATAAACTTAATAATCATACAGATCTGCCAAACTTCCTTCATTCAGCAAGAGATCTACTCTGCGAGCCTGAAGAGCTGCTTAGAAACTCTCCTGCGTCTGATCTAAACAGCTTTTTACTCCTTCAGATTTAAGATGTTTTAAAGCTTCCACAACCTCTCCAAGGCTGATCAGAGAGAAAGTCAGAAACAACCAACCTCCAAGTCTCTGTCCCAGAAGTAGGGTCATGGTTTCTCAACTGACGCTCCTATGACACACTCCAAATTTCTCTTCCTCTGACTTAGTCAAGGTTCCATGGCAATCTTAAAGTACCCTAGGAAATCTCAATTCACTTTTATAAACCTTGCATCTGACTAAACTCTATACTTAACTAAGCTAATTACTCCTACGTTACAATTATCATTACACATCCCTTCCAAATCAAATCCAGAATCCCAACCTTATAACACACAAACACACACACATGCATATGCCTTTCTCCATTCCCAATTTAGTAGACATGGCAAGGAGTTGAAACAAAGACACTAATGCCAAGATCCAAGGGCCATATGTGTCATATTAGATGGGGCAGGGGCACTTCCAAATAATATTTACTACTGTTGTGATTTTCATTAGCTAATTTTCCAGGGCTATACCTCAAAAGTAGGAGCCTTGTTTATAATGAGAATACTAACAGCCTTTTAACAGTAACAGAAGGTGTCATTAATAGAAGATGATAAAACCAAATCTATCAGTATGGACCTTAGACATAGAGGCCAAAAATTCTTAACAGCATGCTCCAATTATACAACCAGAATTCATTAGAATCAGGAGTCACAAATTTTCTCTAGCTGAGTAGTTGCAGGACCAAATTTACCATGGAGAGTCTATTTATTGCATGTAGAAATAATATTTATATTCAAGGATCATGTTTTCCTATTAAACATGCCCTGAACATTCTGATCACTGCAGCAAACATCACCAGAAATGCTGGATATCCAACAATGAATTTGTAAACAAATAGAATCTAAATATTTTATAAATTATGTTAATAGATCTAGGAGCCTCCCCTCTACCCTGGCTTATAACAAACTGCTGTCTAATAATTAACCTGCAAATTGACCATTTCCAAGAATCAATAACAAATATTTTTCAAAAGTAAACTATGGAGTCCCATTGGTTTGACAAATATTTATATAATTGAAAATGTTCATTGAGCATTGAACATTGAGTTGGCATAGGTATTGGCAAATGAATAATTTATATAGAAATATCTTGGTGTAGTGGTCTCAATTATTCTTAGAATCAAGAAGACCTAAGTTCCAGTTCAGTCTCTAATAGTAGCTATGAAATCACAGATAGGTCACTTCATTACTCAGAATTATCTAAGGTGAAAAGTGATGGAAAAGCTGCTAATATCCATTGGTGAAGAAAATTTCCACAGATGAGACTCTCTTAAACTAACTAAAATCACAAATATTGATGCTTTCCTCCCAAAAGAAGTTATAAGCACATTTATAGAGTTGAGAAAATGAAAAACTTTATTATTTCACCCTTCACAACACATTGCCATGGGACAGCGAGGTGGCTCAGTAGGTAGAGTTCCAGGCTTGCATTCTGGAGGAGCTGGGTACTGGACACTTACTAACTGTGAGACTGAGCAAATCACTTAACTCTATTTGTCTAGCCTTTGCCTTTCTTCCTTGGAATTTTTATGAGGACAGAAAAGAGGCTTTTTAAAAAAAGAGAGACAGAGTATCCTTGCCATACAATGCAATGTTAGTGGAATTGGCTGATGTAGAGTTATATTAGCTAAGACAAACAAGTTGACAGTTAATTAGAGATTGGAATAAGCCTTTCTTTCCTCATCGTTCAGGGAATGATTTGCCACGTGCAGACCAATGGGAATCAGTTGATTCCCTAGAAATCAATGTGTTTAGTTCACTGTCTATAGTTGGGCCAAATGCCTGAGAGAATAACAAGCTAAAACTGACTCCATTTATTTCTGGGCATCTGCCGTTCCATAGTGTTGTGAACTCCAAAATATTAGAGTTTAAGTAAACATTTTTAAATCCTCTTCCATTATTTATTTATTATAGTGACTGTTTTTTTTTTCCTGAGTAAGCTGAAAAGCGGGATTTATCTTCCCATTTCCCTAGAACTAAGTCTTGGTGTGAATGTGTATTGTGGAAATTTTTGTATTTCCTATTGGAAACTTTCAGTGTGGAACCTCTTACCTGTGACACAAATCAAAACGCAAACAATAATTTGTATGGTTGGTGGACTGAGGCACTTTGAAGTTAGGTGAATTGCTCATGGCCACATAAGCAGTATATGTTGGAGAAATAATTGGAAGCCAGATATTCCTGACACTAAATTCAGCCTTCTTTCCATTCTAACACATTGCCTCTAGGTAAATGATGAGAGAGACAGAGACAGAGACAGACAGAGAGACAGAGATGGAGACGGAGGGTGGGGAGAGAGAAAGATAAATATGTATAGATTAAAAGTTTATAAGCTAGTATTTCTAGCTTTTTTTTAAATTCTGACCCCTCATGTACTTTATAATCTCCCAGATTAAATTTCTTTGTTCTTCATATACTTTCTATGTTCCCATATTTGTACTTTGTACATTCCTTCCCTTTAATATACTCTTTCTTCAATTCTGCCTTTTAGAGTGTCTAATTTACTTCACAGTTCAGCTAAAAAGCCCCTTCCTACACAAGATCCTTTCTAAACACCACAGGTACAGTTTCTTTCCTGCCCTAAAGTTGGATTTTACTTATTTTGTAGTGTGTGTGTGTGTGTGTGTGTGTGTGTATGTATGTGTGTGTGTGTGTATAGGTGTGTATAAACACTCTTTAAGGAGAGAAGTTATTTCTTATTATCTCTGTATACTTTGTGTCTTGTACAGTGCCAGCATATAATAGGTACTTAAATATATATCAAATGGTAATTCGTTGCTTCATAGAATTGCCTCTGTCTTACCTATAGTGAACCTGTATTTATTTTGCTAAACAGAAAGCAGAAAATTAATGGTGACCTATGGTTACTAATTTCTGAATTATCTCAGTTTTTATTTCAGACTCAATGGTCCTCTAGATTTATACTACATTTCAATTCTTTTTGTTTTATGGAAATTTTAAAAAGCCAACAGAAATATCCCCTGTGATACTGGTGTCTTTACTTCAGAGTAAATATATTTCTATTTTACTTACATTGGCTACCTAAATCAAGGAACAAGAAATCAAGAAAGCCCCAGAAATAACTAGTCTTTAATTAGCATTTAAAGATTTGTGAAGCAGTTTACATATATTATCTCACTGGATACTTATAACAATTCTATGAAGTAAATGCTACAGACACTATTATCTCCATTTTGAAAATATGAAAACACAGTATAAATAACTTGTCATGGAGCTAGTGAATTATCAGAAGAAGGAAACAGACCTAGGTCTTTCTTACAAGTCCTCTACACCATTTTCCCCATTATATACAAAGTATTCTCCATCCTTAAGGCAAAAGATAGAATGATCTTAGAACCTGAATGAATCATTTTCTGGATGTAAGCCATTATGATTAATTATATTATTATATGTAGGGATATATTGTGCAAATATACATGACAGAATACATACATGTTTGTATACACATGTATGTATTTATTGTGATGAGTTAAAATAGTGGGAGATATAAACTGTGGCAGATAAAAGAATGGTTTGTTAAAATTGTGACCGCAGAAAATATGGGTTCAAGATAGTGTCTTATTTTTAATCAAATATAAGGTGGTCACCAAGGAAAAATTCCCAAATATGAAATATACCCAAGTCAGCTGGGTTTTATAGAGATTTTAATTAATACAAATGAAGAATTAAAGAAAGGAGAGAGAGAGAGAAAAAGGGAATAATGAGAAAAAAGACTAGGCCAGCTTAGGCCAGCCTTAAGAGAGAGTGATCAGTCAGTCTTCAATCCACTCACCACAAGATTTGTCCCAAGCAAGATTCTAGTGTTCAGAGAGACAGCATTGCCATCTCCAGAGAGAGATTCTTCTGACACAGTCCCCAAGAGAATCCTGAGAAAGAGTCCCTTGCTCTCAGCTTTTCATCTCCTTTTAAAGGGAATTTTCTCCTATGTTACATCCCCTAAGTTCTCACATCTACCAATCACAGTAGACATTTTCCAAAGGACAGACCATTCTTAATTCACACTTAAGTAGGCTTAAACTTTTGATTAAGTTCACACCTGAAAAAACCTCTGAGTAAATTCTCACCTCTTTGCTCCTTGTAAATTCACAAGTTGCCTGACATTTATAGGTATTTAGCACCCTTTTGTATTAGATCTAAAAATAGGCACAACTTAAGAACTTTTGCCTTACTCTAAGTATGGGTTTAAGTATTTTTCATTGTTCAGCAAGGAGTTTCTTCCCCTAAAGCAGGCTTAAGTAGGGGTGGAGTAGAGGTCTCACATTCTTGATCTAAGTCCCTTCATTGTTTAAATGGGGAATGATCTTCACCAACCCTTATGAAGTAGGGTCTGAGAAATTTTTAAGGTTCACAGTATTTAGGTTTCTGTCCTGGCATTGCCCTGGACTGCTAAGTCAATCTTCTATTTTGTTGGTTTTGTAGACATAGGCTCATTTAGCTTGGACAATAAAAATTATAGTAATATATGTGAATTAGACTCAGAGACCCATGACATAGTTAACATATTTAGGAAGATTTTTGCCCAAATTTGCCTCTGATCCTTATGATATGTATAACCCTAGGTAAGTAATTCTGAGCTGAAGTTTCCTTGTCTATAAATATAGGCATGATATATAAATATATGTAAATATATATGTATATATATATATATATATATATATATATACTTGGGTAGGGGGTTCTAGTGATATTAAATGCTGTGATGTATCTAGAGTTCTTTGAAACCTTTAAAGCAATGGATAAATGATAGTCGTTAGCATCATATATTTACAAATGATGAAAATAAGATCTAGAGAAAGGAATGAGTTCAGAGAAAATGTAGTGTAAAGAACAGAAATCTTGAAGTCAGAGAACCTACCTTTGGAATAATTTCTCTTCTATTTACTCTTTGTGGCACCTTAGACAATATATTCACTCCCTCTGAATCTGAGTTACATCTATAAAATATAGCTGATTGGTCTAGTTTGCATGTTTAACTTTTTTTTGTTGTTGTTTCATGGACTTTTTTGGCAATTTAATAAAACCTACATGTCTCTTCTCAGATTCATATTTTAAATGCATTAAATAAAATACAGAGGACAACAAAGGGACCTAATTCTATGGAAATGCAATTATCTTTACCTATATTTTTATAATTTGTATCAATATATATACATTTAGGGACTCCAGTTTAAGAATGCCTGAATTTGAGATACTAATGCATTGCTTGTGGAATTGTGAATTGGTCCAACCATTCTGGAGGGCAATTTCGAACTATGTGCAAAGGGCTTTAAAAGAATGCCTAACCCTTTGATCCAGCCATAGCACTTCTGGGTTTATACCCCAAAGAGATAAGAAGGAAAATATATGTACAAAAATATTTATAGCCACGCTCTTTGTGGTAGAAAATGAGGGGGTATCACCCAATTATTAATTATTAATTATAAAGCCCACACTGGAGAATGGCTGAATATATTGTAGTATCTGATGGTGGTGGAATACTATCATACTGAAAGGAATAATGAACTGGAAGAATTCTATGTAAACTGGAAAGACCTCCAGGAATTGATGCTGAGCAAAAGGAGCAGAACCAGGAGAACATTGTACACAGACTGATACACTGTGGCACAATTGAACTTAATGGACTTCTCTACTAGCAGCAGTACAATGATCCAGGATAATTCTAAGGGATTTATGAGAAAAAACTATGGGAGTAGAAATACATAATAAAAAAGATATGATTGATCACATGGTTTGATGGGGATATGATTAGGGATATTGACTTTAATTGATCACTGAATTACAAAAAATTAATAATAGAGGTTTTGAACAGTGATACATGTAAAACCCAATGGAATTGCTCATTATCTCCAGGAGGGGGAAAAGGGGGAGGGAAGGAAAGAACATGAATCATTTAACCATGGGAAAAGATCCAAAATTAATTAATTAATTAATTAAAATTTTTAGAAGAACAATTGGACTAATGATATATAGGGTCTCTTCTAGACCAATAATCTATTGTTTTAACACAGCTAATTCATAGTAGAGAGTAGATGAGAGCACAGGTCTCTTACCATACAGTCCAGGGCTCATTCTACTACATCATAATACCCCTTTTATTTTTTAAATCATAAACCATCTGGTTTCTCCAAGATCTACCTTGCTTCTTTTGATTCCATTGCTCTTATAATTCTGTGTGTTATTAATTATATATATATATATATATATATAATATATTATTATAAAACATTAACTAGAGCTAGGAATTATAAACTGCATCCAATGCCCTGTGGGAAATAATGTTCATATACACTAATTTGATTGTTTTTGAATTCAGGTCACCTAATTTCATGCAGGTTTAAAGGCAGTATCCACTCCCAAATCTGATCCCATTGCTGATGGTCACAGGAGTTTTGATCAATTCGATTTCTGACATGGGTCAGTTCTTGTCTCCTTAAGCAGTCTGGTTTCCTAGGGCCTTCCCACTTTGGTGCCAGACTTAGTAAGACATCCAGTTTCTCATTGCAGCTCAGAACTCCTAGACTGAAATCATTTACCAACCTCAGCCTTTCCAGGTTGCAGGGTTCACAACCATGCCTGACTCTTACATACATATGCACACACACAGAGAACATGCATATATGTGTGTGCAGTTTTTAGGAAAAGTAAAATGACAACAATTATCTTACAATTTGCAAGTGGGTTTTAATATATATGATGCAAAATACTACAACAAAAAATATAATTTTATTAAGAATTAATTTATTGATGGTTAATATTACTAATATATTATAAAATACCATAATGTATAAAATAGATAACATCACAATATAAGACAACAATGGATATTATGTTATAGAATATAGAAAATATCATATGTAATATATTGTGCTATCATATATTTTATGTATAATATAGTTAGTATATTATTTCCTATAATTTAATTATATAGTAATGATATATTAAATATAGAATAATTATAATTGACATATGATTAATTACAATATTGGGTATCTATGTAAATATGTATGTATAGTTAACATCCACTTAAAATCTATACAATGGTTAGTGAGTGACTATACCTTTCATTCATTTGTAAAATAGGGATTTGATAAGCTAATTTCTAAAGTCCTTTCATCTTAAAATTCTGGTTTTGGAACTATTTGAATAGTCAAATAAGTTCCTTAAGCAAAAACATGATTGCTACTTTCTTTTCACAAGGTTTCAGTTGACATAAGCATAGAACACAAAAGTCTTGGATGTCCAAATTGTTCCTCTGGGAAAGGGGCAGGCCTAAAAAGTAAACAAAAGGAAAATGCACTGTTGGGAAGCTGAGTACATTAGGAAAAGAGTGACAAGCATTAGTAGGTCAACATAGGATTATAAAACTGGGAAGATTTTTCCTGTGGATCCAGTGACCACAGAATCATACTTTTCTCTCAATTCTATGCTTCAGCAATACTACATCTTTTACCACGCCTAGTTGTACTGCAGTTCAGGTTCAAAATTGAAGTTTACTATGGTGTGACAGAATTACACATTCTTTGACTCTTGCATTCATTTGGCTCCATGATTAAGCTGTGAAGAGAGCAAAGGTCGGCCAAATAATAAGATAAGAGTTTCTCATTATCCGTTTAATTCACTTTTTTAGGTACTGATAATTCTTGGGGGATCATTGAGATTCCTGGCCTTGAGCAATTTATTTTTTTGATGCTACCAGAGTCTGAGGAGCATTTCTCATTAGTTTCAGCTGTGGTTCTTTAGCTTAGCTATTAACCATTATGCCCTTTCTTACATCTTTGTTCTAGTCCTTTAAATCACATTCAATTATTCACTCTCATCATGCACTTTTCAAATCAATGGGTCTTTCCTTCACATCCCAGTAACTTAAGTCATAAAATCACAGAATCACAGAAGGATTAGAAAAGCCTTCAGAGGCCCCCTAGTCAAACCCATAACTGAATAGGAATACCCACTAGGATACCATACTTCCAAAATGTCTTTCATCCCTTTCTTCTGTTCCTAGTGATATGAACCTTAGTTTAGATCATTAATCAACTCTTAATAAATTATTCCCAAAAAATTGTTTCAAAAGTCACTAACAGATCAACCTACTTAAATCCCAAATCTTACAGTATCATAACCCTAACATCAAATGTTCAAAGACCTTTCAGATTAAATGTAGACTTTTGAGTATGGCAGATTTGTTGAAACTTTTCCCAGTTCTAGTGTCCAGAGGGTAAATTCAAGATGTCTGTGAGCCCTTCCATTATCTGAAAGAGTTGAGGGAAGAAATGCTTGCTTTGGGTGGTTTGAGAGAGGGGAAGGAAATTAAAAAATGTCCTAGGGTGCTGGGAAGAGGAGAAAAAGGAGCACCTCCCTGTAAAAATAAAATTGGCAAGTTGTAAAATAAAATATTTAGATGGAAAAAACTGTTTAGCTATAGGTTCAAAACCTGTTTAACTCACCAATCATGTTGAAACTATTTGGATACTTTCAATAGAGGTAATCAAAAGTATTCTCAGTGATGAAGTGAAGCTCAAATGTGAACTTCCCTTCAGGACCAGGCACAAGAATGCTAAAGAGACTCTTTTATGACAATAAAATATTTATTGAAATATATAAGTATAAATAAAGGATTTCTAATTCTAAGGGATTCTAAATCCATTCAAATAAACACCCAGGTTCCACAAGGAAACACTTCTCCTGTGTTTCACAGGCTACACTAATCCACCCTGATCTGACTAACCCAAATTTATACTATCTAAATAAAAACTACTACTATTATCTTTATAAATCTTAACTTTGCCTTCAAATTATAAAATAGCAAAGTCTTAACAGACTCAGAGTCCAAACCAAAGACCAGATCTTTCTTTGGTCTTCTCAGATATAAATCAATCTACAAAAACCACAGTAGATAGTCGTTAGTGTTTCCCAAGTTCGGAAAGGAAAACACTGAGTTCAGATCTTTCCATCAGACAGAGAGGCAAAGATGTGTCTCTGCCAACTGCCAGAGACCAACTCCCAACTGCCAGAGAGAGAGTAATTGACATAGAAAAGTGGTTATAACTGTCACATCTGAAATTAGCATGCTTTCTCAGCTCTGCTTCAAATTTCAGTTCTTTTCTCTAAACTTATCTTATCCCTAAACTAATAAAACAATACTTATTTTCTAATATTTTCTAATATCATCCTTACAAAAAGGAAAAGGAGCAGCTCCCCCAGTACCTACTATGCACCCATGCCATGGCTTCGCCAAGAGTTCATATGGCATCCAAAATCCTCCAGAATCAAACTAGTTTTCTACCTTCTTCAGACAGTATTCCCATATTCCCCCAAATCTCAATTCTCATTTTCCCCAAAATGTGCCGTTCCTCAAAATCTTTGTTCTGAGCCTTGACAGCTACTAGCATGGTCATGATGAGCAAGTCACTTCATGACCCCAAACCCCAATTTGTTCACCAGTAACATGGGGATAACAATACTTGCCTAACATACCCCTCAACATTATTCTAAGGAGAGTGTTTCATATACACAATAATGGGTTGAGAAATGTTTGACTTCTGGGAGCAATTGGGGAGTACTCATGACATACATTTAAATTTAATATTCATAATTACTATTTTGTCTAACAAATTCTTAAGTCTAGATAATCAACAAAGTAATAAATCAAGACCAGATTTGTAGCATTTTCTGATTTCCCAGGTATAAATGAAAGGAGTAAGGTGAAGGTGTAAATAATTTAATGATCAGCTCTCTCAAGATGGCTCAAGAATACCTCTGCATAAAATTGCATAAAACTCCCTCCCATCTTTCCATTCTCTGCCCACATTTAGATATAGATAGACAGGTATAGATAGATAGATAGATAGATAGATTTATATATGTGTGTAAAATTCATCCTCCTTAGGACACTCTCCCTAATTTTATCTCTATTTCTCAAAAATCTCACAGATATTTTAATATACTTAGTAGCACAGTAGATAGAACATTGGTCTTAGAGTCAGAAAGACCTATGTTAAAATCATGCTTCACATTATTACTAATTGCATAGTCATGGGAATGTCATTTAACATCTCAGTCTCAATTTATCCATAAAATGAGAGTAATAATGGTATTGAAAATATATTGTTGTTCTTAGGTTCAAATGAGGTAATATTTGTAAAACAATTTGCAAATTTTTAAAGTATTATATAAATGCTAGCTAGTATTATTATAATATGTCACAGAATTACCTATGTCATTAAAGAATGTTTACTATAGTATACCCAATAATTGGTCATCTCATCTCTACTAAAAGTTAGCCACTGAAAGGAAGCCTAAAATTTGCCTCCTTGGAGTTTTGATTTTTTGCTCCTAATTTTGTCCTTAGGTGCTAAATAAAATAAATCTTTTTTACTTTTCCACATGATAGACCTTCAGATACTTGAAAATGCCTAAAATGTCTTCAGTAACTTTTCTCTTCTGCAGATTCAACATTCTAATTTCTTTCAACCTTTCTTTATATGATGTGAACTCAAAAATCTTGATTATATCCTTCTACAGGTAGAGAAATGAATGAGTGATTGAAAAAAATTACTACTAAATTTTATTTTTCTACATCAGATTTCCCCCCTATATCTTTCCTTCACTCCATCCCAGAAGGATATCCTCAAGTAACAAATAAAATTCTTAAAGGAAATAAAAGGACAAAGTAGAAGAAAAAATTATTCAAAACTGAACAATTCAACAAAAACAACTGAGACTGTATGCAATATTCCATAGCCATTAAGCTTCTATCTTACCACAGAAGTAATTATATCTCTTCTTTTAAGCATATTTTTATTTATAAGTTTTTAATAGTAATATTTGATTGTTTTCTAGTTTTTCCTCCCATTTAATTGTTCAAATCATAATTTATAATGTATTCTTAGCTCTGCTTACATCATTTTGCATCAGATCTTGTGTCTTTCCACTCTTCTCTATATTCAATATAGTCTTCATTTATTATAGCACAGTAATATTCCATTATAGTAATTTATCATATTTTAATCATTCTTAATCAAATTAGCTTTTACTTTGTTTCAAATTCTTTAGTAAACCAATGATATTAATATAAGGGGATTTGATCTTATCAATGATTGCAATAGTGGAATCACTGAGTCAAAGGGCATGGAAATATTAGTAACATTATTTGCAAAATTTGAAATGGCTTTCCAGATTGTTTGCATTAGTTTACAGTTCCATCAAAATATATTCACATATTTATTTTTCCACAATACCTCCATTATTGAATACTGCCACCTATGTCACCTGTAACAATTGGATGACTATAAATTAAAGAAATAGGATTGTTTTGATGTGAATTTCTCTTATTATTTTAAGCATTCTTACATTTAGTTATTCAGAGTTTGTGGGGGTGTTGTAAATGGTTTATTCATGTCTCCTGACCATATAAATTGTGGAATGATTTTTCAAGAGACAGAGAGGGAGAGAGAAAGAGACAGAGATGACTATGTAAATGTGGGTGCAAATGTGGGTATGTATGTAAGTGGTTAGGTATATACATATGCTGTGTGTGTATGTCTGTATATAAACATATAAACATATATATATATGAATATATTTTATCTATATGTTAATAATTAAATTCCCGTTATGTCCATCAAGAGCTAGAGTTCTGGGTTCCAGGACCTTAGAGAGCAACCAGGTGCAGGGAAGGACAATAGAATGTTGCAATACTAACTGTCAACTGCTATAAACTACTTCTAATCTGCTCTGGCCTAGACCAATTTCTGTGTATTTGTCCTACTGACTCGCCAAATGAAAAAAAAAAAAGAGCTAATCCTTACAAGAATGTATATATTACATTATATTGAATATATGTAAATATGCGAACATATCTCTTAACTCTCTATATGTTTTAGATATTAAACTCTAATCTGAGAAATTTTCCATTGAGACTTTCCTATGAAGTACCCAAAAGGTGCTGATAGAAATGATCTCTCCTTCCTCTTAAGTTCAATATTGCTTTGTATCTCTCTTGTGGCACTCCACCACTCATTCATTTATTTAAGGATTTTATTCTGCCTTTAATAAAAATTAGCTGAGATAACTTGCTGTTACATACTACATTTACACGCATTCCCACAATGCCTCGTACATAATACATATTCAATATATTCTTATTGAATAAGTGTAAAATATTTCCAGATTATGATGTACCTTGAATGCCAGACTGATCATATTTGGGGCTTGTAAAAATGGAGACTTGAATCCAGGACTCAAGTCCCCAGAAGTCCTTGCTCACTTCCCAGAATTCTTTGTAATCACACTGAATTCTCACCTGGGTGAGATCACAAATTATTATTTAAAGGAGTTCTCCACCTACTGAAAGTCTCTTTCCTACTTCCACTTCCCAGCAGACACGTCTCTTTCATGATGTAGGTGAGGTTGTCTAGGCCTCTCTGGGCCTAGACATGTGCTTTCTTATTCTGTAGTTTCATTAATACTAAACCTTTAATAAAACACATAAAATATAATACTCCTTGAAAAGAGAAACTAATTTTTACCTGCCTCAGTTTCCCCTAAATTAGTTTCTCCCCAAATTTTAACTCTTACAGTTTGGCGTAACCACTTTGGGAAAATGAAATCTCTCAATCTTCTGATTCTTTTCTGATTCTTTTCTCTACTAAGTTCAGCTTTTAATAGCTAGTGCCTAGAATTTTTTTTGATCCATGTTTCTCTGGCCAAGGTTTTTTACCCTCACAAAGCTGCTTCTCATTCCAGCCATTAGATAGTTCACCAGTTCCTGGCCTGGCCCTTCCCTGCCTGCCTGCCTGCCTGCCGCCATCCACTTCAGACTTTCTTCAGTCAGATGGCAATCAACTGGTGACCTACCTGCCCAACAAACTCTAGCCTTGGAGCAGATAGCTCATCACCCAGAACTCAAAACCAGCTGGTAACAAATGGGGTAATTTTCCCTTAAGTTAAGATTCCACATGGACTGGGGGTATTGGAGGAGGATCGTAGGAGGGGAGAAAGTATTTTGCATATATATGCAATGACTATCATTTATCAATTTTTTAAATGGAGAGATTCACAAAAAAATAACTATTTTTGAGAAGGCACCTCACAGCCCTTATAATATTTGCTTAAATTCTTAGTATGTTATGGTGTTTAATTTTGCATGAATAGATCCTTAATGATTATAGTGAAAGTGTGATCTGTATTATCAGAACAGAATCTATTGAAACTATTTTATCTTATGGAAATTCAAAAAATCTTTTTCCCCCAGAGGTAAAGGATGAATTATAGAATGGAATCAGATGTACTAAATCAAATCACATAACACTGAGTACATAAATAATTTATTCATATGAACTCAAATCTATTTCAAGAATCCTTGCCACCTGAGTTTGCCAGAATTGGACATTGATATAACTTCTAGACATATTTGGAGTATGATCAAATTCAAATGCAGATTTTGACAATGGTTTTTTGTTAGCTGCACTTCCCCTGTCCCAAACTACTCCATTCAAGGTATTAAAAAGAGACTTTCTGGTGCATCTTTTCTAAACCTTATGTTCTTCCTTTATCACATGATAAAGGAAATGTTTATGAACTCATATATAAGCCACACAAATATTTATAAAATATTCTTTTAAAGTATTAAGAAAGGAAGTAAAAAGAGATATGCATTACCCTTCAAAAATGCTTAATATTCACATCTCAGGGTTTTAAGCACATTGTCTGCAGAACAAAAGCTATCCATAATACCATGACAAAAAGAGCTGCAAGATGGACAATGAATTGTATCTTACTAAAAACAGTTACCTGGTATAGTTAGAGTACAGTGAACACATAAAGTCCTAAAAGATAATTCAAAAGGAGTTGTTTTGGAAGGAGCAGACTTTCATTATAACAGCAGCTCTACAGAAATTGTAGAGAAATTCAGGCAAAGTGCTTTAATGATTATGAAGTGAGACAGCATCCTAAGAAAATGCTGTAGTTCAAAATGTACTCAATAATCTATAAATTGATTAGATGTTAATTATCTATGTTTAAATGTTAAATTTAAGAAAAATGTTGATTGAAGCAAGAAATAATGAAAACTGGATGTAAAAGAAATATTCTAGCTCTATATATTCTCAAGCATACTGCCACATCTACCTTAGTTTAACTTACAGTTTTTAAAAACTAAAATGAAAAGCATTGGATTTGTACTGAAGAGTCTTAAATTTAAACCCTTTTTCTATGTTGCTACCTGTAGTACCTGAAGAAATAATTCAATTCATCCTGGATCAAATCTTCTCACCAATATCATTGGACTATGATCTAGGCTAAATTTTCAGCTGTAAATTCAATTTTAAATCTTGTATAAGAGAAGATATGTAAGATCTGAAGAGAGAAGCAGATATGGCAAGCTGGAGAATTCTGCAGGAATGGGGGAAGGGCAGGAAGGAGAGAGAATTCTGAGGAAAGGAGAGGAAGTGAGCTGATTTGGACAGTTGGAAAGATTTTTCTCCTCTCTGAGAAGCTAACAGGAATGTGGACAGGGTAGATCTCTGAACCAGCACTTACCTCCTCCTGTGAAAGCTTGACCCAATATCCCAAGAAGACAATTAAGCAAATAGGACTTCAACTGGAAACTGTTCACTAGAAGAAAGATTTCCTCCAGATCCCCTAAAGTCCTAGACTAGTTACAGTTGCCAAGGCAGGTAGAGAGCCAGGGTTTCTTCACTAACTGACGCCAAGGGGTCAGATCAACAAAGCCTGATCTGCTAGACTTTTCAGTTATTCTAGGGACCCCCTGCTCCCTCTTCTCTTCTGCCTCATTCCTAAACTCATCTGCCCTATCCCTTGTCTCATTCCCTTAGAATAAACAGTTTTAATAAGAACAAGTGACTGACTCCATCACATCTAGAGAGAGACTTGAAGTTGGGGGGAGGAAAGTGACACTCCTCTCCCCAAGGAGAGAGAAACTAACTGTATCAAGCCTGTTTAGCCAAGGTCTCTGAGGGAACAGAAGTTAAGGTCTTGAAAGGCAACCAGAGTGGGGTTTGTCAGGGAGAGCTGAGACGGAAGACAACCCATACTCTCTCTCTACTTGACTCTACTCCATCTTTACCTCACTCTGATCCTGACCCAGCAGGGAGGGAAGACTGCATTCTCTCCCTGCCCTCATATTACAGTTATATTACACTTGGCATTGCAACTTTGAGACATCTAAGCATAGGATTACCTGGATTGTTATTCTGGAAGGAGAGATATTCTGATATGATTAAGCATTTCCCTGGAAGAAAGAAAAGTAGAAATTATATGTTGGAAACATCTTGAGAACTCTGGCTCTAGGATAGGAAGTATCAAAACTAGTTGACTCATTGCAGGAATAAAAGATTTTCCAAGGAAATTTAAAACTGTATGGTACATACTGTAAAGATTTCAAGAAAATGGAGAATTTTAAGGATGAAAAAAAACAGTATCTGTGAGTGTATGGATGTCTGTCCGTCTCCAATCTAAACAAGGTGTTTTCTTAGAATCATAGAATCTTGGAGCAACAAATTTTTTTAGGCCAATAAACTGGTACCTGAATAGAAATCTGTTTGATGATATTTCAACAAATAGAAATACAGCTTCCATTTGAAGACCATATGTGATGGAAAACTGACTACATTTCAAAGTAGCTCACTCCATTTTGGACCACTTGAAATGTTATAAAGTTTTTCAAACTGGGAAACCTAAATCTTCCCTTTATTTAGATTTTGATAACTTAGACTAAGAAAGAAAAGTCTAAACCTTTTCCCACAAAATGTCCTTTTAAATACTTGAAGACACTCATCAGGTTTCCTTTCTATCTAAATTTTATTCAAAAGAAAAACTGAATGCAATGTTATAAACTGAAATTTTCCAGAGTATAGTTCAGTGGAATTATTATTTCCATTTTTCTAGTTGCTTTCTGCAAGTTGTAGCCTAAAGGAATGCAAATAATCATGGTTTTAGACTATCTCTAAAAATGAAATCCATATCATCAATGAAATAACTTGTTACTGAAAGAACTGAACAAGTCAAAACTGTTATTCTTGTGATAAATTCTACTTATAGACAAAGTGACATTGTGAAATGGAGGTTAGGTGATTTTACTGGTTACATAAAGCTTCAGTTAATCAAATGTTTCAAAGAACTGAACAAAATGAGGGAAACTTCTGATGGAGTATATTTAGTTTTATTGGAGAGGGAGGAGGATTTTGTGGATATAGATTCAGTCATGATGCTCCTACTACCCATGCAGATGAACATCAGATCCAAAACATAAAATTTTAAAGAGTGTCATGGGATACCACTAGTGAGGTTAATGATTTGTCCATAATAACACACCTAGAATTTGTGAGACACAAGAATCGAAACCATGTTGTTCTGACTCCAAGGCTTTCTATAACACTGTGCTATGCTCTCTTTTACTTAATCATTTTCTGTTCTGTATTTTTTCCAATAATTATTAATATATTGACATATTACATACAATTTTAGATCACACAGATATGTGCCATAGATAATACTTTGAATTGCAAAATTAAAATACAAAATTGTTTCATAAAGATGTAAAAGGGAGCCCAAACTGACAAGATAAAATTCAGCAAATATAAATATGTATTTTTACATGTAGATTAAAAAATTGATAAGTATGAAAAAGGATTTTTACTTTATATGCTGCCATGCTTCCTGGAATTCCTGATCATCAGGAGTATTTGATAATTATAACTAGCATTCATATGATAATTTAAGGTTTGCAAAGCACTATACACAAAGACACATTTGATCTTTCCAATAATCCTGTGAGGTAAGTGCTATTATTATGTCCATTTTACAATAGAGAAAACACAAGATGAAAGAAGGTTAAGTGCTTTGCTGAGAGTCACACAGTTTTTCTGAAGTTGGATTTGAACTTGGGCCTTCCGGACTCCACATCCAGTGCTCTTACCCAGTGTGACACCAAGTTGTCTTTAATGTGGGACAATAGCATAGCATGACTCCTTAGAAAGCTAAAACAAGCAGATTGCATTTATTGATGGATAATGTCAAGATCATTGGAGGTAATGCTATATACAAATAGGAAAACATTTCAATCTATGTACAGAGGAGATAACCAGCAAAATAAAGACTGAAAATTATCATTTGAAGGCAGGTTTACCAATATGGGAATAGCTCAAACAGCTTGGAGAAATGAAAACTACATAGAGATCCAACAGATATTAAATATTTGAAAAGTTGGCATATAAAGTAGCCTACTCAAACTCAAATAGAAACAAGGTTACCTAGGGATCCTAGACAGCTCCTATTGATTTAGAAGACCACAAATTAACATTATCCATTTCTTATTGTATTGAATGTGTTTTCTTAATTATATTTAATCTGGTTCCAACTATACTGAATAGTGTTATGGACTGCATACACACCTCTGCTATTAAAGTTCTATACCACTGTATAAGCCTAATGCAAAATCAATAAGTGAGAGTTACAAACATTTTGTTTTAAATGGCAGCATCCACTATTAGAATGAAATAGCATATTATCAAACAAGCACTGTGATACCACCATGATGTCTGAACCAGTTCTAGATGAGCATTTCTCAGGGGTGCTTTAGAACAATTTCCTCACTGTCTGAATGGTTTGAATAGATAACCAAGGAACTCTCTAATTCTAAAGTTCTATGATTCTATGTTTTTTAAAATAATTACTTTTAATTTATGCTGAAGATGGAATAAAGAAACAAATAAATTACAGAAATAAAGTAACAAAAATAAATCCTATAAAAACTGTATTAAAAAACAAAAACTTCATTAGGTTAAATGACTTAGCAAAATCTGTAAAAGTTTTTCAGGTAAAGATTTTACATTAGCAAAAGAACTAATCTAATCATTAAAATTCTACCCAGACATAAGACAGAGGCAATTCAATAAATCAAAATACATAGAATTATTTCTAAATAAATGAAAATATAAGCAAAGATTTATCTTAGCTAAGAAGTTAATTTGCTTTTTTAAAAAAATGAAACCTGTGTAGTGTATTTTAATAGAGGATTAGCTGAGCAGCCTAGGTTTCCATGGTCTAGCTACAAAGGTCAATGGGATTCTTTATTGGCAATCCTACTTTCTTGTCTCAGTATGACTACTTGTGCAGCCATTCTATTGTGTTTGACTCCACATGATCCCAATGATCCCATAGATGTAGTGTATTAAAGAATTAAGACTTTCAGTATGGAGAGGGGGAAAGAGAGGAGACCCCCCCTTCCACAAAGCAGGGTACAGGGGAGACAGCTAATGTTTAGGGTTGGCTCAGAGAGAGGAGAGGGGGTTTGAAGATTTCCTCCCTTCTACCTTTCCCACTTAGCTAAAGTTGCTCTCCCAAATTTTCTCTTGTCCCTCTTGTCCCTCTTCCACTATTATAGACCAAAGGGGACTTCCCCCTTGATCTGTTCACTCACACTCAGGTCAAATTTGAACTCATATCTTCTTGACTCCAGGCCTAGTATTCTATCCATAGTACCACCTAGCTTCCCTCACCACATAACATGACTAATAGGGAAATAAAATTTCTTTAATTCAAATTCATATTAATAATATATTAAAATAGGAAATTTGAATGAACTTTGAATTAAACAAATGACTTCTAAAACACTCAAGACAATGTCAGGCAACATAATTTATTAAGTATTCCCAATGGTACAGAGTACTTTAGTAGGAGTTGGAGGTTTTAGAGAGATATATGACAGACAGATGGATAGATGGATAGATGGATGGATGGATAGATAGGTATATGGATAGATAGATGGATGGGTGCATAAAAGAATGGATGGATGGATGGATGGATGGATGGATAGATGGACAGGTAGATAGATACATAGATACATAGATACATAGATACATAGATACATAGATACATAGATACATAGATACATAGATACATAGATAGATAGATAGATAGATAGATAGATAGATAGATAGATAGATAGATAGATAGATAGTATGGATGGTTAGATAGATAATTAGGGAGAGAGAGATGGATGAATAGATGGATGGATAGATGGATGGGTAAATAGATGGATAAATATAGAGACAGGTAGGTAGAATCCAGCTAACTCAGCTGAATATACTGTAAGAGTAGCTTGTACTTCATATAGTGTTTCATATACATTATCTCCCTTGATACTCTCAACAGTCTGATAAGGACTTTAGTACAAATATTATCATTTTTCACTTTACAAATGAGGAAACTCAAAAAAATTAAATAATCTACTTTTCTGGGTTTGAAGAATAAATTTTAGAAGCTGGAATGTAGATAGTCCTTACTTCTCTTTAACTAACATTTAACAGCAAATTCCCTCTATATAAATGAATATATGATTTAGCATTACAAAGGTGAAATTAAGAAGCAAAAGTAGAGCCAAGAGCATAATCTACAGGGCCAAAGGGGTTGGGAAAGTGATATTTAGACATATGGCCACCATATGCTTGCCAAGATGAGGCAAATAGGTATTATAGTAGCTAGAGCACTGGAACTAAAATTAGGAATACTTGAGATCAAATATAGATTCTAAAACTAACTAGCTATGTAACAGGGCAAGTCACTTAACTTCTGTTTCCTCACATATAAAATGGAAATAAAATAGCACCTATCTGCCAGGGTTGTTACAAGGACATAATTAGTTAACATTTGCAAAATGCTCTGAAAATTTTTTGTGTTTCAGTCATGTCTTACTCTTCATTACTCCCATTTTGGCTTTTCTTAGTGGTTTGTCATTTCTTTCTCCAGCTAATTTTACAAATGAGAAAACGAAGACAAACAGGATTAAGTGACTTGGCCAAGATCACACAGTAGTAAATGTCTAAGGGTAGAATTGAATCAGGAAGAGGAGCCTGACTCCAGGCCTGGCACTCTATCCACTATGGCATCTAGTTGCCCTTAAAAACCTTAAATTATTCTATATAAATGTGAAAATACACATGTATCTGATCCTCCCATGTCTGTAATGATTCTTCATGTTCTATGCCAACAGTGAGCTCTCATATCTGTGCAAGACAGATAGATGAACTTTCATTTCACCCTGGGTTACTCTATCTTATTGGAAGGAAAAAGAAAACTGACTTCTGTGTAATATATGCTGATTTAGAATCAATGAGTTTTGCATTTGAATTTCACATTAGTCACTTAGTATGTTCTTAAACAGGTCACTTAACCTAAATCTGCTTCAGTTTCCTCATCTGTAAAAAGGGAAGAAGGAAACTTAACTTAATGACTTCTAAGGTCCTGTCCAAGTTTAAATCTATCATCCTATAATTCTGTTTTGTAGTTTTTGATAAAAGATGTTTCTTTGATCTAGTCTTGAAGGTTTGGGGAACTCTGCCCAGGATAGGAGTGTTTGAGGTCATAGCTTATTCTTTCTGATCTGGTGATTGGTTTTCTAGGTCTGGGCACATATTCAATATTCACAGCAACCTCAGACATAGGTGGTTATTATCTAGATGAAAAGTAAGAATTTCTCAGTTTTTCCAAATTATTCAAGGATGACCTTTAAGATACTACCTTTATCTTGGATGTTGGGATGGTAGAAATTAAGGGAAAAAAATAAAGCATGAACCGTAAAGCTTCTTATAAGAGTACCATAAGGGGTAAGACAGGAAATCTATAGAAACATTAAACCCTCAAACCACAAACTATTTTTACAAGTAGTTACAATATATTTTGAGGAAAACTACTAATGCAACATGCTAGCATAACACTGCTCTGTGATCATTTCTGGATACCTCTTGCTCTTGCTCCTTTACTGGAAGGGGCAGAGTAGAATTCACCCTGGGCAAGGCTTTTTACACTCTGCCCCCTTTATCTTCTCATTGTGGAGGCTATAAATGTAATTAGGCACACTGACCCAGTTGAGACAGCTAGCACTAGGTATATTAAAACAGTGCTTGTCTATGTGTCATCTTTTCTCTACTGTTTGATAGAGTTTATATAGAGTGACAAATTAATAACCCAATTATAATTGCTCTGAATCTCCAGTTAGGAAAATTCCTAACTCTTCAACAGAGGTTTGTCTCTGCCCTAATTTAAAGTTCTTTATCTCAAACTAAGCTCTGATCTCTTTATTTTTAAGGCAAAATCAGACTACAGGAAAGGTTTAGGTATAGCAAACGAGTATACTGTAGTATCTATTACTGGTCAGGAACAAGATGAGAAGTTAGGGAAGAAGTAAACCTTTGGGAGAGAGTGAATTCCCAGGTACTTAAAGAGGTAAATACAGCTGACAATTTTAGTCTGAGGCAACTTCCAATGTTTTCAAGGCAGAATGGCCAAATTCTATTTCTCACCTTTTTTATCATTACACTCCTTTTCAGTTTCTGTTTTTGGTTTCTCTTTGAAGTTATTGCCCCTGTGCCGTCAATTCTTTCCAATTTGACTCAAGTCCCAGGCAGTGTCCATATTGCTACTATACTGCTCATCTCTCACAAATGAGAGTTGAGGAGACAGAGAGAAGGTGGGAGGAGAGGAAGAGAAATTTGGGGGGAAGAGGAAGAGGAAAAGAGAGAGAGAGATAACCTTTAAAGTCTCTCAAACATTTATGTATCTAACACTGAACTAATCACATTAAATTTCTAATTAGTATAACAATTGTTTCTTCTGCTGCAGAGAATCACAAATAACTCTCAAGTCTTAGGAGTATATTTGACCCTCTAAATTACAAATCCCAGGATTCCAATCAGTTCTCAAACCCTAAATGCACAAATAACAATAACAAAAAAAGACAGCAATTCACTGAACTTAATACAACTATTTCTTTGATTTAGGAAGGGAGTCTACCAAAACAGGGGTTGCATTAATGGTTCCAGTATAAAATAAAATAATAAATTACTTTAATTTCTTACATGGACCTGATCTATTACTTGGCCTTACAACTTTAGGCTAAAATTTGTAAATCAATTGGTCTACCAGTTGTGAAGTTGGAAGACACAGTCAAAAAATGTCATTACCAGAAAGAGACCAACCATAACATTAACCTAAAGTCACATGGCTGATATAATGTGAGACTAAGCCTCAGCTGCCTCTTCATTCTACTTCTGCAGATGCTTTCATCCATTGCTGAGTTCTTCCCAAATCCTTCCCTTAAAGAAAAGCCCAAACAAAACAAAACACCCTTATCTCCAAACTTAGCCAACAGGACCTATCCTCCCCACAAAGAGACTCTCCATTTTAAAGATATATTGATATGTGGGTAAATTTTTTAAACAACTAAAAGAAAAAGTTACTGATAGAATATTTTGGTTTCATTAATGGCCCAGATCTATGGATTAAATATCCGCTAGTATGTTATATTATGACCAACTGTCATTATTTATCCACAAGGTTTTTCCTCTATGGATAATTAGTTTAAACTTTTTGAATGATAAGTGACCTCATGACTCCACAGTTCTCTCAGCCTTGACGTAATCAGGACAGTGTCATTTTAAAATAGGAGCATCTTGAAAATCTCATCATTCATAAGTAATCACTCTTCCAACTCTACCCATTACTGGACATCTTCCCTGATAATGGCAATAAACTTGGTCAAAACCCCCTCTTTTGAGACATGTTTGCTCTGAATATTTGAACAGTTCCTCCAAAAAGAAAAAGAAATGTGTTTTTCATGTTTCAAGAAATACTTTGTGATTTAGACATGTGCACAAAACAACACAGCATGCTGGAAGAGAACCTTTAAGAAAATATTTGCTCTGCCATATCAAATGCTTTTTTATTGTCAACAGATATTAAACAAATCAAGTCAATAAGCAATTATTAAGCACCTACTCTTTTCATGAACTCTGTTAAACATTGAGGTCATAAAGAAGTGGGAAAACAATCAGTTCCTTTACAGTCTAATGGGGAGAAATAAAATGACAAATACAAGATAAATTGGAACTAGTCACTGAGTGGAAGGCACAAGCATTAAAGGCACTAGCCTACCTTTTCAGGCACATTTTATAACACTTTTCCATGTTCCAAACAACTCAGACTATTTGTTATTCCCATACACAACACCACTTCTACTGACTCTTTCCCTACCTTTGTTCAAGTTGTCCCCAATGTGTGGGATGCTTTATTTCCTCGATTCTTTAAAATCTATAGCTCCCTTCACCTCTCATCTCAGCTGCTAGCTTCTAAGTGAGACCTTTCTTGATCTCCCAAAGTGTTAATGTTCTCCTCAATCATATATATGAATCTTTATTAAACACCTCTTAGATGCCAGGCACTATTCTAGGTTCTGAGTATACAAATATAATGAATGAAATGATCTTTAGAGGCAATGGGCTTACAATCTAATGAACTCCAACAGAGCCCTTAAATTATTTTGTTTCCTTTCTACTAACTTATCTTTACTTTATCATTTTCATCCTTCCAGAAATGTTCTTTAAAATAGATACTTCTTTGTTTTTGTCTTTATATCACCCATACTGAACAGAAAGTCCTCCCTCCAAATACACTTCAGACTTTCTCTACCATGCCACAGAAAACCTCTTCACCATAGAAGCTCCACATCATTCATGGATTTCTCACACTAGAAATACCTTCAGCCCTTGGGACCTCTTCTTCTGATTGCCTGGATTCTCCTAGTACTTCCTTTTAAGGGAGGATGTTCAGGCCTGCCATATCCTCATTCCTATTCAGGCTGCCATCCTGACTCTCTTAACTTTCTCAACTGTGTCCCTGTTTAGAGACTCTCCTTTTCTTCCCCTCAACTTTTCAGCTACCTTTTATTTGATATCTTTCCCCATGAGTTTCTTGAGGGCAGGGATAGCTATCTTTCTACTAGTTTCTATATTCTCAAGTCTTAGCATCGTGTCTAGAACAGAATAAGCACTGTTGATCTGACTTGCACTTAGTAGACGCTTAATTGTGTTTGTGGAATTTCATTCAAATGATTTTTTTCCATCCCCAGTCCAGCTTATCAAAACCTGCTTTTCAGCCCCATCTCAACCCTTTGTTCTCTGCTTCTTCTGAAACCCTTTTGGCACAGTGATTGTTTTCTTCTTCTATTTAGATGGTTTGACTGCAACTTAGTATGTTATCTATGCCTACCTTTAGTCCTGACACCATGGATCCTTCTACTGTGAATTCAATTTATGCTCCTAACCACAGATCACAGTTCCCACCCAGTAATACTTGCCTGACCAACACCTATTGATATGACATGACAGTTCAATCCAACACACATTTGTTAGGTTCCTTAAATATAAAGACAACTGTGGGAAGTGCTGGGGATATAAAAATGAAAAGTTCCCAGACTCTCTCCTCAAGTAGTAAAAAATATATAAACAATTATATATCTTTATATACTACGCATTTCAGATTAGTCCAAGGTTAGATTTTTATTTTTATTAATTTTATTTATATTTATTATTATTATTATTATTATTATTATTATTATTATTATTAGCTTTTATTAATTAAACCACAGTCAGTGGTTAAGAGCAAATAGATCACCAGACTATATGTTCTGGGGGAACTTGTGGAAGGAGAAACCACTATTTTGGGGAGGTTTTTGAGAAGAAATCGTATTTGATTTAGGCCTAGTAGGAACAAGACAATTTCAGTAAATGGAGTTAGAGAATCAGTATTTTCAAGTCTGCAAAGGAGACGAGGCAGGATAAGATGAGAGCATGCTGTATAGTCCAATTTTGTGAGAAAGAAGAATATGTGAAGGGATGTGAAATGACAAAGTTGGAAAAGCAATTTGGAACCAGACCATGAAAAGACTTAAATGACAAGTTATGGAATTTGTATTTTATTCAAGAGGTAATGGAAAGTCATTACAATGAAGCAGTGATTTCTAATAATTAAACAGAGAGTTATCCAACAAGGTTAAAGGAAATTCCTGTAGCAAATTCCTGTCATCAAATGAGAAAAGTAAAACTCTGTCTAGCTGCTTTCATACAACAATGTATATATACTGTTTCAACATCTTCATTACCAGATCTATATTTTCCAGTCAGGTACAAAGTGCCCTTCTTTGTCCTATTTCTTTGTGAGATGGTTCTCTCAGAATTCTGCCATGCTGGAGGTAGCAATACACTTTTGGTCTCTATTTTATTGATGCCCTCTGTGAAAGAGAAAAGGGAGAGGGGAGGGGAAGGGACAGGTAAAGGAACACAGAGAGGAACAGTTAGTGTATACACAAAATAAATTGCCATGAAGAGGCAACTTGCAAATGAGTGTAAAAGAAGAGAACAAAGAAAGTTAAAAGGGAAAGAAGAGAAAATAATAAAAGGAAGTGGAAGATAGAGGAACAAAAAGGAGAATGGAGAGAAACCAATCAAATAGTTTTCTATCTGAGAAACAGTATAATGTACCAAAAAAAATATTGGATTTGTCACCAGATTTTCTATTTTCCAATCCCAGTTCTGCCACCTGTATGATCTTGGACAAGTTATTTCATGACTTCTAAAATCCAAGTAATATATTTCAGACATTAAATATTCATGTGCTTTGGAAAGTACTAGGAAAGAAGGGAGGAAGGGGGAAAGGAAGAGAGGAGGAGAGCAGAAAGGAAGGAGGAGGAGAAGAAAGAAAAGAAGGAAATTTCTTAAGTACTTACTGTGTTCTAGGCACTACAGTGAGCTCTTTATAAATAGTATTTCATTTGATCTTCACAAAAAACCTGGGGAATATTATTAATAGCTATTAGGAAGCAGTATTATTAACTTATTATAGGGTATTTTTAAACCCATTTTAAAATTGAAATTGAAACAGAGGTGAAGTGATTTATCCAGGGTCATACAACTAAAAAAGATATGAAGTCAAATTTGAACTCTGGTCTTCATGATTTCAGGCCTAGCACTCTATTCATTGATTAGCGAGCTGCATAACTACTAAATTTTGGCATCAATGTCTGACTCCTTTAGTATACTTTAATCTCTCCCTTAAGGCCAGTGTAGGTATCTAACTCACAGATGCACTTGGGTGTGCCATCCAAATTTATTATTCAATAGGCTGATACTTTTCACCATTCAAATTGTAGAGTCCAGATAGTCCAATGGTCATATCTGTACTTAATCATAGATCTGTGTGCTAGTGGATTAATGTTAATTCATCCTAAGTAACATCTTAACATTTTATTCAGGGATGCATGGAACCAAATAACATAATCATAAAAGAAATTAGATCACCCTCAGTAAGATCAAAGGCTTGTGATGTGTAATTCTAAAGCATTTAAAACTATATAATTAGTGGGCTCAAAAAATAGTTCTTGAACTGAATTAATCACAAAGGAGTAGTTCCAGTGGTGAGAATCTGAGCTCCTGTAGTAGACATTTCAGAGGATTGGAGGAGGAAGGAAGCTTTTTACACTCTTGGGGTTATAAGGAATACATAAGTCCTATATTCTCCCTAAATCAAGGACTAGGCTACCAAATTCTCATGACACCATATTTCATCCCTTTTGCCCATAGCTATAAGTTTATGCAGTGTGGTGGAAATAGAGGAGGATTTAAAGTGGGAAGACGATCTTTATCTTTTATCTCTGAAACATTTTGGACAAGTCATTTAACTCCCAAAAGATCAATCTCTTCATTCATAAGGTAATGATATCTTCCCTTACTTCTCAGAATTATTATAAATATACAAGTCATAAGCTTTAAAACACAATCAAAATGTGTCATTAGCAGTAGTACTTACAGTGGTGGCTTATGTTTAAAGGAAAGAAAGAAACACAGAGAGAGAGAGAGAGAGAGAGAGAGAGAGAGAGAGAGAGAGAGAGAGAGAGAGAGAGAGAAGAAAAGAAGTTAAATTAAATTGGAGCATTGGATTTTGTCTTGTTTTGTTTTACAGAGCATTTAAGTTCAAGTTCAAGAAAATAAATGACTATGAATGTTAACTTTAAGTTCTATGTGTACCAAAATACTAACTACCCAACACAAAATGGATTATCCCATTGATGAAGCTCCTTTTTCCAGTGATATATATCCTGAAACTTTGCATACCCTATCCAATCTGGCAACTTTTGTGCATATCCTCCAAAATCCATCAGAGAGATTCTATCTAAAGTACTGGGTGGTTCAGCACTTCCTCATGATCATACCAGTGGAGTAATTATATCAGCCCTCAATCACATCTGACTGTCTATCTAAACAGACCATTTTTTGTTTTGCTCCTTCATTTCTTTAATGCTTTTTTTACTCTCATTTTCCTTCATAATTCCTTATTTGTCATGGCTTAACAGCTTGCTCAACCTTACCACATACTTTTCTTTTACCTTCTAGTTTTATTATCATTTTAAGTTCCTGTGGCCATTCAATACCAATATAATACTGGTTTTCAAAACTTATTTTTAAATTTTATAAAGATAGTTTGGTTTCAGAGAGGTACATGGTATCATTAAAATTACTTTGCATTTTCCAAATGGCAACCTACCCTCCTCCTGTTCAAATCTATCCCTGACTCTGAGAAGTCAAGAGATAAAAGAAATGAAATAATTCCAGTCTAAAGCTTCCTCTCTCAGGAGCCATTGTGAAGGATGGAGGGTGGGAGGGGAGAAGGAGAAGAAAAAGAAGAGGCTGCTATGGTGAGTCACTCAGTATAGAGTTTTGTAATTGAAGAAATACAATGAGAAAAAGAGATAAGTGGCCAGCAGGAGAGGGAAATGGAACAAACCTTAAAGGTAGCTATAGAAAATGACATTATGATTCCTCAAGACTAACCTCACATGTGACTCCTTCTATGAAGCCATGCCTGATCCTTTTTCCTGATCCAACCAGAAGTTATTCCCCTCCTTCTAACTCTCAGCACACTCTGTATCTATGTTTCCACTTATGATAACCTAATTGATAGTAAATCAATTCCCTAGCTAGCCTGTAAATATCCTGAAAACAGGTACCCTGTTTAATTCATCTTTTACTTTTTTATTTCCCTCAGAATCTTTGTCTTCCACACAATAATTACCTGGATGGGTGTGGAGGGGGGAATATTATCATCAATGAAAAGTGTTGGTTTTTTTTTCTTTTATAATCAAATTTTCATAGCACTTAAGAGCTAGAAGGGACTTCACTGGGCTATCCATACTACAATGAAATACTTACAATTAAAATACAAGTGGTCATTCAACCTCTGCTAAAGGCCTCCATGAAGAAGGAACCAACTTACTCCCAAAGTATTCCATCATACCCTCAGATGACTCCATTGTTAGAAAATTTCGTTGTTGCGCAACTTAAGTCCAACCATTTAAGATAAATGAACTGATATAGAGGGGGGTGGGGTAATGACTTGCCTAAGATCATGTAGTAGCAAGTAGAAAAGGATTTATACTAATTCACGTCTTTAGATTTATAATCCAGACCTGGTTTTTATATATTCACCAGGGCCAAAATGTTCCTTTCTTTCTTTCTAGTAAACTACAATGTTTGGTTTGTTGAATGCTTTTCTCTTGTTTACATAATATTATGTAGGGGAGACCTACTAATCCTACTAATATATACCATGGACCTTAAAGGTTATGTTGGGTCCATACCGTGAATGGAAATAAGGTCAAAAGACCTCTGCTGGCACTTGGAAACTGCTGCCAAAAGCTTACTATTAATTTGGTGTAATTCAGAAATAACCCAAGAGCAAGAATGAACCAAATTTAGCATTCAGGTGGCAAGGGTTGGTTGTAATTTGACACTGAAAAATAGGGGTTAGAGAGGGCAGCCTTTCCTTTTTATTCCTAAGCACTTCCTATTAATGCTCGGGGTTTAAAATATGTACTCATTCTATCCCTCCAAACTCATATTGGGCTTGGAGAACATGGTCATGCCGCTGAGCTTGCAGTCACCTAAATTGGGTTTTACATAAGTTTATGCATTTTTCATGTGTGTTATACAGAGATTCTGAAATCACTGTTCACCAGACTCCAAGCCCGGGATTTTTCTAATGATAAATCAGTTTATATTTGAGTTTATTCCTTGACTGAAGGTAGTAATAATAACTAGGATAGCCAATATAGAATAATGGATAGAAAGCTGCATTCCAAGATAGGAAAATCTGAGTTCAAATCCTGCCTCTCTCAAATTCTTTTTATGTGCTCCTGGACAAGTTTTAGTGTATCAAATAGTTTTCTAATCATTGCAGCTTTCCCTTGATAGTAGGAATTATTTTACTGAGAACTACCTTTATTAATGAAAAAATGCATGTTTCATACGAAAAAATATAAATAATACTATAAGATTTTAATACTCCCCATTCTTTTTGTTTTGTTTGTTTGGTTTTGTTTTTGTTTTTAATTTTAAACATTATTTTATTTGGTCATTTCCAAACATTATTCACTGGAAACAAAGATCATTTTCTTTTCCTCCCCACCCACCCTCCCTCCACCTTTCCCTCTCCCACAGCTGACGCACGATTCCACTGGATATCACATGTGTTCTTGACTAGAAACCATTTCCCTGTTGTTGGTATTTGCATTAGTGTTCATTTAGAGTCTCTCCTCATTCATATCCCCTCAAACCCTGTAGTCAAGCACTTGCTTTTCATTGGTGTTTTTACTCCCACAGTTTATCCTCTGCTTGTGGATAGTATTTTTTAGATACCTGCAGATTGTTCAGGGACACTGCATTGATACTAATGGAGAAGTCCATCACCTTCGATTGTACCACAATGTATCAGTCTCTGTGTATAATGTTTTCCTGGTTCTGCTCCTTTCGCTCTGCATCACTTCCTGGAGGTTGTTCCAGTCTCCATGGAATTCCTCTAATTTATTATTCCTTTTAGCACAATAGTATTCCATCACCAACATATACCACAATTTTTTCAGCCATTCCCCAAATGATGGGCATCCCCTCGTTTTCCAATTTTGGGCCACCACAAAGAGTGCAGCTATGAATATTCTTATACAAGACTTTTTCCTTATTATCTCTTTGGGGTACAAACCCAGCAGTGTTATGGCTGGATCAAAGGGCAGACAGTCTTTTATCACCCTTTGGGCATAGTTCCAAATTGCCCTCCAGAATGGCTGGATCAATTCACAACTCCACCAGGAATGAATTAGTGTCCCCACTTTGCCACATCCCTTCCAGCATTCATTACTTTCCATAGCTGTCATGTTAGCCAATCTGCTAGGTGTGAAGTGATACCTCAGAGTTGTTTTGATTTGCATCTCTCTGATTATAAGAGATTTAGAACACTTTTTCATGTGCTTATTAATAGTTTTGATTTGTTTGGCTGAGAACTGCCTGTTCATGTCCCTTGCCCATTTGTCAATTGGAGAATGGCTTGATTTTTTGTACAATTGATTTAGTTCTTTGTAAATTTGAGTTATTAATCCTTTGTCAGAGGTTTTTATGAAGATTGTTTCACAGTTTGTTGCTACCCTTCTGATTTTGGATACATTGGTTTTATTTGTACAAAAATATTTTAATTTGATGTATTCCAGATTATTTTTTTTGCTATTTGAACTCTTTCTAAGTCTTGCTTGGATTTGAAGTCCTTCACTTCCCAAAGGTCTGACACGTATGCTATTCTGTGTTCGCCTAACTTTCTTAGTTTCCTTCTTTATGATCAAGTCATTCACCCATTTTGAATTTATCTTGGTGTAGGGTGTGAGGTGTTGATCTAAACCTAATCTTTCCCACACTGTCCTCTAATTTTCCCAGCAGTTTTTATGAAATAGTGGATTTTTGTCCCAAAAGCTGGGATCTTTGGGTTTGTCATATACTGTCTTGTTGAGGTCGCTTGCCCCCAGTCTATTCCATTGATCCTCCTTTCTGTCTCTTAGCCAGTACCAGATTGTTTTGGTGACCACTGCTTTATAATATAGTCTGAGATCTGGGACTGCAAGACCCCCTTCCTTTGTATTTTTTTTTCATTATTTCCCTGGATATCCTTAATCTTTTGTTCTTCCAAATGAACTTTGTTATGGTTTTTTATAAATCAGTAAAAAAAATTTTTGGAAGTTCCATGGGTATGGCACTAAATAGATAGATGAGTTTGGGTAGGATGGTCATTTTTATTATATTGGCTCATCTACCCATGAGCAGTTAATGTTCTTCCAATTGTTCAAGTCTAGTTTTAGTTGTGTGGAAAGTGTTTTGTAGTTGTGTTCACATAGTTCCTGTGTTTGTCTCGGGAGATAGATTCCTAAGTATTTTATTTTGTCTAAGGTAATTTTGAATGGGATTTCTCTTTCTAGTTCTTGCTGCTCAGCTGTGTTGGAAATATATAGAAATGCTGATGACTTATGTGGGTTTATTTTGCATCCTGCAACTTTGCTAAAGTTGTTGATTATTTCGATTAGCTTTTTGGTTAAATCTCTAGGATTCTTTAAGTAGACCATCATGTCATCTGCAAAGAGTGATAATTTGGTCTCCTCCTTGCCTATTTTAATGCCTTCAATTTCTTTTTCTTCTCTAATTGCTACTGCTAGTGTTTCTAATACAATGTCAAATAATAGAGGTGATAATGGGCATCCTTGTTTCACTCCTAATCTCAATGGGAATGGATTTAGTTTATCCCCATTGTAGATGATATTAGTTGATGGTTTTAGATATATATTGTTTATTATTTTTAGGAACGACCCTTCTATTCCTATGCTATGCTTTCCAGTGTTTTTAGTAGGAATGGGTGTTGTATTTTATCAAAGGCTTTTTCTGCATCTATTGAGATAATCATGTGGTTCTTGTTGGTTTGCTTGTTGATGTGGTCAATTATGTGGATAGTTTTCCTTATATTGAAGCAGCCCTGCATCCCTGGTATAAATCCTACTTGATCATGGTGGATGACCCTTCTGATCACTTGCTGGAGTCTTTTTGCTGGTATTCTATTTAAGATTTTTGCATCTATATTCATTAGGGAGATTGGTCTATAATTTTCTTTCTCTGTTTTTGGCCTGCCTGGCTTTGGAAATAGTACCATGTTTGTGTCATAAGTGGAGTTTGGTAGAACTCCCACTTTGCTTATTATGTCAAATAGATTGTATAATATTGGAGTTAGCTGTTCTTTGAATGTTTGATAGAATTCACTGGTGAATCCTTCAGGCCCTGTGGATTTTTTCTTAGGAAGTCCTTGGATGGCCTGTTGGATTTCTTTTTCTGATATGGGATTATTCAAGAAATCAATTTCTTCTTCTGTTAGTCTAGGCAATTTATATTTTTGTAAATATTCATCCATATCACCTAGGTTGGTATATTTATTGCCATATAGTTGGGCAAAGTAGTTTTAAATGATTGCCTTGATTTCCTCTTCATTGGAGGTGAGATCCCCCTTTTCATCCTTGATGCTGTTAATTTGCCTTTCTTCTTTCCTTTTTTTAATTAGATTGACCAGTACTTTGTCTATTTTATCTGTTTTTCCAAAGTATCAGCTTCTAGTCTTGTTTATTAGCTCAGTAGTTCTGTCACTTTTGATTTTATTAATTTCTCCCTTATTTTTTAGGATCTCTAGTTTGGTTTTCTTCTGGAGGTTTTTAATTTTTTCATTCTCAAGTTTTTTGATTTGCATTTCCAATTCCTTGATCTCTGTCCTCCCTAATTTGTTAATATATGCACTCAGGGATATGGATTTTCTCTAAGTACTGCCTTGGCTGCATCCCCTAAGGTTTGAAAGGATGTCTCACCATTCTCATTTTCCTCAACGAAATTATTAATTGTTTCTATGATTTCTTCTCTAACTAACCAATTTTGGAGTATCATATTATTTAATTTCCAATTAATTTTTGATTTGACTCTCCATGTACCCTTATGGATCAATATTTTTATTGCCTTGTGATCTGAAAAGGCTGCATTTATTATTTCTGCTTTTCTGCATTTGAGTGCCATGTTTCTGTGACCTAGTATATGATCTATTTTTGTGAATGTGCCATGTGGTGCTGAAATGAAGGTGTATTCCTTTTTGTCCCTATTTATTTTTCTCCATATGTCTATTAACTCTAATTTTTCTAAGATTTCATTCACATCTTTTACCTCTTTCTTGTTTATTTTTTTGGTTTGATTTATCTAAATTTGATAGTGGTTGGTTCAAGTCTCCCACTAATATGGTTTTACTGTCTATTTCCTCCTTCAATTCTACTAGTTTCTCTATTAAAAATTTGGATGCTATACCATTTGGTGCATACATGTTGATTAGTGATATTTGCTCATTGTCTATACTCCCTTTTAACAGAATATATTTACCTTCCCTATCCCTGTTGATCTGGTCTATTTTTGCTTTGGCTTTGTCAGATATCATGATTGCAACTCTTGCCTTCTTTCTAACGGTTGAGGCCCAGAAGGTCTTACTCCAACCTTTAATTCTAACCTTGTGAGTATCAACCCTCCTCATATGTGTTTCTTGAAGACAACAAATGGTAGGGTTTTGCGTTCTAATCCAATCTGCTATTTGTCTATGTTTTATAGATGAGTTCATCCCATTCACGTTCAAAGTTATGATTGTCCTTTGTGGATTTGCTGGCATTTTGATAGCTTCCCCTAGTTCTGACCTTTCTTCTTTAGCTATCTCCTTTTGAACCAGTTATTTACTATAGGTCAGTCCCCCTAGTCCCCTCCCTTGAGATGCTTCCCTTTCTAGCCCCTCTCTTTTTATGCTCCCTTCCCCTCCCCCTCTCCTTCCCTTCCTTTTTACACTCCCTCCCCCTCCCCCTCCTTAATTTTCCTTTCTTTCTTGCCCTATTGGATGAGATAGAATTTAGGATCCCACTGTATCTAGATGTTCTTCCCTCTCAGATGTGATTTCACTGAGAGTAAACTTTAAGAAATTCCACGTCACGCACTCTTCCTCTCCTTCTCATATGAGAGTTCTTCCCCTCCCCTTCCCATGTGTATCTTGTAAACCTTAAAATTTCTTCGACTTATGAATGTTGGAAATTTCCCCATTGGGAAATTTCATACTTAAAAAAATCTCCTTCTGATAATAAGAACTCTATTGGAATATGAAACTCCTTGGCATGGGAGGATCCTCTCCTCCCTACTTAAGACTACTTTAGGACAGAAACCTTTTGCTAAACAATGGAAAGGGCTTTGACCTATGCTTAAGCATAGAACAGGAAGTTCTTTGAGTCATGATTGATTTTAGAATTGATACAATAGAGATACTTGGAATGACAGAACCAGGTCTTCGAAACTACAATCTTTACCCTACCCAGAGTAACAGGATTTAGGAAGGGCTGCAGCAAAGATCAAGATTTAATTATTTGAGAATATAACCTTCAACAGACATGTGCAAAGGGGGCAGACCTCTGGGTGGTCCTGGGTTAAGTTAGAGCCACCATTGGCAGAGGGGAGAGATCGACAGTGATTGGTAGATGGGAGAACTGAGGGGAGGGAACTTAGATTTTTGGCTTAAAGATAGTGGGGTCTGAGGACTGAAAAGGTTGATGCTCTGAAGGAGGTCTGAGAAGAGAGAAGTTCTGGAGGGATAGCTCCTGGAGATGTCTTGAAGGAGGCTGTGGAAGGAGAACTCAGGAGGAGTCAGGAGGAGAATTCTCTGAAAACATTTCTTGAAAGGAGGCTCTCTTGAAGGTGAAGCTTGAGGGTTGGCATGAGAAGCCTTACCTAGAGAAATCTTGAGTGAGTGGTAAAACCAACTGACTGATTTATCTCATAGGACTGAGGTCTAGGCCTTGTTGGCTTGAGGCCCTCCATTCTTATTCCTTTCTTGCTTTCTCTCTTTTTCTATTGATTAATCAGTGTATTGTAATTTAAATTTCTCTATAAAACCCAGTTGGCTTGAGCATATTCATAAATTGGGAATATATTCCCTGGCGACCATCTTATATTTATATAAAACCAAGACACAGTAGAAAACACATTTCAGTGGTCATAATTGTTATATATTTCCCTTGTTCCCAAACATTTTAATTATCACATTTTATGGCTTCCACTCACTTATCTACAACTATTTAAAGCTCAAAACTATTTTAAATCTAACAATCTTTATATGGGAAAGATTATTCTATTAAGTCCCCCCCCATTTCTTGAAGTAAGTCTTAGTATTATCCATGGTTCTCCCCCTCCCTTTTCCTTTCTTTGCTCCCACTTTCCCCAAATCTTCTTAATGCCCCAATCTTTCCCTATGCATGTTTCTTCTAACTACTCTTATGATGCATACAATTTTTGAGAGTTACACAAAACATTTTCCCCACATATTTATATATATAATTTGATGTAAATGTAGTCCTTATAGAAGAGAATTTGACTTAAAGAAAAAGATAAGATTCATCTCCTTTTCCCTTTCTTTCATATTTACCTTTTCATGTTTCTCTTGCTTTCTGTTCTTAGATATCAAATTTTCCACTAAGTTCTAGTCTTTCCTTAGCAAATGCTTGGAAATCTTCTATTTTGTTGAATGCCCATACTTTCCCCTAGAAGTATATAGTCAGTTTTTCTCGGTAGTTGATTCTTGTTTGGAGACCCAGCTCTCTTGCCTTTCTAAATATCGTGTTCCATGCTTTGCAGTCTCTTAGTGCATTAGCCGCTAAGTCATGTTTGATCCTTATGGGAGCCCCCCTATATCTGAAGCTCCTCTTCTTGGCTTCTTATAGTAATTTCTCCTTTTCTTGGAAGCTCTTGAATTTGGCAATTACATTCCTGGGGGTTGTCTTTTGGGGATTTAGTATAGAGGGTGTTCTATGAACCCTTTCGATTTCTATTTTGCCCCCTTGCTCCAGAACATGTGGGCAATTTTCTTTTATAATCTCCTGTAGAATAACATCAAGTTTATTGTTTATCTCTGGTTTTTCTGGGAGACCGATAAGTCAGAGGTTGTCTCTTCTTCCTCTGTTTTCGAAGTCTGTGACCTTTTCAGTGATATAGTTAATGTTTTCTTCTAATTCATTAATTTTTTGGGTTTGCTTTATTGATTCTTGCTGTTTTATGATCTCACTTTCTTCGAGTTGCTTAATTCTGGTCGTTAGGAACTGGTTTTGCTTTTCAGCTTTGTCTGCCCTTCTATTGGATGCTTCCAGCTCTTTTTCCAATTGAGCAATCTTATCTGTCAGACTGCTGATCTCTTTCTCCCATTTTTCTTTCCAGGTTTCCATCTTTTGGGTAAGTTCCAGTTTGACATCTTCCAGAGTTTGTTGATAGTTTCCATTTTGGGAGGCATGTTCTGATTTTTTTTTTGGATTTCATCCTCATTCTCCTCTTTTCCTTGGGTACTTCCACCATAAAAGTTTTCAATAGTCACCTTTTTCCCTTTCTTCCTGGAGGCTTGATTTTTGGCCATGTGAGCCATCCCTTTGGTGGTTTTATTCCCCTTTCCTTTTTGGTCTGGGGTCTGGGTGATATGGGTGGGTTTTCTGTGAATTTAGGTTGCCTCAGACTAGTTCTTCCCAGCCTCCTAGGTTTCTTAGAGTGCTGGACCCCTGATCACAGCCAAACTACCCAGGTGTTCAGCTCCGCCCAGATAATCAACGTGTGGTCCACCCCTGGTGTTTAGCTCTGCCCAGATGCTTAGTGCAACCTCCCCGAGTACAGCTCCCTGAGCCCCCTGTGCTCGGCACAAGATTCTCCCATGTTTTTTCCTTGCAGTCCCCAGATCCCAAGGACCCTGGAGTGCCCCCCCCCACAGAGACCTTCCCCACTCACTCGCTGTCCCAGTGAGCGTTCCTTTAGCTCATTCTGGTTTGGTGGGGGAGGTGGGGTGGGGGAAGGGCGGCTCAGTTCACGATTCTGTGCAAGCTTTACCTCCTTCTTATTATAGTGTGGAAATGTTCAAATCCCATGTACCTTCGCCTCTGTGGGGTACTGGGGAGTACTGGGGAGTCCTTCTGTTCCTCCAAAGGTGATTTTTATGCTCCTTTGATGTAGTCTATTTTGTTCAGTGCCGGGGAGAGGAAGTGTGTGGTGTCTAGATTGTAGCCATGATTACCCGGAAGTCCAGTACCCCCCATTCTTTTCTTATTCTTAGAAAAATAAAAACTGTAACTATTGTTATACCCATTTTACAGATGAGACAGTAGAATTTGAGAGGATTCATGAGATAAGATTTGGAGATAGCACAAAACATTGAGGTTACATAGTACAATTTAAAAAGAGACCCAGATAATTAAAATAACTTCTCTCCATTATCATACAAAAGGTAGAAGTAGAAGCATGATTTGCATCCTGGTTGTCTGTAACTTGCCCACTAGTGCCTGACAAAGAGAGGCAGGATCCAAACTGAGATCTCTCTTCAATTACAATAATTTTTTCTCAAGTTTTCTATAATGTCTCACACTAATAATAGGAGCAGTTTGTCCCAAACCTAAAAAATCAAAATGTAATGGGTCATATGGGTCATCTAGTCCAACTAATTTCCTTATTTCATAGATGAAGCTGAAATTTAGAGAGATTTGATGACTTCCTCAGGTCACCACATTAATAAATGGTAGACAAATTCAAACCCAGGTCTATGAACACAAATCTCTCTCTCTATCCCCTATACTAGTCTCAGTCTTAAAAGCTCTTGCACTACATAGAAGGTACAATTAAAAACCAGAAAAAGAAAGCTGATAAAGGAAAATTCCAATCTAGTACTCCATTACACTTACATTGTCTCCTTTCTATTCCATTAAGGAGTTTTAAAGTTCT
Source organism: Monodelphis domestica (assembly GCF_027887165.1). Classification (NCBI taxonomy): domain Eukaryota; kingdom Metazoa; phylum Chordata; class Mammalia; order Didelphimorphia; family Didelphidae; genus Monodelphis; species Monodelphis domestica. The sequence continues at coordinate 564,713,133 of NC_077227.1, forward strand.
TATGTTATTCATGTGACATTTTCAAAAAATTAATCCATGTTGGTTTTATTCAGTGGACACAAAAGCATCTCATCCGTCTCTCACAGGGAAAATGTCTTTGCATTCAAATCAGGATTTTATCTTTTTTATGTATAATAAGGCTTTAACTTTGGTTTACTTAATTAATTCCCAACAAGATTCTATTTTCACAAACTACACAGCTGGCTCTTCAAAATCCAGTCAGATAATCCTCCTTATTTTCTCATTTACCTACCGTGATTTACAAGAAGTATGGAATTTCTGCCTGTGAACATTTCCACTTGATATGCTGATAATAGTTTTCCAATATATACATTTAAAAGTAATAATTCTGTTAGCCACTTTATTGCCAAATTGACTAACACTTGAAATTGTAATTCAATCAGAATAATACATGGCCAGAGACTTCATTTTCTCATGGGCATTTGGTGCATTTGAGAATCAATTTTTCTGTTCCATAAAACACTTTTGTTACTTACTTTTCTAAGAGTTTGTCAGCACCTTGATTTATAAGGCGTTCCTTCATGGCCCACACTTGTAGCTGCCCTACAAGAATCATGAAGGCACAGTGCAAAGGACATGGGACAAGGAGTCAAGAGAGCCTTTTTAAAATCCTGACTCTACTAATAACTAGTCTTGGGTCTTTGAAAAAGCCATTTCCTCTTCAGAACCTTAGTCTGGATAATCTCTGTTTTCTACCTACTGATTCACAGCTTACATACCTCAATCCAACTGCATATTCTCTTTTCCATTATGGAATCATGGAAGCAGAGTGAGAAAAAACCTTAGATGTCTTGACGTCTACATCTTTCTTTTTAAAAATAAGGAAGACTAGGTGGAAAGAAGGTCAGTGACTCATTCACAGTCAAATAGGGAATCATTTCTGACAGAAGAGTGTTGACTAAGTTCTCTAAAGTTCAGCATTCTTTTCAGTAAACCATACTGCCTCCTCCTTCAGCACCAATATATTGAAACTGCTCTCATAAAAGTCCTTGGTGACCTCCAGTGGCTTTTCACAAAACTCATCCTACATTAATTCTTCATGGCATGTAACACTATTGACTCTCTGAGTTGGCATGAGATCCTTTAAAATCCTCTTCCTTTGTCTTCTGTGACTTTGATTTGTCACTGTGTTTGTTCTCCTACTTTTCAGGTCTCCCCTCAGTCCCTAAGTGTAGATGTCTCCCAAATCATTCTCCTTAGCCTTAGTCCTCTGATTTTATTTATTTATATACATTCTCTTTCTATAAAGGTTTCTAGGTGGAGTAGTGATGAATAGTGATAAACTCAGATTCAGGAAGAACTGAGATCAAATCCTATCTCAAAACTTTATAATGGGCAAATGACTAAGTTTTTCAACCTCAGTTTCCTCATGAGTAAATACTGATAATAGCATGGTATAATAACATGATAATATGATGTAATGATATAAAAATAATAATTGATGGCATGGTGGATGTAGTAGATGGTTGATAATCATCTTCCTCAGTCTAAATCCAGCTTCAGACATTTAATACCTGTGAACCCAGGACAAGTAACTTAATCTTGTTGGCTTCAGTTTCCCCATCTGTAAAATGAGCTGGAGAAGGAATTGGTTATCTTCTCTAGTGTATTTGCCAAGAAAACCCCAAATTCAGTCGCAAAGAGCCAGATACAACTCAATACCAAAAGCATGGTTACTAGCATGGTGTTCTGAGCACCAAATGAGATGACATATACAAAGTGCTTTGTAAACTTTAAAGTGCTATTTAAATACCAGCTATTATTCCTTCAGAGACTTCATTCACTCTCATGGTTTTAACCTTGTTATGATATCTATCTATCCTAATGGCATCTCTTTTGCCAGTCATGATCTTCACAGGTCCTTTAACCTCATATTTCCACCTCTTCACAGAGCATCTCCTTGATCTTAATTCCAGCATGTTCAAAAAAAAAAAATCTTCATTCTGAAATTGCCCTAGGCTTCCAGATTCACCATTTCTACCAAAATAACTACCATAATTTCAGGTTCTAAGACTAAAAGAAAAAACAAAAAAAAAACTTTGGCTATTTCTTGATCATTATCTCTTGTCATCTCTGCCTACACAATTCCTCAAGGGGTCTCCATTTTTTTCATATACAGTATCATTCTCATCTCTTCAGATCTTTTCCATGTCATCCTAGATTGCAGATCACATACTTGATTTCTGAAATATGTTCATCTTTTGACTCATTGACCAACTGGTGTCTTCCTCTAAGTCATTCTGTGTGCTGGTGCCAGATGTTTTGGGGAGAGATAGGGCTTGGATAGAGTTGAAGTAGCATTCTGGACCTTTTGTTCACCCAGATAGGAAATTCCTAGTTAAAATGAACAGAAATGCCCACCAATTGAGATAAGCAACTCTTTTGTAATTTATTATATTAAAGAAGTACCTAAAGTAGACATGTGGTATTTGCTCTGCCCAGTGACATGTAGCCAGTATGTGACAGGAGCAGGAACTAACCCCAAGACTCTGCCCCTGAGGCCAGTCCTCTTTTCACCATGTCAGTGCCAGACTAATCAAGAAATCCTTCATCATTACCGCCATTACCCCCACACACACACAACTTCTTCTGCTAGTTCCCTATATTCTAGACTAACAGTTTTCACATTATGGTCTGGAGACCATTGATGGTCCCTAAAACCTTTTTCAGGGATCTGCAAGATCAAAATTATTTTCATGATAATGATAGGAAATTTCAGGCATTATCATTATTTTCCATATTACTGGTTGGAAAAATACAATATTCAAGTAAAGATTTTGATGCCCAATTTGGTTGTTTGATTTTTGTTTTTTTGTTTGTTTGTTTGTTTGTTTGGTAATTAACAACTTTCTAAAAGATGTTCACATTGGACAGTATCTTCTTGGCTCCAGAGGAAGTATGGGATGAGTACTAGGTCCCCATTTAGTGGACTTGTATTCAGATCTTGGTTTGAACATTTTACTCTGTGATAATGTACAAATTACTTTCTCCCTGTGAGTTTCAGTTTGCTCATCTGTAAATCTGGTATCATAATACTTGCACTGCCTACATGACAAGATTAGACGGAAAGCAATATAGAAATTTGAATTATTATTCCCTTTGGCAATTTTAACTCCATTCAACACTCTAAAATTCCTCAGGTTCTTACCCCCCTTCATTTCCTTGGGGTTTTATGTAACACCTTAAAATTAAACAGTGCCTACCAGCCTGTGGCCTCTGCAGTAAATTGTCAGTCCTGCCTCATTAGTAAAGAAATGGACTCAAAGCTCAGGTGAACAAGGAGTATATTTCCTCCTTCCATCTACACAGGCTCATTACAGTGAAACTAAGGGGTAGGAATGGAGAGTGCTGATTGGCTCATTTGTAATCCTCCACTAGGGCTTCCAAACACAGTTTCTTGCAGAGACAGAGTTTTGCTTACAAAAAGATGACAGTGGAAAAAAATCAGGCAAAGATAAAATGAAAAGAACTTAGTTCTGCCTAAGCATTTTAGCATTTGTTTGCTGCCTCCTTAGATAAGGAAATGTGCAGTGTCTTGCCGATGCTATTGGCAGATGTCCACAGAACACTAGGAATCCTTGGACTGGATCCCAGAACCCAAGTCAGACAGGAAAATGCTGGGAAAGAAAAAATATTTCTGCCCTTTTGAATGAAGTACCTCTTTAGCTGCTTTAAAATTTAGGTTTTAAGTGGTACAAAGAGTGATTGGAAATTCAGATAATTGTCATTTAAAACAAATGTGAAAGAGGGGGGGAAATCCAAAATAACCATTATTCCTGTATGTCTAATTTCTCTCTTTGACCATAGCTGTTTAAAAAATAAATATGAAGGTCAAATGGGCTACCCAGTACTCCTTTTCTTGCCTTGTTTATAATTAAATGCTCTGAGTTTCTTCTATGGATCACTCCAAAAGGGAAAAAAATGATTAGAAAAAAAGCATTGGTAATTAAAGGGTTTCTGTTTCCCCATATTTTACTTATGTTAGCTACAGCTTCATTCAGATATAAACAGTTTGACTGTTTAAGGAACCAGAGATATACTTTAGCATAAAGCAAAAGGATTAAATCAACCAGTGAAAGATTAAATTACTGCCTCTTTTTTGGTATATATGTGACTAGTTCCATTACACAAAAGAACAGAAAAATAATAGACATTAAAAACTTTTAAATGTTTTTTTTTCTCACTACAATGTTAGACAAAGTTTAGTAGATAGAAGAAATAGAAATTTTATAGGACTTATTAGAAGATAAGGAAATGACTGGGGTTTGAGGTCATTGAGAGCCCTAGACTCATTTGCACACAAGTGTTTTTAGAGCTTGAGAGGTTAAAGCTCACAAAGTGACAAATCAAATAACTACTAGTAAACTATGAGACAATGATCTAAAGAATGTTAGTTTTTCTAACTGAGAGAAGAAATGGTTTTTGAGTTTTACCTCATAAGGGAAAGATGAGTCCCTGCACACAGGAGGTTCTGATCTACCCTAGTGAAAGTGTTGAGGGGTCCAGCAGAAGCATGTACATTTAAGATGGCAGCAAAAGCAGAGTTAAAAGTTATCAGCTGGCAGGCAGACTTTAGCTTTTATCTGGGGAAGAATGTTAATTGGGCATAGAGATTCCTTCAAAGACTGGCTAAAGAAAAGGCCAGGAGCCTTCTGATTAAAGAATATCTATAGTCTGCTGCTTTTAGTTTTTGCCTTCTGGTGCCATCTAGAGTTTGGCAAAACTGAAACTTCTCAGTAGTATCTGTTTGCTCTCAGCTGCCCCCTTCCTGTTTCAGAAAGAGAAATGGGGACAAAGAGACATCAAAGCTATTTTACTGTATCCCTAAGTTGAATCTGATTGGACACTGAAGCATCCTGTTGAGTGAGGAAATCGCTGATTTTTTTTTATGTGTTACCCAGAAAGCTAACTTGAAGAGTTTTGATATAAGATCTGTTTTGCTGGAAAAAAAATGTTGATTGGACAACACAGTATGAATAAGGAACCTCTTGGGTTTTTCTATATTTCTCAGAAAACCAACCTAAAGAACTTTGACTTAAGTGAACTGTTTATAATTATGGAAGCATAATAAGAACTCATTTCCCTTAAAAGATGAGTGTCACTAAAAAGAGATTAGCACTGGCTCTTCAGATTTTGAGAGCAGGGGAAGAGCAGATTTGTCTAACAAATGCTATGGAGCTAAAGAGAAGCAACTAGAAGAAAAATGGCTTCATGGGAAAGAGATTGTTTCATGAAGGGACAAATGACATCAATATCCACAGTCTGGAGTTTCGAGTTCTCCTCATTCATGTCTCCCTGCTATGTTTCTGTAGATCAAGTACAAGTCTTTCCTCAGATATAGTGTGAAACAATGAGAAAGAATAAATCAAGTTTATGTATGGGTTATGATATATTGATTCTTTCTGCATCGACTTACATGGATTAACCACTGTCTATTGATTATTAGTATTTCATGTAGCATATATATTAAATAAATGTTTTATTTTGAGTTAATGGTGTCATCACTATGAATGATTGATTTTGTATAATTTGTAAGGACACCAGTGGGGGCTTAGGAACAACAACACTATGAAATAGGAAGAGCAATTATGCTCCTCCCAACCTCATTAGGGCCCTAAGCCCCCCCCCCCAAAAAAAGCAAAAAATACTTTGTATCATATTCATGGATTGGTGGTCCTTTTCTGGGAATCCAGCCCTGTCAGTGTCATTGGGCTGGGGTGACTGAACCAACCTAGAGAGAGATAGTAGGTAAACAGTGATCATACTATGCCAACATTACATTTAGAAGCATAGAATTTGGTATGGAATGTATAATATAGATTACCTCACAAAACTTCTTAATTTAAAGACAAGAAAACTAAAGCCCAAAAAAGATTTAATGATTCCCACAAGTCACGTAGGTAGTAAATAGCAAAGCTCACATTCAAACCCAGATCCTTTGACTCCTGATCCTGTGCTCTTTACATTCCACTACTTTCCTCTCACTTATGTCAAAGCTAAATTGAGCTAAACTAATTTTCTTCTGTTGTTTTTTTCCTTCCTTGCTTTGTAATTTCTAGAATATTTTTGTATCTCCTCTCAATTGTCACTTTGCCAACTTTAAAGATTTTGCTACTTTAAATTCATTTCTCCTTGTCTTTAATCACATCTATTGTTTTCCCCTGGAATCCTTCCAAGTTATTTTCAACTCCTTAGCAGTTCAAATTGAACATGGTATTCCAGTGGTGGCCTCAGTAGGGTAAAAAGCTAAGACCTAATCTCTTTGTTCAATTAGACAGCTACCTCTGTAAATGTCCCAGAGGATATGAGCTTTACTGAAGTCAAATTTTCAAGCCATTTCTTCCACCTAACAGAACTCTGTGGGGTTGTTTTATTTTTTCTCCCACCTGTCATGAATATCTAGGTTTTTTTCCCTTTACCTACCATTTTCACTTTGTTCTAGTCTCCATATCATTTTGCAGAATCATAGAATCCCAGACTAGGAAGGTACATCAGAAAAAAAATTAGAACAAAACATACATCTTCTCTACATCAGAAATGGCACTTTGTCAATCAACCACTATCTAAAGATTTCAAGGGAATTCTACCTTTAAGGAATTTCATTCCATTTTTGATTAGTACTAACCATTAATAAAATTTTCATTACAAAAAATCCAGATCACCATTTCATAGTATCTACCAATTACTCTTAGTTATGTCTCCTTCAGAGTCATAAAGAACAAAATGAATCCTTCTTCCACCTGAAAACTTTTCAAATGTTTTAATACAACAATCAGATTCCTTAGACTCCAAATCCATATCTTTTCTTTCCTAGGTCAAGAAACCCCTTTTCCTTTAAAAATCTTCAAATGGCACACAATGAAGGTCTTTCACTATCCTGACTGCTCTTTTCTGAGTATTTACTTTAATTGTGATGCTCAGGATGGAACCTAATATTTCAAACATGATCTGTCAAAAACAGAGTGCAGACTATCATCTCCATCTTCATGGAAACTTTGAATGTCTTAGCATAAACTAAGACTGCTTAAGGTTTTCTGACTATTATCTCATAATGTTAATTCATATGGAGAATGCAATCCATTAATATCCCAGATATTTTTCAGAGAAATTGCTGCCTAGCCATACTCCTCCTATCTTCTAATTGTCAAATAAATTTGTAAACCCAAATATAACTATTTACATTGTCCTCATTAAATTTCATTGAGTTATATTTGGCCCAATGTTCTAATCAATCAAGGTATTTTTTGGAATATGATTCTATTATCAGTGTTTTAGTTGTCACCTCTGTCTTTAAATCATTGATATCTGTGTTGGTGAACATGAGGCATATGTGCTCTGGCATAGTAGAGGGGGCTGCTCCCTTCCCCTTCTCCACCACACCTGAGGACAATGTTCACATGCCCTGCCTCTCTGCCCCTCTGCCCAGCAACCCAAAGCAAGCACTTCTTCCCTCCACTGTCTGGGGTAATGTATGGGGCTCACAGCAGCTTGAACGGGTGGTTTGGGCACATGATATCTAAAAGTACTAACACTGATCTATATATTTGCTAAGGATAGCAACTATGCATTTAATACAAGTCATTGATAAAACATTAAATAGAATAAAGTTACCTAATTTTATAGTATGAAAACTAAGGCAAGATTTGTAAGTGTTTAAGGCAAGATTTTCAACCATATCTTTTGACTGCAAATCTAAAGCCTTATCCAATGCAACATGACAATGCTTTTTTTTTTTTTTTTTGGTCTGGCCATTCAACCAATTCCAAAGCCAACTAATATGCAAATTATTGTTTTAAATCCCTATTCTTCCCATAAAGATAACATGTAATATTCTAAACTTTGTTAAAAATCTAAATAAACTATTTCTATAATATTTCTGTGATCAGTTTAACATCTCTGTGGAAAAAATAAAGTAAATAAATATGACATTAACTACTTTGAATGAAGATATCTCAGCATAAATTTTGAAGGCTGGAAAGTACTTCAGTCCAGTCTGTACTTGAAAGGGATATTGACTGTACCAGATAATGATCAACTGCCTTTTCTTGAATACCTCCAAGAAGTAGGCTAGACTAGATGACCCTAAGGTCCTATAAGCTCAGAGAGTCTGAATCTATGTTTATATTCATAGATGATATTATTTTGGGGAGAGTGTCCAAGTTATCTCCCTCAGTGTCTAGCCACAGTGCCTAAAGATTCCTCCCATCATTAGAATTTCTGATTTTATTTTGCTCTTTCTACATTACCAGTTATTATTTGACTTCTCAAATTGCCTCTCAGAGGTATGGTAGACAGGAAGTCCCCTATGCCTCCCACTAGTTCAGATAGGCTTAGAGGTTCATTGGGTTCTCTATGTATCTTGCAGTGTCAAGCTATGGCACAGACAGGGAAAAGTACTTGTTATAGAGATTCCAAAATCTATAGGAAAGAAATTTAAAGAAACCTTAAGAAAAAAATAGATCAACCCTATGATTGTACAAATGGGAAGGAAGACACAGAGAGAGGAAATTATTTGTCCAACATCTCATACTGTGATAGAGACATGAAGAGAGAGAGATTTTGCAGGGCTTGTGGACCAAGATGCAGGGCTGGAGATCTAGCTCTAGATGTCAGTCAAGAGAAGATTCCAGCGTAATGTTCCCAGGAAGGGCAGTTGGGGGCTTTTGCTGGCCACACTGATAGGAAAAATGGGGCTTTGGGACTTGGTCTCTGACTGGAAGTCACACTCTCTCTCCCTGGAGGTTTGAACCTGGCTGAAAGACTTTTGTGAAGCTGATTTGGTTTTTTGGGTTTCTCTGGCTCTGAACAGTTGAAGCTGATCAGGGGAGAAACTTTTGAGTTGGTGGTCTATAAGAGTGTTGAGCTGGCCAGGAGAAAAGGAGAGACTTTGAACTTTGTTTCTTTCTGGGGTTAAGCTGAGAGACCTGGCTGATTTGTGAAGAAGAAGAAAGAAAATTTTGAACTGCTGCTGTCCTCCATCTCCCTAACTATCTCTGAGTCACAGTTTGTGACTGGAATACTTCCTCAAACCTTCCTAAAATTATCCCCATATTTTAGGGAAATCCTCATCCCTCTTACCTCAGTTTCCTATCCTGTTATCCCAACAAACCCCTTGACTGAGAAAGCAACTGGGGTAGCTTTATAGTTTACTCAGGAGGGAGGGAAGAAGCAAAGACTTTAAGAAGATTTGGGAGGTAAGGGAGGCAAAAGGGAGAGTTTGGTTAAGGGAGGGAGTGAGGAAAGAAGGAGTTTATAAAATAGATTGAAGCTGAGAGCCATCAGTAGGGATCACAAGGCAAAACCCCAGAGTATCCTCCAGTATCTATCTAGAGCAGTATCCTCTGTGTACCAGAATTCCTGTGTGGCAGCATCCCTCAGCATTTCTCTGTTCTACCTCCATTACCAATAAGCAGCCTCAGGTTCATGTAGCAGGTCTCTCTCTAGTCAAAGACAGCCAGAGATCAGTTTATCCTCTCTAGTACAAGTAAAAGTTTTAGTCAGTTTACCTCTCTATTTCAATAGTAACAGTTTCTAGTAAGTTTACTTATTCTATTTCAATTGGCACCCTAGTCTGACAGTACAGGCAGGAAAGATAGTAAAAGTGTTCAAACAAGTAGTTTTTGGTGTGGTGGTTTTGGCAGCCATGTCTTGCTTTTGGGTTTACCATATTCTTTACAGCAAACTGACTCAAATGATAGTGGAGAGTGTAGATTATGTAGGAAACTTGACAATGACTGTGTTACAAATACCATTTCAAAATGAATTAGTTCTCTGGCAAGCCCTGGCACAGGAATGCTGGTACACAGAGGATACGGCTCTAGATAGATACTGAAGGATACTCTAGGATTTACTCTGGGGTTTTGCCTATTGATCCCTTCTGATGGCTGATTCTTCAATCTAATTCCAAACCTCCTTCCTCCCTCACTCCCTCCCTTAACCAAACTCTCCCTTTTGCCTCCCTCACCTCCCAAATCTTCTTGAAGTCTTTGCTTCTTCCCTCCTTCCTGAGTAAACTATAAAGATACTCCAGTTGCTTTCTCAGTCAAGGGGTTTATTGGGATAACAGGATGGGAAACTGGGATAAGAGGGATGAGAATTTCTCTAAAATATGGGGATAATTTTAGGAAGGTTTGAGGAAGTATTCCAGTCACAAACTGTGACTCAGAGATAGTTAGGGAGATGGAGGACAGCAGCAGTTCAAAATCCTCTTTCTTCTTCTTCACAAATCAGCCAGGTCTCTCAGCTTAACCCCAGAAAGAAACAAAGTTCAAAGTCTCTCCTTTTCTCCTGGCCAGCTCAACTCTCTTATAGACCACCAACTCAAAAGTTTCTCCCCTGATCAGCTTCAACTGTTCAGAGCCAGAGAAACCCAAAAAACCAAATCAGCTTCACAAAGGTCTTTCAGCCAGGTTCAAACCTCCAGGTAGAGAGAGTGTGACTTCCAGTCAGAGACCAAGTCCCAAAGCCCTGTTTTTCCTGTCAGTGTGGCCAGCCCCAACTGCCCCTCCTGGGAACATTCCCCTGGAATCTTCTCTTGACTGACATCTAGAGCTAGATCTCCAGCCCTGCATCTTGGTCCACAAGTCCTGCAAAACCTCTCTCTCTTCATGTCTCTATCACAATACTTTGTTGTGGATCTTAGAGCAGTGATGAGAAGACATTATTTCTTGATTCCCCAATCCAAGAATCTCTCCATATCACTCAATCAAGTTTAAAAATGTACACTAGATACAATAGGCACACAAGAATGGTTTGGAAAGGTTTTGGTAGACCTCAAATGGGTGAAAGAGCAAATATCCAAGGAAGGATTTTTATTGTGACACAAAGCCCTTTGTTTAAATATGAACATTATGGACTCTTCAGAATATTTTAAAATCCACAAAGTATATAGCATTACTGAGAATATTAATTATATTGAAATAGTATCAAAAAATTTTAATTCATGGACCCAGGTTTAGAACCTATACTCTAAAGGTTAATTTGGATTCTAATTGAAAAAAGAATGAAAGAGAAAACTGGACAACAAGGAGGTAAGAAGAATTAGGAAAAGTTATGTTCTCTTTTAATGGGAAGAGTTTAATGAGACAACAAAAAATATGGGCTTTCTTTTCAGTGTCAAGAAGTAAAAGCAAAGAAATATGAGTTTGAAAGTGGAAATTTTTTAATGGAATAAAAAAGGAACCAACAGAGATCAGCTACAGAAAAAGAATGACATCTCACACAATTAGTTAGAACTTTAAGAAAAAGAAGACAAATATGGCAGTTGTTTTTAATATTTCTTAGGAAGCATGGTAATAAGCAGTTGGACCAAAGCCAGGTTTTGCCATGAGTGGCATAAACATTTTTTTTAAAGGAAGAATTTAACAAGTAGTAATCAATGATGAATAATACAGTTTGCAGTAAATTCAGTTGGCACATTCTCGGCAACCAGATGAAATCTGAATTATTTATATTTGGAATTGACTAGTCCAAAACCTAGCACATACTAGACCTTTGATAAATATCTCTTGGTTTTATTTGATGAGGGGAAAGAACTTGCCTACATTCACAGTTTGAAGCCATCCTTGAAGTAGAACACCAAATTCCTAAATTAGCTCAGGAATTTTTCTGCTATACTAGACTGCATCAAAACTAGAGGAGAAAATATTGTATAATGGAAAGAATGATATTGAACTTGACATCATGAGGCCTGATTTTAAATCTTAATTTTGTGAATAAATGTATTATTTTGGACAATTTCCATATGCCTCAGTTTCCTCATCTATAAACTGAGGGGAGAGGACTGGATGAACACTGAGATCTCATCCATCTCTACTTTTATGGTCATAAATACTAGATCTGAAATTTATTTAAAACAAATTCTAAAGGAGATCAAAAGAAGACATTTCACAAGCTTTTACATAGGCTATCTTTCATGCCTGGAATGCTTGAGTTTCTTTCCACTTCACAAAATGTTTAGGATCCTTTAAGGTTCAGCTTATACATACTGGCCAGGATACTAGATTTGGAGTTAGAGAGACACGGCTACAAATTCTGATTCAGACAATTCCTCTATGTGTGACCCTAAAAAAGCCATTTACCCTCTCTATGTCTGTTTGCTCACTGTAAAAAGATGGAACTGGCATGGATGGCCTCTAAGATCTATTCCAGCTCTTATTCTATGGTCTTTAAGTATTACTTTCTTTAAAAGGTGTTTTTACTTCCCTGGTTATTAATACCCCCCCAATCACTTTGTATTTACTTGCATATATTAGTGATTTATTCTTTGTAATTATATAACTATCTTCCCCTCCTAGTAGAATGTATGCTCCTTGGGGGCAGAGAAATGTATCCGTTTTTCATTTTAATGTCCAAGAATGACAAATAGTAGATTTTTAATAAGTCCTTATTGATGCATTGGTGTCCTGGTATCTGTCCACAAATATAGTCTTTTCCCATGGGGCTTCTTTCTTTCAACCTCGCTAAGCCTTATTTAAGATTCTGTCTCATCACTTAAGGACAGGACTTACCTCTAAGTATCAGATTTGAGCCTGGAGCATGAGCACCACTCTTCAGATTCATTTGGGTTCACTCCACCAGTACACCTAGGTAGACAATTAAAGCCACCTGGGCTTTTATCCTCCTGGGGCTCCAAAGCACCTGTGAAGGCTCCTCACCTGATTTGAAAGAAAGCCCACCTCTCCTGCCACTAGGCCTTTTCCTCTCACAGTCTCTGAATAATTAGCTCCTGAGAGACCTGCTCACTCAGAGGCAATTCCCTGCCTTAAACAACCACTTTAAAGCATCTCCCAGAGTTCCAGTACAGTTTTGTTCTGCTTTTATTTAAAGCTATTTCCCCCAGGCAGCTCATTTTCTCTTGGTCTCCTGAGTGGCTGCTACAGGCAGGCTTCACCATCAATGAATTGTGAACCCATCAACAACCATGCAGCAGTAACACCATCTCCATGTATCCATCCATGCATCCTCTGCTATGTATGGAGAAGGGGCCAAGCAGCTTGCTACAGAACAGGATTTCCAGCAGCTGCTACAGAAATAGAACAGCCAATTAAGATTCCCACAGCAGAGAGAGCCAAAGAGGCAATCTGGAGCCATATTAACCCTACTCTGTGAATTTTTAAGAAAACAGATTTGCCTTTTACTCCCAGGTTTGGTGATAAAGATTTTTTAAGCAGGGACAGCCAACTGGCAGTCCAATTAAGTCCCCTGTCTCTCATATGTTTCTAACCTGATTTTCCCCTGCACTCCACTACAGCCCGCAAAAAATACCAGAGTCTAGGTGCCAACAGAGTCTTTCCATTTCTTTTCTGCCCCAGGCTGGTCATTTTGGATTTTAGATGAAAGAGATGACCTAAAAGAACTGTCCAAAGAGGAATTCACTTCCCTTAGAGGAAAGCTATAGGGAGAGAAAACCCTCAGAAGAGGCCAGGCATGAACAAACCTGGCAAAGAGTGAGTGAACTGGTGGAGTTTTCCCAGGTAGTCCAAAATATATCAGCAGAGGAAGCCAGTCAAGGCTTCTCTTTTTTTTTTTTCCATGTTCACTGCTATAAATCAATGCCAGCTAGTCTTCTAATGGCATCTGGCTCCCTTGCAAGTTTGAAAGAATGGAAAGGAGAGACTCATGTATAATTCTGATGGTGTCACTCCCCATATTAAAACTGGTTGAGGACTTCCCATTTGCTTGGCATTAAAGGTCCTCTATAATCCAGCTATGCAATATATTGAGAGGTTTGCAATATAATCTCTGCTGGAGCTAAACATTGCACTTCCTATCTTTCATTTGTTGCATCCCAAATTTCTCAGACACTAGTAAGCTATCTACCCCATGGCAAGTTTTTCAAGCTGACTTGGGTTCCTCAACTATAAAATAGGAACAATAATAGCACTATCTTCCAAGGTTATTGTGTGGATCAAATTAATAACATTAAAGCAATGAACAGACTGCTTGGCACATAGTTGGGAATTAATAAATGCATGTTTCATCTCTCCCTTCCTTCCTTCAATTTCAACATTCCTTCCTACATTCCTTCATTCTTTTCCTTCATTCTTTCTTTTTCTTCTTCCCAATCTTCCTTCTTTTCATTACTTCCTCTATTTCTTCCTTCTTTCCTTCCTCCTCCTTTTCCTTCTTGTCTTCTTCTTTCTATATTTTCCTTCCTTCCCTCCCTCACACTCCTTCTTTAGACTGACATGCTTTCTTTCCTCTCCATAGTCCCATGATCTCCTTCTCTTAAAATAGTAACCATTTCCCATGCCATGAAAGCCTTTTCTGATGACTCTGCCTCCAATTGTAAGAAATCACAAGACTTTCCTTTTCTCTCTTGAAATATCATGCTACTTCTAATAAATCTTTTATGCCCCTATCTAAATCTAAATATTTCCATTAGCATATACATCCTAAATTCCCACTACATTTAAAAGGTAACCATTGAGGGAATGGTATAGTAGAAAAGTCCCCAGGATTTAGAATCAGAAGCCCTGGATTAAAGTACCAGCTCTGCCATTTACTATTTACACCTTAGCCCAAGTCTCCCATCTCTATGAATCTCATTTACTCTATCTGACAAAGAGGGGTAAATAGAACTTGAATTAATTCCACATAGAAATATTTTGGGAAAAGTGCCTTAGTTGTCATATAATTTTATAAAAATGTGAATTGGGTGATTTTTATTAATATGATATTTATTTGTCCATTTGTTGCTATTCCACCTTTTTTTTCTTTTGCTGCCATTCCTAAATCCCAGAGAAAAGAAAAGTGAAACTAAAATGCTTGGAGCATTTAATTAAAAAAGAAAAAGAAAAGACTTGTCTAGGGTTATTTTTTATGTCATGTTGTAGCAATACATTCATAAAACTGTTCTGAGTTTCTCCTGACATATTTTTTCTCTGGATAATGATGATTCTCTACATCTCGACTAGAAACTAATCCCCTGGACAAGGAGCACCTGCTATATTAGAGTACACACAAGAACCAACCCAGAAACCTCCAAAATGAGACCTCAGATAACACATGACTTCAATCTATGAGGTAGCCAGCAGGGTTTTGTCAAGATTTGAGTTTGAAACACTGAAAAGACCATTGAGGAGTTTAAATGTCAGTTGTGTAAGGTCCATCCAATTGCTGGGAGGCACAGTTGATTAACCAAGACAGAGAATACCTCATATCCTCACTTTTGAGATCAAAATGCCTGAGGGGTTATCTTCTGCAAATAAAGTCATTGGGCCTGGCTCACCAGGCTCAGAAGGCCAGGATGGTGTACTTGAAATTGCAGCTACTATTAGGAGTGCTAGGGAGTTTTATGATGTCCAGTTTCATTCAGTAAAATGTAGTGTAATCTACATGTATGTAAGCATGTGATTTAGCTTTGTGGTAACAGAAAGGAGAAGGGCTTAGATACGAGCTAAATCATTTGATCAATTATAAATTATTGTTGAGACTATATATATTAATACCCTGAGACAACTTTTGAGAAGCTCTAGGGAAAGTAGAATCGTATTGTTTTGTTGTTGTTTAATTTGAAATCCCAGCCAGATTTCAAGAGTATGCCTTAAACTTTGAGCATCTTCCAGTGTGGCTGGTCAGATAGAACAGCACACTAGAGCAGATTTTCTCTTTTGTCTAGTGTATGAATGTGGACAGTGCTACACTATGGTGCCACCTACTGTTATTCTCAGAGTATTCTGAGCCACAGGGAGAAACTTAAGGAATGTAGAGTATGTGAGATACAGAGATAGAGAGAAAAACAGACAGAGACAGAGAGAGGAGAGAAAGAGATAGAAAGGAGAGAAGGAGAGACAAAGAGAGAGAATGAGAGAGACTGACAGAAACAGAGAGAAGAGAGAGAGAGAGAGAGAGAGAGAGAGAGAGAGAGAGAGAGAGAGAGAGAGAGAGAGAGAGAGAGGAGAGAGAGAGAGAGAGAGGAGAAACAGGGACAGAGAGTGAAAGAAAGAGAAAGGGAGGGGGAAGGGGAGAAAGTGAGAGAGAGAGAGAAAATATTAAAGAATATAATAAAGAATATTAAACAATGGTCTTATTTTTCTCAAAGTAAATCATAGTACTCCATTAGCTATTTAGTCAGAGTTATGGACAAACTGTGACACTAGAAAGATGTTATAACCTATTTCCCATTTTCCCACTTTCATATACATGATCAAATGTGATTATAGACAATCCATACCTTATTTTTCCCTTCAGCTTTAAAGCAAATTCCTCAGGCTTTAAAGCACTGGCTTAAGATATTTCACCCAAGTTGCCCCCCCCCCCACACACACACACACATACTTGAGGATCACCACCACCACCAGCACCAACAACAACAACAACAACAACAACAACAATAATAACAATGAAATTTTACCAGCTCTAATTTTCAGCAGTTGCTAGTCCAAATATCCACATTGACAGCTCTGGTCTAACTAAAGTACACATTTCTAGATACTGCTACAATCACTACATCCAAGTGGATGTAGTGGAATTCAAGATTCTTAGAATCTCCACATCTCAAGACAACAGCAGTCACTGGTTTGATAAATAATTTTAGCCCCAATATGTGTACAACCTGGATAACAAAAAATATGCAGTTATTGGCTCTAACATTCACCAGAGAGACCATCTACTTATGTATCCCACCATTTCCACAGGTCTGGACCCTGAAAGGAATAAACTTCTACCTTTTCAGCTTTTTTTTTTTTTCAGTATTTGTGTGATCTTCAACAAACTAATCAAATTCTCTGGGCCTTGGGGCTATGAGATCTCTTCCAGATTTAGATATCCAGATTCTACCTCGTACTTCCAATGGCCAAGTGAAGTCAGTATTCTCAATTTTACTATACTCTTGGTAAAAGGCTCTTGGAGTAAAAAAGTCCTGAATCTTCAAAAGATTACATTTACTCACAGCACTAAGAATCCTGTAGCCAGAGATCAAAGCTGCAAATAACTGTCAGATGTATGCTTTCAGACATTGATAACCCTGATTGAAAATGAATAAATAAAAATTATCTGTTAGAAAAAATAAATTCTATAATATAAAAGTTTCAAGGAATAGAATTTCAAAAATTCAAATTGAAATGTAACTGGAAGTGCTACAATAATAATTAAATAAGCTGAATAATGAATCCATTAAAGGAATTATTAAAAGTATCTAATTCAGTTAAAAATGATAAAAAGAAATAGAGAAATAATTCATGAAATACAAAGTAATATTGAATAATTAACAATATTTTAACAATATCAGTGAAGATTATAAATAGAATATATGAAGATAATCAATGATCAATAGATGGTTAAAATAAAATCAAAGAATTCTTACATATAGGATGTAAATTTTTATAAAGCAACTAATGAATATGCAGAAATAACTAATGAACTTGGAAGATATAGAAAGAGTATATAGAAATAGGATTAAACATTAGGATACTGTGGGTGAAAAAAGACTAGAAAAAGAAACTTCTTACCACATTTGGGGAACTAATTAGAGGAAATCTCCCATAGTAAATAGAAAGGGAAATAATTCATATGCGTAAATAATTCAGGGGACTGTTCATGGAGAAATGCAAACAACAAATCTCCATAGAAATATAATTATGCAATTTCAAAAAACTTTAAAATTGTTCTTATAAAGAAAAAAGTAAACAATCTTTAAAAGATTAAAAGAGTAAAATACTTATGAAAATTGATTATCCGAATAGGATTAGACATCTGAAAAAGGATCCACAAAAACTGGAAAAAGTTAAAAAGGAAAATGTTTAGTTATAGATTTCAAAATTACATAGACTGCAAAAAAAATTTTTAAATAAGCATAAGGAAATAAAAATAACAAATGGGAAAGGGAGGAAGGATACTTTATTTTTAAGTACTCAAGAAAATCCCATAAAAATATACATTACTGGACAGAAAAGTTGTGTATCAATTCAAAATAGCAAAAAAAATGATACATTCTTTTCCACTTTAAAATTCGATAAAATAGAAATAAGCAAAAAATTAGTAGAAGATATATATATATATATATATATATATATATATATATATATATTAAAGCTAAAAATTGATCAGTTAAGTGGGTTTGGGGTTGATGTTGAAGAAAAATCATAGACTATATAAAATAACACAATACTACGAATGCCAATCATTAATATGTTTTACCCATATTAATGATAGAGATGTAAACAATAAGACAAGCCTGAACCTAAGAAAAACAGAATGAAATATCAGGAGATTACTATCTCCTGCTACTACTGGGAGATGGACTCTAGCATTTCCCATATAAAGTTCTAGAACACATTCCCAAGGGGAAAGGGAACATTAGAGGGAGAAAGGACCATTTTCATAGTTCCAAGGCAGCAAACACTGCTTTTAATCACAAATCAGAGCATAAGCCAGGAGGATAGTTACTACATCTCACTTTATATTATACCACCTAGGAAGCACTGAAAACTTACAGACTGCCAGAACTCTTTGTAAAAATAGCAGCATGAAAAACCTTCATAAAGTTAAGCTTCAAGAAATAGGCTCTGAAAATGAACTAACAACAATTTAAAAGTGTCTGACAATAAAAGTTACTATGGTAACAATGAATATAAAAATAAAAAAAAATCATAAGAAGACAATGAAATCAAAGCATCTACATACCAAGCTTAATGAAAAATGTTAATTTGCTGTAAGCCCAGGGAAATTCTCATAAAGGATTTTAAAAATAGAGAGATAAAGGAAAAATTTGAAAGAGAAATGAGAGCAATGACAAAAAAAATCATGAAAAAAGTCAACAGAATGCATCAAAACATACTGAAGAAATAATACCTTAAGGAAACACAATAGGCCAAATGCTAAAAGAGGCAAAAAATTCTCTTCAGAGAAGAACTTCTAAAAAAAGTAGAATTTACTAAAAAAAAACCATGCAAAAATCCACTGAATAAAATAACTGCTTAAAAATTAAATTGATCAAATGGAAAAGAAGTTACTAAACCTCACTGAAGAAAATAATTCTTTAAAAATTATAATTGAGTAGTAGAAGCTAATGAAACTTTAAGACATCAGGAAACAATAAAATAAAAAGATGAGAAAATAGAAATTTCTCATTGGAAAAACAACTGACCTGGAATATAGGTCAAGTAGAGATCATTTAAGGATAACTGGCCTACTTTAAAGCCATGATAAAAAAAAAAGACTAGACACCATATTTTAATAAATTCTTAAATAAAACTGTCCTAATATTCTAGAATGTGAAGGTAAAAGAAAAATTGAAAGCAACCACATCTAACCACCTAAAAAAAGATCATAAAGATTAAGATTCTCAGGAATATCATAGCTAAATCTCATAGCTTTTGTTCAAGGAGCCACGGTCAGAAGAATGAAAATTTAATAGGTTTTACATTTAGATACCCAACTTCTTATAATACGATATTCCAGAAGAAAGAAGGATTTTAGCTAATAACCTATCCAGGAAACTGCATAATTCTTCAGAGTAAAAATGAATATTTAATTAAAGAGAGGATATTCAAGCCTTGACAAAAAGTACAAAACTGAGTAAAAATCCCACTTTCAAACACAAGACATAAGAAAATCATAAAAAGGTAAACAATAAAGGACATAAAGATTTCAATGAGGTTGTACTGTTTGCATCACCCAAAGAGGCATATGGGAAAGGGAGGGGAAGAATACTATTATAAAAAGGAGAATAAGAGAGTGCTAATAGTTAATACATAAATCTTACTTTCAGTGAAATCAATTCTGAGAGGGAAGACCATCTAGATCCATTGGGGTATTGAATTCTATCAGACCCTACAAGGAAAGTGAGCAGGGAAAAATCAAAGGGAAGAGTGGAATAGGGATTACCAAAAGGGAAGGAAAGAGAGGGGGGAGGGAATTTAACAGACCCTAAAAAAAGGAGTGAAAAAAGGGAGGGGGTAGGAAGGGAAGTATAGTAATAGTGGGAATTAAAGCAAACTAATTAAAAGTAAACCACTGGTTTAAAAGGATATAGTGAAAGAAGAAAAGGCAAAAGAAGGATAGGATATCAAAATATTGTGGAATACAAAATTGCAATCATAACTTTGAATGTGAATGGGATGAACTCACCCATAAAATGAAAGCAAATAGCAGAGTGGATTAGAAACCAAAATCATACCATATGTTGTCTACAAGAAACACACATGAGGAAGGTAGACACTCACAGGGTAAGAATTAAAGGTTGGAACAAAATCTATTGGGCATCAACTGAGAAAAAGAAGACAGGAGTCACAATCATGATACCTGACAAAGCCAAAGTAAAAATAAATCTAGTTAAAAGACATAGAGAAGGTAATGGTAATCTGATAAAAGGCAGCAGAGACAATGAGGAAATATCAGTACACAACATGCATCAAATGTCATAGCATCCAAATTTCTAAAGGAGAAACTAGTGGAGTTCAAGGATGAAATAGATAGAAAAATGATACTAGAGGATGACCTGAACGTTTCTCGATGAGAACTAAATAAATCAAACCAAAAAAATAAATGAGAAAGAGGTAAGAAGTGTGAATGAAACCCTAGAAAGATTAGAGTTAATAGATATGTGAAGGAAAAATGAATAGGGACATAAAGAAATATACCTTCTTTTCATCAGTGCATGGTACATTCACAAAGTTTGACCATGTACTAAGGCATAAAAACATGGCAAACAAGTGCAAAAGAGTAGAAGTAATAAATGCAACCTTCTCAGATCACAATGCAATGAAAATAATAATTAGTAAGGGTACATGGAGAGGCAAATCAAAAATTAATTGGAAACTGAACAATACAGTTCTCCAAAAATGGATAGTTAAAGAATAAATCATGGAAACAATTAATAATTTCACTGAAGAAAATACAATGATGAGACATCCTTTCAAAAGCTATAGGATGAAGCCAAAACAGTACTTAGGTAGAAATTTATATTTTTGAGTTCATATATTAAGAAATTAGGGAGGGCTGAGGTCAATGAATTGGGCATGAAAATTTAAAAAACTAGAAAATGAACAAATTAAAAATCCTCAGATGAAAACAGAATTAGAGATCCTAAAAAATCAAAGGAGAATATAAAAAATTGAATGTCAAAGAACTATTGATTTAATAAATAAGTACTGGTCAATCTAATTTAAAAAATGAAAGAAGAAAACCAAATTTGTAGTATCAAAGACGAAAAGAGAGACCTCACCACTAATAAACAGAAAATTAAGGCAATCATTAAAAATTATTATGTCCAATTATATGGTAACAAATATGGCAATCTCGGTGGTATTGATATTTACAAAAATATAAATTCCCTAGACTAATAGAAGAAGAAATAGACTTCCGGGTAATCATGGCTACAATCTAGACACCACACGCTTCCTCTACCCGGCACTGAACGAAATAGACTATATCAAAGGAGCATAAAATCACCTTTGGAGGAACAGAAGGACTCCCCAGTACCCCACAGAGGCAAAGGTACATGGGGCTTGAACATTTCCACACTAAAATAAAAAGGAAAAGCTTGCACAGAAAAGTGAACTGAGCCGCCCTTCCCCCACCTCACCTCCCCCACTAAACCAGAGTGAGCTACCTGAGTGCTCACCGGGACAGCGAGTGAGTGGGGAATGTCTCTGTCTGGGGGGGGGGGGCACTCCAGGGTCCTTGGGATCTGGGGACTGCCAGGAAAAAACGTCTCAGGGCGGTTTCACTGGGGAACCCAGCAGAGCTGTACTTGGGGCATGCTGCGATGAACACCAGGGTGGACCACACGCTGATTATCTGGGCGGAGCTGAACACCTGGGCAGTGTGGCTGTGATCAGGGACCCAGCGCTCTAAGAAACCTCAGAGGCTGGAAAGAACTAGTCTGAAGCAACCTAAATTCACAGAAAAACCACCCATATAACCCAGATCCTAGACCAAAAAGGAAAGGGGAATAAAACCACCAAAGGGATGGCTCACATGGCCCAAAATCAAGCCTCCAGGAAGAAAGGGAAAAAAGTGACTATTGAAAACTTTTATGGTGGAAGTACCCAAGGAAAAGAGGAGAATGAGGAGTAAATCCAAAAAAATCCAGAACACGCCTCCCAAAATGGAAACTATCAACAAGCTCTGGAAGATCTCAAACTGGAACTTATCCAAAAGATGGAAACCTGGAAAGAAAAATGGGAGAAAGAGATCAGCTGTCTGACAGATAAGAATGCTCAATTGGAAAAAGAACTCGAAGCATCCAATAGAAGGGCAGACAAGGCTGAAAAGCAAAACCAGTCCCTAACGACCAGAATTAAGCACCTCGAAGAAAGCGAGATGATAAAACAGCAAGAATCAATAAAGCAAACCCAAAAAATTAATGAATTAGATGAAAACATAAAATATCTCACTGAGAAGGTCACAGACCTGGAAAACAGAGGGAGACGAGAAAATCTCCGAATTATTGGTCTCCCAGAAAAACCAGAGGTAAACAACAAACTGGATATTATTCTACAGGAGATTATAAAAGAAAATTGCCCTCATGTTCTGGAGCAAGGGGGCAAAATAGAAATAGAAAGGATTCATAGAACACCTTCTATACTAAATCCCCAAAAGACAACCCCTAGGAATGTAATTGCCAAATTCAAGAGCTTCCAAGTAAAGGAGAAAATCCTACAAGAAGCCAAGAAGAAGAGCTTCAGATATAAGGGGACTCCCATAAGGATCACACACAACTTAGCGGCTAACACACTAAGAGACCGCAAAGCATGGAACATGATATTTAGAAAGGCAAGAGAGCTGGGTCTCCAACCAGGAATCAACTACCCAGCAAAACTGACTATATACTTCTAGGGGAAAGTATGGGCATTCAACAAAATAGAAGATTTCCAAGCATTTGCTAAGAAAAGACCAGAGCTCTGTGGAAAGTTCAATATCCAAGCACAGAAAGCAAGAGAAACATGAAAAGGTAAATATGAAAGAAAGGGAAAAGGAGATAAATCTTATCTTTTTCTTTAAGTCAAACTCTCTTCTATAAGGACTACATTTACATCAAATTATATATATTAATATGTGGGGAAAATGTTTTGTGTAACTCTCATAAATTGTATCATCATAAGAGTAGTTAGAAGAAACATGCATAGGGAAAGATTGGGGCATTAAGAAGATTTGGGGAAAGATGGGGCAAAGAAAGGAAAAGGGAGGGGGGAACCGCGATAATACTAAGATTAACTTCAAGAAATAGGGGGGGATCAATAGAATAAACTTTCCCATATAAAGATACACATGGGAAGGGGAGGGGAAGAACTCTCACATGAGAAGGAGAGGAAGAGAGCGTGAAGTGGAATTACTTAAACCTTACTCTCAGTGAAATCAAATCTGAGAGGGAAGAACATCTAGATCCAGTGGGATCCTGAATTATATCTTATCCATTAGGGCAAGAAAGAAAGGAAACTCAAGGAGGGGGAGGGGGGAGGGAGTACAAAAAGGGAGGGAAGGAGAGGGGGGAGGGGAAGGGAGCATAAAAAGGGAGGGGCTAGAAAGGGAAGCATCTCAAGGGAGGGGACTAGGGGGACTGACCTAAAGTAAATCACTGGTTCAAAAGGAGAAAGCTAAAGAAGAAAGGTCAGAACTAGGGGAAGATATCAAAATGCCAGCGAATCCACAAATAACAATCATAACTTTGAACGTGAATGGGATGAACTCACCCATAAAACATAGACAAATAGCAGATTGGATTAGAACCCAAAACCCTACCATATGTTGTCTTCAAGAAACACATATGAGACGGGTTGACACTCACAAGGTTAGAATTAAAGGTTGGAGTAAGACCTTCTGGGCCTCAACCGATAGAAAGAAGACAGGAGTTGCAATAATGATATCTGACAAAGCCAAAGTACAAATAGACCTGATCAAAAGGGATAGGGAAGGTAAATATATTCTGCTAAAAGGAAGTATAGACAATGAGGAAATATCACTAATCAACATGTATACACCAAATGGTATAGCATCCAAATTTTTAATAGAGAAACTAGAATTGAAGGAGGAAATAGACAGTAAAACCATATTAGTGGGAGACTTGAACCAACCACTATCAAATTTAGATAAATCAAACCAAAAAATAAACAAGAAAGAGGTAAAAGATGTGAATGAAATCTTAGAAAAATTAGAGTTAATAGACAGATGGAGAAAAATAAATAGGGACAAAAAGGAATACACCTTCTTTTCAGCACCACATGGCACATTCACAAAAATAGATCATACACTAGGTCATAGAAACATGGCACTCAAATGCAGAAAAGCAGAAATATTAACTGCAGCCTTTTCAGATCACAAGGCAATTAAAATATTGATCGGCAAGGGTACATGGAGACCCAAATCAAAAATTAATTGGAAATTAAATAACATGATACTCCAAAATCGGATAGTTAGAGAAGAAATCATAGAAACAATTAACAATTTTGTTGAAGAAAATGACAACGGCGAAACATCCTTTCAAACCTTATGGGATGCAGCCAAGGCAGTACTTAGAGGAAAATTCATATCCCTCAGTGCATATATTAACAAATTAGGGAGGACAGAGACCAAGGAATTGGAAATGCAAATCAAAAAACTTGAGAATGAACAAATTAAAAACCCCCAGAAGAAAACCATACTAGAGATCCTAAAAATTAAGGGAGAAATTAATAAAATAGAAAGTGACAGAACTATTAAGCTAATAAACAAGACTAGAAGCTGGTACTTTGAAAAAACAGACAAAATAGACAAAGTACTAGTTAATTTAATTTAAAAAAGGAAAGAAGAAAGGCAAATTAACAGCATCAAGGATGATAAGGGGGATCTCACCTCCAATGAAGAGGAAATTAAGGCAATCATTAAAAACTACTTTGCCCAACTATATGGCAATAAATATACCAACCTAGGTGATATGGATGAATATTTACAAAAATATAAATTGCCTAAACTAACAGAAGAAGATATAGTTTTCTTAAATAATCCCATATCAGAAAAAGAAATCCAACAAGCCATCAAAGAACTTCCTAAGAAAAAATCCCCAGGGCCTGATGGATTCACCAGCGAATTCTATCAAACATTCAGAGAACAGTTAATCCCAATACTATACAAACTATTTGACATAATAAGCAAAGAGGGAGTTCTACCAAACTCCTTTTATGACAGAAGCATGGTACTGATTCCAAAACCAGGCAGGCCAAAAACAGAGAAAGAAAATTATAGACCAATCTCCCTAATGAATATAGATGCAAAAATCTTAAATAGGATACTAGCAAAAAGGCTCCAGCAAGTGATTAGAAGGGTCATCCACCATGATCAAGTAGGATTTATACCAGGGATGCAGGGCTGGTTCAACATTAGGAAAACTATCCACATAATTGACCACATCAACAAGCAAACCAACAAGAACCACATGATTATCTCAATAGATGCAGAAAAAGCCTTTGATAAAATACAATACCCATTCCTACTAAAAACACTAGAAAGCATAGGAATAGAAGGGTCATTCCTAAAAATAATAAACAGTATATATCTAAAACCATCAGCTAATATCATCTGCAATGGGGATAAACTAAATCCATTCCCATTAAGATCAGGAGTGAAACAAGGATGCCCATTAACACCTCTATTATTTGACATTGTATTAGAAACACTAGCAGTAGCAATTAGAGAAGAAAAAGAAATTGAAGGCATCAAAATAGGCAAGGAGGAGACCAAATTATCACTCTTTGCAGATGACATGATGGTCTACTTAAAGAATCCTAGAGATTCAACCAAAAAGCTAATCAAAATAATCAACAATTTTAGCAAAGTTGCAGGATACAAAATAAACCCACATAAGTCATCAGCATTTCTATATAATTCCAACACAGCTCAGCAGCAAGAACTAGAAAGAGAAACCCCATTCAAAATTACCCTAGACAAAAAAAAAAATACTTAGGAATCTATCTCCCGAGACAAACACAGGAACTATATGAACACAACTACAAAACACTTTCCACACAACTAAAACTAGACTTGAACAATTGGAAGAACATTAACTGCTCATGGGTAGAACAAGACAATATAATAAAAATGACCATCCTACCCAAACTCAACTATCTATTTAGTGCCATACCCATGGAACTTCCAAAAATTTTTTTTTTACTGATTTAGAAAAAACCATAACAAAGTTCATTTGGAAGAACAAAAGATCAAGGATATCCAGGTAAATAATGAAACAAAATACAAAGGAAGGAGGTCTTGCAGTCCCAGATCTCAGACTATATTACAAAGCAGCGGTCATCAAAACAATTTGGTACTGGCTAAGAGACAGAAAGGAGGATCAGTGGAATAGACTGGGGGCAAGCAACCTCAGCAAGACAGTATATGACAAACCCAAAGATCCCAGCTTTTGGGACAAAAATCCACTATTTCATAAAAACTGCTGGGAAAATTGGAGGACAGTGTGGGAAAGATTAGGCTTAGATCAACACCTCACACCCTACACCAAGATAAATTCAAAATGGGTGAATGACTTGAACAGAAAGAAGGAAACTATAAGAAAATTAGGCGAACACAGAATAGTATACATGTCAGACCTTTGGGAAGGGAAATACTTCAAAACCAAGCAAGAATTAGAAAGAGTTACAAAAGGCAAAATAAATAATCTGGATTACATCAAATTGAAAAGTTTTTGTACAAACAAAACCAATGTAACCAAAACCAGAAGGGTAGCAACAAATTGGGAAACAATCTTCATAAAAACCTCTGACAAAGGTTTAATTACTCAAATTTATAAAGAACTAAATCAATTGTACAAAAAATCAAGCCATTCTCCAATTGACAAATGGGCAAGGGACATGAACAGGCAGTTCTCAGTCAAAGAAATCAAAACTATTAATAAGCACATGAAAAAGTGCTCTACATCTCTTATAATCAGAGAGATGCAAATCAAAACAACTCTGAGGTATCACCTCACACCTAGCAGATTGGCTAACATGACAGCTATGCAAAGTAATGAATGCTGGAAGGGATGTGGCAAAGTGGGGACACTAATTCATTCCTGGTGGAGTTGTGAATTGATCCAGCCATTCTGGAGGGCAATTTGGAACTATGCCCAAAGGGTGATAAAAGACTGTCTGCCCTTTGATCCAGCCATAACACTGCTGGGTTTGTACCCCAAAGAGATAATAAGGAAAAAGTCTTGTATAAGAATATTCATAGCTGCACTCTTTGTGGTGGCCAAAAATTGGAAAACGAGGGGATGCCCATCATTTGGGGAATGGCTGAACAAATTGTGGTATATGTTGGTGATGGAATACTATTGTGCTCAAAGGAATAATAAATTAGAGGAATTCCATGGAGACTGGAACAACCTCCAGGAAGTGATGCAGAGCGAAAGGAGCAGAACCAGGAAAACATTATACATTATAGAGACTCTAAATGAACACTATAATGCAAATTCCAACAACAGGGAAATGGGTTCGAGTGAAGAACACATGTGATAACCAGTGGAATCATGCGTCGGCTATGGGAGAGGGAAAGGGGGGGGGGGGAGGAAAAGAAAACGATCTTTGTTTCCAGTGAATAATGTATGAAAACGACCAAATAAAATAATGTTTAAATAAAAAAAGAAGAAGAAGAAAAAAAGAAGAAGAAATAGAATACTTAACCCAATATCAGAAAAAGAAGTTGAACAAGACATCAAAGAACTCCCTAAGAAAAAATTCCCAGGACTAGATGGATTCACAAATAAATTCTATCAAACATACAAAGAACAACTAATCCCAATATTATACAAACTATTTGAGAGAATATGCAAAGAAGGTGTTCTATCAAATTCCTTTTAAGAAACAAATATAGTACTGATTTCAAAGCCAGCCAATTCAAAAACAGAGAAAGAAAATTATAGGCCAATCCCCCTAATGAACATAGATACAAAAATGTTAAATAAAATATGAGCAAAAAGACTCCCACATGTGATCACAAGGGTTATTCATTATAATTAGATGGTATTTATAGCAGGAATGGAAGGATGGTTCAATATTAGGAAAACCATCCACATAATTGACCATATCAACAAGTAAACCAACAAAAATCAATCAATAGATGCATAAAAAGCCTTTGACAAAATGCAACACTCATCCTTATTGAAAACACCAGAAAGTATAAGAATTGAAGGGCCTTTATTAAAAAATAATAAACAGTATCTATCTAAAACCATCAGTAAACATCATCTGCAATGGGGATAAACTAGAAGTCTTCCCAATAAGATCAGGAGTGAAAGAAGAATGTCCATTATTACCTCTATTATTTAACATTGTACTAGAAACACTAGTAGTGGAAATTAGAGAAGAAAAAAGAAAATGAAGGTATTAAAATAGGTAATTAGGAGACCAAGCTATCACTCTTTGCAGATGATATGATGGTCTACTTAAAGAATCCTAGAGAATCAACTAAAAAGGTTGTGGAAATAATCAACAACTTTAACAAAGTTGTAGAATACAATATAAACCCAAATAAGTCATCAGCATTTCTATATATCTCCAACCCAGTTCAGCAGCAAGAATTAGAAAGAGAAATTCCATTTAAAATCTCCCTAGACAATATAAAATACTTAGGAATCCATCTGCCAAGACAAACACAGGAACTATTTGAGCACAACTACAAAACACTTTCCACACAATTAAAACTAGACCTAAGCAATTGGAAAAACATTAACTGCTCATGGGTAGGATGAGTTAACATAATAAAAATGACAATCCTTCCCAAACTTATTTAGTTATTTAGTGTCATACCCATCGAACTACCAAAAATCTTTTTACAGAATTATAAAAAATCATAACAAAGCTCATTTGAAAGAACAAAAAATCAAGGACATCCAGGGAAATTGTGAAAAAAAAATGCAAAGGAAGATGCCCTTGCAACCACAGATCTCAAACTAGACTATAAAGCAGTGGTCATCAAAACAATTTGTTACTGGCTAAGAGAAAGAAAGGAGTATCAGTGGCACAGATTTGGGGTAAGTGACCTCAGCAAGACAATCTATGATAAGCTCAAAAATCCCAGCGTTGAGGGAAAAAATCCACTATTTGATTAAAAAAAAACTGCTAGGAAAATTGGAAGGCTGTATGGGAAAGATTGGGTTTGGATCAACATCTCACACCCTTCATCAAAATAAACTCAGAATTGGTCAATGACTTGAATATAAAAAAAGGAACCTTTAAGTAAATTGTATGAACACAGAATAGTATAATTATCAGATCTTTGGGTAAGGAAAGATTTTATTTTATTTTATTTTACTTTTGCTGGATCTATTTTATTTTTGAAAATTTTTGAAGATTTTATTTAATCAGTCAATTTAGATTATTTTTCCTTGGTTACAACAGTTATGTTCTTTCCTTCCCCTCCCCCAATCCCCATCAGTAGCCGATGTGCAATTCCACTGGGTTTTACATGTGTCCTTGATCAATACATATTTTGATATTTTTGATGTTTACACTAGGGTGATCATTTAGAGTCTATATCCATAATAATATCCCCATTGATCCATGTGATCTAGCAATTGTTTTTCTTCTTGTTTTCAGTGTTTCTGCTCCCACACTTCTTTTGGAAATGGATAGTGTTCTTTCTCATAAATCCCTCCAAATTTCTCTGGATCATTGCATTGGTACTACTAGAGAAGTCCATTACATTCAATTGTACCACAGAGTATCACTCTCTGTGAACAATGTTCTCTTGGTTCTGCTCCTTTCACTCTGCATCAATTCCATCATTATTCCTTTGAGCGCAATAGTATTCCATCACAAACATATACCACAATTTGCCCAGCCATTCTGTAGTCAGAGGGCATACACTCATTTTCCATTTTTTTGCTCCCACAAAGAGCACAGCTATGAATATTATCGCACAAGTCTTTCCCCTTATTATCTCTGTGGTGTATAAACCCAGCAGTGTTATGGATTGGTCAAAGGGCAGACAGACTTTTAGGGCCTTTGGGTATAGTTCGAAATTGCCCTCCAGAAATGTTGAATCAATTAACAACTGCACCAGCAATGCATTAATGTCTGAATTTTGCCACATCTCCTCCAACATTCATTACTTTCCTTTT
Source organism: Monodelphis domestica (assembly GCF_027887165.1). Taxonomy (NCBI): domain Eukaryota; kingdom Metazoa; phylum Chordata; class Mammalia; order Didelphimorphia; family Didelphidae; genus Monodelphis; species Monodelphis domestica. Next base: position 564,743,191 of record NC_077227.1, read on the forward strand.
GCTGTCATGTTAGTCAAACTTCTACATGTGAGGTGGTACCTAAGAATTGTTTTGATATGTATTTCTCTGATTATAAGAGATTTAGAACACTTTTTATGTTTTTATTAATAGTTTTGATTTCTTTATCTGAAAAGAAAAGGAAAGATTTTAAAACCAAGAAAGAGTTAGAACAAAATTACAAAATGTAAAATAAATTATATGGATTACATTAAATTAAAAAGGTTTCGTACAAACAAAACCAATGAAACTAAAATAAGTAGGGAAGCAAAAAATTGGGGGAAAATCTTCATAACAAAAACCTCTGACAAAGGTCTAATTACACAAATTTACAAAGAGCTAAATCAATTGTATGAAAAACCAAGCCATTCTCCAATTGATAAATGGGCAAGGGACATGAATAGGCAATTTTCAGTTAAAGAAATCAAAACTATTAATAAGCACATGAAAAAGTGTTCTAAATCTCTTATAATCAGAGAAATGCAAATCAAAACCACTCTGAGGTACCACCTCACACCTAGCAGATTGACTAAACATCAATAATTTGGAAACAGATTTTGATCAAGGGCACATGTAGAACCCAGTGAAAATGTGAGCCAGCTAGAGGAGGGGTTAGGGATAGGGGATGGAAAGAATATGATTCTTTTAACTAAGGGAAAATATTCTAAATTGACTAATTAATTAAAATTTAAAAAATAAAAAACGTGGGGGCAGCTGGGTAGCTCAGTGGATTGAGATCTAGGCCTAGAAATGGGAGGTCCTAGGTTCAAATCTGTCCTCAGACACTTCCCAGCTGTGTGACCCTGGGCAAGGCACTTGACCCCCATTGCCTAGCCCTTACCACTCTTCTGCCTTGGAGCCAATGTACAGTATTATCTCCAAGACAGAAGGTAAGGGTTTTTTAAAATAATAATAATAATAATAATAATAAAAATTTAAAAAATTTAAAAAGAATGCTAGACCCTTGAAAAAGAGATATTGCTCTGCCACAAGTAAGAGTTTTAGGTAGGTCATCCTTAACCTAGAAAGACATTTCATTATACTGGAGAAGGAAAATTACTCAAAAGCAATCCATGCCCATTAAATGTAAGAATTTTTAATAAAAATGTATTAAAGACTAAAGATTTTTCACAAGGAAAATAGTTCATCACCTTATATATGTATGTATGTATGTATATAAAGACATCTTAGTTATGTCTAATTCCCAAAATTGCAATATGAGCTTGGGGACTTGTTTATTACATACTTTTATTGTACAAATGAAAAAGGGCAAATTATGAATGTTTAAAAATAAATCTGGACATTTTGAAAATAAAAAAATTAAAAATTAAAATAAAATAAAACAGGGAGACTCAATTGACCAAATAGTATTATCATTATCACAGAAGATACCCTGAGGATAATTCAAATAATGAGGGAATCACTTTAAACTGGAATGTCCTCTATTGCTCCTGTATGGGGATGATATATTGATGTATCAAGTCCTATATAGTACTACAATGTTCACTATGAGATCTATGACCATGTAGAAGTATACAAAAATAGGAACCTGTAAATGACATTCAAATACATTAGAATGACTTATCCCAGATGCTCTTAGAATGGCCTGAGAATGACTTACCATTCATCAGAAATTATTTTTTCCTTCATCAGAACTCATTTCCATTTTGTTGGTATTTGCACTAGGATGTTCATTTAGAGCCTACATCCCCAATCATATTCCCTTTGACTCATGTCATTAAGCAGTTATTTTTCTTTAGTGTTTTACTCCCACAGTTTTTCCTCTGAATGTGGATGGTGGTTTTTTTCTCCTATATCCCTACAAGTGTTCAGGATCAATGCATTACCACTATTGGGAGAGTCCATTCCATTTGATTGTACCACACTGTATCACTCGCTGTGTACATTGTTTTCCTAGTTCTGCTCCTTTCGCTCTGCATCAATTTCTGGAGGTTGTTCCAGTTCCAATGGAATTCCTCCACTTTATTATTCCTTTGAGCACAATAGTATTCCATCACTAACATATACCACAATTTGTTCAGCCATTCCCCAATTGAAAGGCATCCTCTCATTTTCCAATTTTTTTTTGCCTCCACAAAGAGCACAGCTATGAATATACTTGTACATGTCTTTTTTCTTTTTTTGTTTGTACTCTTTGGGATACAAACCCAGCAGTGCTATGGCTGGGTCAAAAGACATACAGTCTTTTAGCGCCCTTTGGGCATAGTTCCAAATTGCCCTCCAGCATGGTTGGATCAATTCACAACTCCACCAGCAATGAATTAATGTCCCAACTTTGCCACATTCCCTTCAGCATTCACTATTTTCCATAGTTGTCAGGGTAGCCAATCTGCTAGTTGTGAGGTGATACCTCAGATTTGTTTTGATTTGCATCTCTCTGATTGCCAGAGATTTAGAACATGTTATCATGTGCTTATTAATGTTTTTTTTTATTTCTTTGACTGAAAACTGTGTATTCGTGTCCCTTGCCTATTTATAAATTTGAGAATGGCTTGATTTTTTGTACAATTTATTTAGCTTTGTAAATTTATGTAATTAGATCTTTGTCAGAGGTTTTTCTCATGAAGATTGTTTCCCAGTTTGTTATTTCTCTTCTGATTGTGGGTACATTGGTTTTGTTTGTACAAAAACTTTTTAATTTGATGTAGTCAAAATTATTTATTTTATATTTTGTGACACTTTATAAGTCTTGCTTGGTTTTAAAATCTTTCTCTTCCCAAAGTTCTAACATGTATACTGTGTTGACATAATTTACTTATAATTTCCTTCTTTATGTTCAAGTCATTCACCCATTCTGAGTTTATCTTGGTGTAGGGTGTAAGTGTTGATCCAAGCCTAATCTCTCCCAAACTGTCTTCCAAATTTCCAAGCAATTTTTGTTGAATACTGGATTTTTGTCCCAAAATCTGGGATCTTTGGGCTTGTCATAGACTGTTTTTCTGAGGTCACTTACCCCAAGTCTATTCCACTGATCCTCCTTTCTATCTCTTAGTCAGTACCAAATTGTTTTGATGACCACTGCTTTATAATATAATTTGAGATCTGGTAATGCAAGGCCACCTTCCTTTAATTTTTTCCATTATTTCCCTCAATATACTTGATATTTTATCTCTCCAAATGAACTTTGTTATGGTTTTTTTTCTAATTCACTAAAAAAAGGTTTTTTGAAGTTCGATTGGTATGACACTAAATAAGTAAATAAGTTTGGGTAGGATGATCAATTTTATTATGTTAACTCGTCCTACCCATGAGCAGTGAATGTGTTTCTAACTGCTCATATCTAATTTTAGTTGAGTGGAAAGTGTTTTGTAGTTGTGTTCATATAGTTCATGTGTTTGTCTCAGCAGATAGATTCCTAAGTATTTTATATTGTCTAATGTGATTTTGAATGGAATTTCTTTTCCTAATTCCTGTTGCTGAGATGCTCTGGAGATATATAGAAATAGTGATGACTTATGTGGGTTTATTTTATATTCTACAACTTTGCTAAAGTTGTTGATTATTTGACTAGCTTTTTAGTTGATTCTCTAGGATTCTTTAGGTAGACCATCATATCCTCAATGAGTGATAGCTTTGTCTCTTCATTGCCAATTTTAATATCTTCAATTTCTTTTTCTTCTCTAATTGGTACTGCTAGTGTTTCTAGTACAATGTTAAATAATAAAGGTGATATTGGGCATCCATGTATCACTCCTGATCTTATTGAGAATGCATCTAGTTTATTCCCATTGCAGATGATATTGGCTGATGGTTTTAGATAGATATGGTTTATTATTTTTAGGAAAGACCCTTCTATTTCTATGCTTTCTAGTGTTTTTAATACGAATGAGTGTTGTATTTAGTCAAAGATTTTTTTCTGTGTCTATTGAGATAATCATGTAATTTTTGTTGGTTTGCATGTTGATATGGTCAATTATGTGGATGGTTTTCCAAATATTGAACCATCCTTGCATTCCTAGTATAAATCCTACTTGATCACAGTGAATGGTCCTCCTGATCACTTGCTGGAGTCTTGCTAGAATCCTGTTTGAGATTTTTGCATCTATGTTCCCTAGGGAGACTGATCTGTAGTTTTCTTTCTCCATTTTTGACCTGCCTGGCTTTGGAATCAGTACCATATTTATGTCATTAAAGGAATTTGGTAGAACTCCCTCTTTGCTTATTATGTCAAATACTTTGTATAGTATTGGAATTAGTTGTTCTTTGAATGTTTGATAGAATTCACTTGTGAATCCATCAGGCCCTGGGATTATTTTTAGGGAGTTCTTTGATGGCCTGTTGGATTTCTGTTTCTAATGTGGGATTATTTAAGAACTCTATTTCTTCTTCTATTAGTCTAGGGAATTTATATTTTTGTATATATCCATATCACCTAGATTGGTATATTTATTGCCATATAATTGGGCAAAATAGCTTTTAATTATTGCCTTAATTATCTCTTCATTGAAGATGAGGTCTCCCTTATCATCTGTGATAATGTTAATTTGGTTTTCTTCTTTCCTCTTTTTTTATTAAATTGACCAGTACTTTGTCTATTTTGTTTGTTATTTTTTTTTTCAAAAAAACAGCTTCTAGTCTTATAGTTCCATCACTTTTGATTTTATTAATTTCTTCCTTAATTTTTAGGATCTGTAATTTGGTTTTCTTCTGGGAGTTTTTAATTTGTTCATTATCAAGTTTTTTGATTTCCATGTCCAATTCATTGACCTCTGCCCTCCCTAATTTGCTAATATATGAATTCAAGGATATAAATTTTCCCCTGAGTACTGCTTTGGCAGCCTCCCATAAAGTTTTAAAGGATGTCTCATTATTGTTATTTTCTTCAATAGAATTGTTGTTTCTAAGATTTGTTCTCTAACTAACTGATTTTGGAGAATCATATTATTTAATTTCCAATTAATTTTTGCCTTGGTTCTCCATGTACCCTTACTGATCATTATTTTTATTGCCTTATGATCTGAAAAGGTTACATTTATTATTTATGCTTTTCTGCATTTGTATGCCATGTTTTATGACCTAGTATATGGTCAATCTTTGTGAATGTACCATATGCTACTGAAGAGGTGTATTCCTTTTTGTCCCTATTTATTTTTCTCCAGATATCTATGACACTAATTTTTCTAAGATCTCATTCATCCCTTTTACCTCTTTCTTATTTATTTTTTTATTTGATTTATCTAAATTTGATAGTGGTATGTTCAGGTCTTCCACTAGTATAGTTTTACTATCTATTTCCTCCTTCAATTCTACTAGTTTCTCCATTAGAAATTTGGGTGCTATACCATTTGGTGCATACATGTTGATTAGTGATATTTCCTCATTGTCTATACTCTCTTTTATCAGGATGTATTTACCTTCCCTATCCTCTTTGATCTGGCCTATTTTTACTTTGGCTCTGTCAGTTATCATGATTTCAACTCCTGCCTTCTATCAGTTGAGGCTCAATAGGTCTTGTTCCAACCTTTAATTCTGACCTTCTGAGTATCTACCCACCTCAGGTTTGTTTCTTATAAACAACATATGATAGGATTTTGGATTCTAATCCAATTTCCTATTTGTCTATGTTTTATGCCATTCACATTCAAAGTTATGATTGTCAGTTGTGAATTCCCTAACATTTTGATATCCTCTCCTAGTTCTGTCATTTCTTCTTTTGCTATATCCTTTTAAACCAGTGGTTTACTATTAGTCAATCCCCCTATTCCCCTCCCTTGATATGCTTCCCTTTCTATCCCCTCCCTTTATGTTCCCTTCTTCTTTGTTTGTTTGTTTGTTTGTAAGGGTCTGTTAACTTCCCTCCCCCTCTCCTTCCCTCCCTTTTTATACTCCCTCCCCTAACCTTCTTAGTTTCCCCTTCTCCCTTCACTTGTAGGAGAAGATAGAAATCAAGATCCCAATGGATCTAGATACTCTTCTCTCTCAGAGTTGATTTCAATGAGAGTAAGGTTTAAGTATTACTTAGCACTCTCTTCCTCTCCTTGTTATAAGAGTATTCTTCCCCTCCCCTTCCCATGTGAATCTTTGTGTGCAAAAATTATTCTATATATTTTATTTCTTCAAGTATCTCTTGGTACCATCATCAATTCCCCCCACCCTTTTTATTTTTTGGGGGGGGGATATCATCTTATAGTCCTTAATGCCCCAATCTTTTCCTATTAGTGATTCTCCTAATTACTATAATAATGAATACAACTTGTGAGAGTTACAAATAGCATTTCCCCATATATTAATATATATGTATATATATTTACATATATATATATATAATTTGATCTAATTTTAGCCCTTAAAGAAGAGAGTTTCAATAAAAAAAATTTTTTCTCCTTTTCCCTCTCTTTCATATTTACATCTTCATGTTTCTCTTGATCTTTCTGTTTGGATATCAAACTTTCCACTTAGTTCTGGTCTTTTCTTTACAAATACTTGGAAATCTTCTATTTTGTTGAATACCCATACTTTCCCCTGGAAATATATAGTCAGTTTTGTTGGATAGGTGATTCTTGGTTGAGGACCCAGTTCTTTTGCCTTTCTTAATATCATGTTCCAGGGCTTGAGGTCCTTTAGTATGGACACTGCGAGGTCTTGTGTGATCCTGATTAGTGCTCTTTGGTGTCTGAATTTCCTCTCTTTGGCTTATTATAGAATTTTCTCCTTAGCTTGAAAGCTCTGGAATTTGGCAATTACATTCCTGGTAGCTGTCTTGTGGGGATTTAATGTAGAGGGTGTTCTGTGAACTCTTTCAATGTCTATTTTTCCCCCTTGTTCAAGAACATTAGGGCAGCTTTCTTGGATGATTTCTTGTATTATGATGTCAAGATTTCTGTTTATTTCTAGATTTTCAGGTAGACCAACAATTCTCAAATTGTCTCTCCTTCCTCTGTTTTCCTGATCTGTCACCTTGTCAGTGAGATATTTTATGTTTTCTTCTATTTTGTCAATCTTTTGACTTTGCTTTATTAATTCTTACTGTTTTCCAATATCATTTTCTTCCAGTTGCCTAATTCTGGTCTTTAATGACTGGTTTTCCTTTTCAGTTTGGTTTATCCTGCTTTTTGTGGCTCCTGGCTGTTTCTCCAATAGGTAGTCCTTGTCCTTTAGACTGTTGTTTTCTCTTTAAATTATTTCCCACTTTTCTTGCCAGAAGGCTTCCATCTTTTTTATAAGCTCCAATTTGAATTCTTCCAGAGCTTGGGGACAATTTCCACTTTTTTTTTTGAAAGTTTTTATTTTGTTTGAATTTCTTCTCTGTTTCCTCTGTAGCCTGGGTTTTCCCTCTGTAAAAATTTTTCAGGGTAAATGCCTTCTTCCTGTTTTTCTTGGAGGGTGTTTGTTGGTCCTGGGCAGAATTGGCCATCCCTAACAGGTTCTCTGTTTATGGAGTTAAGGAGCAAGGTTTTTGCCTGAGGCAAGCTCTCGAATCTCCACAACCTCCTCTATTCCCAAGAGCGCCAGGATTTCCAGTGTAACTTCTCTCAGGGGTAGGTCTCTGGTGTTCCTAGTCAGCTCCCAAGGACCTAGAGTTGCCCCTCACTCACTTGCTGATTCTGGTGCTCACTGGCTGTAACTCTGGCTCCATAGATGGGGTGGGGAAGGGTAGATCAGCTCACATTTGGGTGGGAGCTTTTTCACCCTCTTGTAGTGTGGAAATGCCCAAACCCCACGTACCTTCAATGCTGCACCCTACTGTAGATTTCCTCCATTCTTCTGAAAATGGTTTTTATGTTATTTTGAGGTAATCTATTTCAGTGGGTGCTGGGGAGAGGAAGCGTCCCGCATCTAGACTGCCACTATGATTATCTGGAAGTCCAATCAGACATTATATTAACTTACTGTTACAAAACTGTTTTCACAACTGAAAATGATAACAGATTGTAAATTATGTTTCACTTTCAGAAACCACAATTTGCTTATCATTAAAGATTATTATTTGAATATCAATATTCTGCCAGTGATCTCCATGCCTTCAACTCATGGGACACTGTAAATTTAGTGTTCATTTCCATTATTTTGGTTTAGTTAAAGGAACATTTATTAAGTATCATTGTGAAGAAATGTATATTAAGTGTGGCAGGAACTCCGCAAGATGTTGGGGATAAAAAGACAAAAAATATAACCAATGTCTATATTTCCATCCTACTGTATACAGCATATGATCATAGACTTGGAGACAAAAGAGATATTGAAAGTCATCCAGATAAGTGGAAACAGAGCCACTATACAATACATAAGGGTTTCTGAGGACACCTATTGACTTAGAAAATAACAGTGATGTTTTTTGTTTATTTTTTTATTTAATTTATTTAGTCAATTTGAAACATTATTCCTTGGTTACAAGAATCACATTATTTCCCTCCCAACCCTCCATCACCTTACATGCAGCTGACATGCAATTTCATTGGGTATTACATGTGTCCTTGATCAGAACTCATTGCCATGTTGTTGTTGTTTGCATTAGGTTATTCATTTAGAGTCTACATCCCCAGCCATGTCTCCTCAACCCATGCATTCAAATGGTTGTTTTTCTTCTGTGTTTCTACTCCCACAATTTTTCCTCTGAATGTGGATAATGTTTTTTTTTTCTCACAGATCCCTCCAAGTTGTTCAGGATCACTGCATTCTCACTAATGGAGAAGTGCCTTACATTCAATTGTTCCACAGTGTATCAGTCTCTGTGAACAATGTTCTCCGAGTTATGCTCCTTTCACTGCATCAGTTTCTGGAGGTCATTCCAGTTCCCATAGAATTCCTCCACTTTATTTTTCTTTTGAGCACAATAGTATTCCATCAACAACATATAACACAATGTGTTCAGCCATTCCCCAATTGGAGGACATCCCCTCATTTTCCATTTTTTTTGCCACCAAAAAGAGCACAGCTATGAATATTCTTGTACATGTATTTTTCTTATTATCTCTTTGGGGTACAAACCCAGCAGTGTTATGGCTGGGTCAAAGGGCAGACAGTCTTTTAGTGCCCTTTGGGCATAGTTCCAAATTGCCTTCCAGAATGGTTGGATTAGTTCACAACTCCATCATCAATGCATTAGTGTCCCAACTTTTCCACATTCCCTCCAGCATTCATTACTTTACTTTGCTGTAATGTTAGCCAATCTGCTAGGTGTGAGGTGATACCTCAGAGTTGTTTTGATTTGCCTCTCTCTGATTGTAAGAGATTTAGAACACTTGTTCATGCACTTATTAATAGTTTAGATTTCTTTAAGTGAAAATTGCCTATTTATGTCCCTTGCCCATTTATCAATGGGAGAATGGCTTGATTTTTTATACAATTGATTTGTCACTTTGTAAATTTGAGTAATTAGAACTTTATCAGAGGTTTTTGTTATTAAGATTGTTTCTCAATTTGTTGCTTCCCTTCTAATATTGATTGCATTGGTTTTGTTTGTACAAAAAACTTTTTAATTTGATGTAACCAAAATTATTGATTTTAAATTTTGTGATTATTTCTATCTCTTGATTGGTTTTAAAGTGTTTCCTTTCCCAAAGATCTGACATGTATATTATTCTGTGTTCATTTAATTTGCTTAAAGTTTCCTTCTTAATATTCAAGTCATTCACCCATTCTGAGTTTATCTTGGTGTAGGGTATGAGATGTTGATAAAAACCTAATCTCTCCCATACTGTCTTCCAATTTTCCCAGCAATTTTTATCAAATAGTGGGTTTTGGTCCCAAAAGCTGGGATCTTTGGGCTAATCATAGACTGTCTTGCTGAGGTCATTTACCCCAAGTTTATTCCACTGATCTTCCTTTATGTCTCTTAACCAGTACCAAATTGTTTTGATGACCACTGCTTTACAATATAGTTTGAGATCTGGGACTGCAAGGTCACCTTCCTTTGCTTTTTTTTTCATTATTTTCCTGGATATCCTTAGTCTTTTGTTCTTCCAAATGAAATTTGTTATGTTTTTTTTTTTCTAATTCAGTAAAAAAGTTTTTTGGTAGTTCAATGGGTATGGCACTAAATAAGTAATTAAGTTTGGGTAGGATGGTCATTTTTATTATGTTAACTCATCCTACCCATGAGCAGTTGATGTTTTTCCAATTGTTTATATCTAGTTTCAAATGTGTGGAGAGTGTTTTGTAGTTGTGTTCATATAGTTCCTGTTTTTGTCTCGGCAGATAGATTCCTAAGTATTTTATTTTGTCTAAGGTGATTTTGAATGGGATTTCTCCTTCCAATCCCTGCTGCTGAGATGTGTTGGAGATATATAGAAATGCTGATGACTTATGTGGGTTTATTTTGTATCCTACAACTTTGATAAAGTTGTTGATTATTTAACAGTGATTTTTTTATGTTTTATTGAATTTTTATTTTTAAGTATTTCCTGTTACATTTTAATCTGATTCATATTAAATTCCTCATATATTTTAATGAGACCCCACTTAGAGTTTTGTATCATATGAAGCCTGTTGGTCATTGACATGTCTGATCTGGTTCAACCTCTTCATTTTATGTTTGAGGAAACTGAGATACAAATGCATCAAATGATTTGCTCAAGGTCATACAGGTAGTAAATGTACAGGATAAGAAGCCAGTACTACTGACTACAAATCCAGCTCTCTGTCTACATACCTTGTTTCCTCTTGAATGATAGGTATATAAATAAGCAAAAATAGCATATTTACAAAGAAAATCCAATTCAATTATTATATAGTACCCCTCTTCATTTATTCTGTAATCTAGTCAAACCAGCCTCCTTACAATTCTTCATTATACTCCATCTCTCGTCTTCTTACCATTAGATGTACTATTCCAATTCCTGGAATTTACTCTCTCATAATCTTAACCTCTTGGAATCTATCATTTCATTCAGACTCTACTTTTTGTATGAATCTTTCTCAATGTCCTTTATAAAAGGTAGCTCACAGAATTTAGGGGGAAAAATCATTCAATCCCTATGTAATTTGACCATAGAAAACTGGAGTGGAACTGTCATCTCCTAGATCTTAAGTACTCCACTGCTCATTGTAGTCATCCTTTGATTTCTCCCTATTGCACAAATCCTTAAAGCCTATACCCAGGATGTATATATTCTAGCAGAATAAACTTGGAAGGAGCATCTGATGACAGATTATGTCTGTCTTTTGAGGAGGAGTCTAGTTGAATTTAGAGATAATCAGCACCAGACTGTTGGCCATTGTGTGATTATTTTTGACCCATGGCAACAATTCAAAGATTTATTAAATCAAAGAGAGACTATTGTATGTATCAGTAAAGACAAAATAGTCACCAATGAAAATAGAGATCCTTGAAGTGTTAATATGTATTTAAAACAATTTTTTGTATTTCTATTCAAATTGGGTTCATTTTGAATGTTCCCTAAAAGAAACATAGCCCCAAATCAATCTTACATTGTATGTTCTGTGTAAATAAAGACTAAATCTTATGTGAACAATAATTTCACTTTTGCTTGCATAATTACATTCCCTTTCTGCCTTCCATATTAATTTCAACATGGTAGAAGCAGTAAAAAGGGAATGTCAAGTTAGATAACTTAAATATTCTTCTTTAATGAGAAGAGACTTAATCAAAGAATTACAATGAAAGCTTCAAAAGTTAAGATGTCAGTCTCTGTATACCAATTTGTGAGAGAGAGAAAGGAAATAACAAAGCACAAAATTCACTGAAAAGTGATGATTAAATTCCTTTTCACTTTTTTGTTTGGGAATTATATATACTGCTAGAGATAAGCTTAACCAAGCCTCTTTATTTCTAAAAATAGTTTGTTCCCCTAGATGTTTTTGATTTAAAGAGTTAAGACTAGGCATTTGCTATAGCAACAGCTCCCTATTCTCATGTCTCTTGGAATGGTAAGAAATGCTTTGTTTCCTGTTTGATCTTACTCAGTAACAGTTACTAAGGTCCCATATCAATTGATCTCCATGTCAAAGTTTCACCGGTTGGGAGAAGGAATTAAATATATGCCCATCCTTGTTGAAGAGACAGGGTTAACTTTCTTCCCTACCCTAGGTCCAGACTGCATGAAAATAGCTTACTATACCTTTAATATGACTCTTGCTACTCCCTGGTGAGAATAAAGCTCCTTCCATTTTATTCACCAAGTGTTCCTCAAGAAAAGAACTCTGCCCCAAGCTATGAAGCAGATTGATGGGCTCTAATCCCCAGAGGAGACTCTGATGGCAGCTCTGGATGCTATTTCAAAGCAGAACAAAAATGGAATGGAAAGAAATTATTCTAGGAATGCAATTTTCTTGATTTCCTTCTCATAATAGGGAAGGAATTCATACTGTAGGGGACTCAGATGCAAGTAAATGCTCTATAATAGCTGGAATTTGAAGTCATTGAGAAAAGTGACTTACCCAAATCAGAAAGACTAGTAGATTTCTGCTAAAATCATGCCTCAATGGAATACTTGCTAACTAAATGTGTTACTATTTGATGAGTTTCAGAATGGCAATATTTGTTATATTTTCATTGTTGTTTGAAAGTTTTGAAAACAAATTTTCTTTAAAATCCTGTCAAGTGATTTTCATAGGTTCTTTCCCCTAATAAGTAATTTACAAAAGCTAAGAGATTTCATATGCCATCCTACACTTCACCAAAATTTTCTTATACCCAATCAACACAAGAAGTAGTCATCAAACTTTCATTTAAAGACCTATTGAGATTGATTTGCAGATACCTTTTGAGATGCTTTTCAATTCTTAGATTCTGTAATTTTAAAACTCACTTCAAAACAAGTGTAAATGTTGAAGTCTCTTTTTTTTTACCCTTCTCAATGTAGTTCTCTGCAACTTCAATTAAATTCCCTAAACATTGAGCATTTACTATTTTCAACATACAGTACTAAACAATGGGGGTATGAATGCCAACAAAATAAACCCCATCTTCTACAGGTTAGAGTCTTTACCCTTTCTAACTGGATATACAGTGACAAGGAGCAAGGGGAAAGGAGTTTCACTTCAATAGATGAAATGCTAAAACACAGAGGTAGCAACACTATTATACTAGGAACTTGCCTGCCACAGGAAGATGAAAAAGTTCTCCAAATTCCATACCTAGAAACTTGTTGCCACCTTGTAGAATTACTAGGTTCCTTATGAGTCCAAGGCAACTATTTCCTAACCCAATGGACCCTGGGGTAAACGTGCTTATAGTTGATTGGGAAAGCTTCCATGGCTGGTCACTCCAGACTCAGGGGAGCTGGTGATGGGGGTAGCAGAGAGTTCTATTCAAGTGTCTCAGGCAGGAAACAATTGATAGTCAAACAATATAAGGTAAATTGTACTATGTGTTGCCTGCCCATTCCAAGTTGGCAAAGGATGAGGTACATCTCAAAGATTCCTGAATATGTAATAAGCATTTCGTTCTCTATCTCTGAGTTCCAAGATAGGTATTCTCTATTATGTGTCTATATTGGGAGGAGAGGTAGGGCAAGGTGGCTATAGATTTGGATGAGCAAAATTTGATGGATATGGGCACTTTTAAATGTAGGGAACCTAAGGTGATTGGATCTCTAAAGCTGTAGATCTCTGGTGGATAATTCCCCTTTGTCCCAGGCCCTTTGATACTCCCAGCTTCTAGTTTTGGGAGCACTTATAGTCCTGTTATTAGGTACTCTACTACTTTCTAGTTTCTATTCATTTCTCCTATCTCTCCCTTTTTCCAGTCACTCAAATAATTTCTATTGCCTCTTATGCAAGACAACCCTGCAAGTCTTTGAAGACTACTATTAGAACATCACTATATCTTCCCTTTTCAAGGCCAAACTGATTGTGATTTTTCCTTCAATCAGTTCTCATTAGGAATCAAAGATAGTTCCATTTACAAGTAACTGAGACCAAGAGAGAAGTAACTTGTCTATACTCACAAAGTAGTCAAATCCAAATCCATACTTCAAATATAATTTATTTTCACTGTCATCCATCTTTAAGTCATCCCTCAGCTAAACTGTTCATCAACAATAGATATAAAATATGTTTCTGGAGTGATAATCAAAGCTTTCTAGCCTCAAAGGACCCATCAGAGCTTATGATTATAGTGATAGCTTTCAATAACACGAGATCATGAAAAAGATGATGGCAAAGTGGATAAAAGTTTGGACTTCTAGTCAGGAAACCTAGCATCAAACAATTATTAGCTATATACCCTCCCCGAGCAAGTTATTTAAATATTACAGTCTCAGTTTCCCTTATATGTAAAATGCGGATAATAAAAACCCTGTTTCAGAGTTGCTGAGGATCAAATGAGATAACACAAACAACGTACCTTGCAAACTATAAGGCAGTATATAAATGTTGTGGATTTTATCTACACCAAATGGAACAATGGAATGGGAATTCCAACAGAAATTGGAAGGTTTTAATTCTATTTAGAACTCAAATGTTTCTCTCTAAGTATTTTTAGTTTCCTTAATGCCTTGGAGAATTCCAATTTCTTACAAAACATTTCAAATACCACCTCGTAGATGGCATTTTTTTTACATATTCTCCTCCTTCCCCTTCCCTGTTATCAGCATTTTGTCCTTGAAATTATTTTCTATTACTTTATATATACTTTGAATTAACTTACCTGCATCCATGTTGTAGGACACTCAATATCATATAAATTCTTTTAGGACAAAGACTTTCTCATTTTTGTCTTTATATCCCTAATACCTAGCACAGTGCATGCCACATAATAGGTATTTTATAAATGCAACAGTAAAGGTTGAAATGAAAATCTATAAAAATTTAGAATAGTATAATTGAATACCTAATAGGCATTTAAGATTGGATGAATTTAATATCTTTAAAATAATGATGATCATTTTGAATATTCATATTTCAGTTAAATTAAAATTTGCTGTCTTTATGTAGCAGGTTTTATCTTCCAAAATGTGCAGTGTATAACCATAGATCAATTACTAGGTTGTCTGTTATTGACTAGAATTTGTCTACCTTTCACTCTTCCCAGAAAAAGCTTTTGTCAGCAACCCCCAAATCCCCTAATGAGTAAAATGATTGACTTATGCTATAAAAATATGAACAATAGATAAGAGTACATTTGAAATTTATGGTTCCTTCCTTCTAGGTCCTTGAAGGCAAGAACAGGCTTCAGGTGTAAGGAGAAGCTATTTGGCAAGTTGCTGAAAGCATAGGGAAAGCAGGAACATTAAAAAAATCAAATTCATGAAGGCTTGGAAAAAGAAATCATCTCCGCTCTGATAGTTGGAGCATGAGAAGAGCCCTATTTTTTGGTGTCTGGGAAAAAATTTATTGAGAAATTATAAGTGAACATGATATCTTGTCATACATTTTGATTAGGATCAACACAGGAAGAAATTGAACTTTCTCAAGGAATGAAGAATTCATCTATAGTAAAATTCTTAAGCTGCAATTTTCACTGTTTTCTGTATGCCACATTTGAATTATTCTCTTGTATATATTACATGGGCAAGTCTCTTCATGGATGAAATGTAAGGAACCTGCCTTCTTAGCCATCCTTGACAATATCATAATTAACAACAGACACACAGTTAACATGTTTAGAATTCAAGGGTATACACAACTCACCCTTTCCCCACTCAACTCCAGCCAGAACAATATCTGATCCCTCTCAATCATGTTAGAACAAGAAGGTAACTTTCCGTTGATAATAGGAAAGTACTTATTTGATTAAAAACTGACTTGTACATTGAAAAAAAGTAGGAGGAAATCATCTTCACTGGCACTTACAACTTACAAAGCAGGAGGTACAAGTCTGCCTCTTCTGCACAATAGCTCAGCAGCTGGCCTAGATATTTTAGAATGAGACCTGATCAGATAGGAAGCGTGTGGCAAGTTAGAGGATACTCTCAAGTCCCTCTTTTTGTCTCTCTCTTTTTCTTGGTGGCAAAGATAAAGTCCTTTTTGCTGGTGGGTGAATGGAAGACCCCTCTGTGACCTAGGACAACTACTGATTTATAACTAATTCCCATTACTTTTTAAGAATGATTTTGAATCTTGCATTAATGAGAAGGTAATCTGTGTGAGAATGAAAATATTCATGTTAGCTTTCTGATGACAAAAATTGTAAATATAACAAATGAAATGAATGCAAGAAATGTCTGAGTAGATTGTGATATTTAAATGTAAAGGAAAGTATTATACCATTAGATATGAGGAAATACTGAAAATATAAGGAAATATATGAAGAGAAGAAAAGAGAATAATACATACCATGTTACATTTTTTAAAAAGTTACAAAATCAAGAGAAAAAAGTATCCAAGTAAAACAAATCCAAAGATAACTCAAAAGCAAATAATGTTTACATTAGCATATAAATATAATTTAGGTATTTTTAACAAATTATAAACAATGTGGATTTCCTGGTTTTGCACATCATTTTTATGCATTTGCTTAGTTAAATATTTTTGGTGGTAGCAGTAAAGTATATAATTTTTTAAAGAATGATTCTGAATCTTGTATCTTTAAAGGTTATATTTTAATTTATATCCATAATTTTTATGTCACCTGTGAATTACTGAGATTGAAATTATTCATTTACTCTTGTGATTGAATAAATATTTCTAATTCTCAAGAAAAATTGTTGCTTTTTATTCATTAAAATTCATTTCACCAGCCATCCAATTATTAAGCCTTTTCCTAGAGGTGGGAGGAAAGAGATGACTGGCCAGTGAGAAGAAAGGGAGAATTTCATATAGGGAAAATCATTTGACATGAATATCAAAGGTAGCGAGGAATTCTATTCAGTGCAAAAAGTTCCCAGAAATAGAATGCTTTCATCAAATAGTAGAAATTATAGGACTTCTCTGTCTATAGTGACTTTTTCCTTGATTTGGACTTTATGATATATAGAACAGTAATGAAAACAGGAAGAAGTATCTCCCTGTTTGGTGCCTTAATTTATATAGATGATGAAAGTTTTGTTGAATAAAAATTGTCTGCATCTAAGAAAGAAATTCCATGATTTTATTATATCCATTGAGGATATCTTTTGGGGAATGAGCCTTTAGAACGTAGTTCACTCCACAATTCAAATTATAAAGTAATCTTAAATAATAAGAATAAGAACAATTTCCTTTTCTTATTTGTTTCAAAGAGCTTTATATACATTTTCTCATTTAATCATCACAAATAATTATATGACATGGGGTCTATTATCCTCATTTTATAGACAAGAATATATGTAGTAAGATCATTAAGGGTCTTGTGGCAAAGAAATGGTTAAGAATGCTTGATTCATATAAAAGTCTGATCTATCCAACTGCTTTTGAAAGAGGTATGTGTATGTGTGATTACTTAAAAAGGTCATATGCAGTAAGGTCTATTATCCCCATTTTACAGAGAATATGTATGAAAAGGTGATTAGACCCTCTTTTATTCTTATCCAGGAAAATGCTAACTTTTTTTCTCTTTACTTATCATATCATACTGCTTTATTTTCTCTAACCTCTTCTGGAAATTTATAATTTTCTTCAATTACATTTTTACTAGTAATGTGGGAAGGGATATTTAGGCTTTACAAGAGTATCTAAGAGTCTCATGTCAAAGAAATGGTTAAGAATCCCTATATTTGGCAAAAGTATGATTTATTTTATCCTGCTTTTAAAAGATATGTGTATGTTTATATGTGGTATGCAATTACTTGTAAATAAATATTGTAAAAAAATCCCTACTTGGAATTTTTTCCCCAAATGAGAACTGAGACTAGTTTTGGTATACAGACTAAAATAGATGATCAATGCATCTGGATACCAACTGGGCAACTGAGAATAATATGAGAGAAAATGATCTTGATTTAATAATTTTTATGAATGTCCCAAAACATATTTTTTAAAAACTAGATCCATAGTTTTTACTTCAGGTGAAATTAATCAGTCATCATTACTGATAGTAATGTAGTAAGATAGTAATAGTAAATCCTGATAGGATCATTTGGTTATTCTTCTTTCTCCATTGATTCCCCCGGCCCCTTCCAAATATGTGCAGAGTGATATCACTGCAGAAATGGCATCAAAAGGGGTGTCTAGAGAGAAGAAATTGTAAGTATAAAGAACATGGTAAGTACAGAGTAAATAGAAGAAAAGAATTGTCTAGTCCCAAGTCAGAAAAATTTTATTTTAGTAACTCACATTACTCTCATTAGTAAGTATTTCTCCTTTTCATTTTTATCTTCAACCATACAAACATTGAAAATTTTGTGTATATTACCAACTTGAAAGCAAATCAAGAGCCAATTTTTATATCAGTAAGACCTTATGCCCCAGGTTTTGGTACTACCCCTTCCCTCTCCAATGATCTTCTATTTATTCTATATATAACTACATGTATACTTGCTTTATATGTCCATTCCTAGCACAGTACCTGGTTTTATAGAAAACACTTAAAAATATTTGCTTATTGCTTTATTCAGTCATGAATGTGATTATATAATGATGTCATCTACTACATAAAGACTTGACTTTCCCTTTAATTTTTTCATCAAGAAAACTATTAAACATATGCATTTTATAAATAATTTTATAGAAATAAGAAAGTTGGCATATGGATGGTTAGTTGGCCAAATGACTTAAAAGTTGCTTTTACTTTTTTAGTAATGATACATTTTATGTCTTCTTTTCCATTCTTTTGATATAACTATCACCGTTTTAAAGATATCCTCTAAAATATTGCTTCAGTATATTCAAAGTGTCTTTGTGTAATACCATTTTTGAGAATACTTCAATATAATATTATATCACTTCCAGCATAGTTTTCTTTAATTTCTTTTTTAAATGTTTGGTCAAGCCAAATTACAATTCTGCATGTAGTATTATGGGTAGTGAGGTATGAGAATGGAAATAATTGTAGTTCCAGTGGCATGGATAATGACTAGATAACTCTAGAATTACCAGCAAATCTCTTTTATTCTGTGTCTATTTGCTTCCCTTGAAGTTTCACCTCTTCATGCCCTTGGGATGGACTACATCATCATCTTACATTAGAGTGCTTATGATGATCACAAGCAAAGAGACCATTATGAAGGTAATTACTATTTAAACAGCATTTATTGAAGAATATGGAGAAATCAGAAGATGTTATAAAGCCCTAGATGAGAACCTACCAATTTAAATTAATAAATACTTTGACAAGAAGTAGCATCAATGCTGAAAGTACAGGAAAAATGGTAAACAATATGTTGTCATTTTGTATAATTAAGGAATAACAAAATGAAGAGGTTGGCAAAATATGAAAAGTCTCATGTGTATTATTATTAGTTTTCAAGAACAGAACCATAATGTAAAATAAACAGCATCACAAAAAAATGAAAGAAACTATTCCTTAATAACAGGTTAGCAACCTGGGTTCACTTCATAATCAATGGTCTTGTGCAGTCAGATCATTAAATCCTCAAAGAAAAGGTCAAAATAAGTAACAAACTGGAAAAAAAAGATAAAGGTAAGAAAGCACCATATGCAATTATAATAGGTCCAACTGACTTTTTAAAGTGAACTGTTGACTCTGAAAAAATGGTTAATGAATGAGAGGAAAAATTGTAACAATAAACTTATATTTTAAAGATACCTTTTATTTTTGAAATTCAGTCATTTCCTAACATCTTCAAACCAAATCCTCTTGTTACAAAGGGAAAAAAAAAACATGAAACGGAACCATTGAAAACAAAAATCATTTATGGCAATGTATGTAATATTCTAGGTTTAGTTAGATAGATCAGTGGATGGAGCACTGGGCTTGGAATCAGGAAGGTATGAGTTCAAATACAGCCTCCTAGTTACCTGGCATTGGCCAAGTCATTTAAGCTCTTTTTTTCTTAATTCGCTAGAGAAGGAAATGCCAAACCACTCCAATATCTTTGCCAAGAAAATTCCATGGTTGATATGGTACACACAGTCACCAAGAGCTGCAAATGATTAAACAACTTAACAGAAAGCAATATAATATTCCATGATAGTAGTTGTCTGCTATCTATTTTAATGTTTATTCCATAGAAACTTTACTTTTCTCCTTATTAACAATGCAATAATTTCCATTTCTTAGAAAATTTTAACCAAGGCCAAAAGCACCTAGAAAATTCCATTCAGCATTCAGAAGCCAAACAGACAAAAGAATTGTATCATTTCCAAATATGACTGTAATGTATATCAAGAGTATGAAGGGCCTCACCTCACAGAACAATGAACAATAGCCAATAGACTTAAAAGAAAGACATCATTATGAGATCCAATTTAGTCAAATTAGTCACCTTCTGTAATGCTTATCATATCATAACATGTAACAGTGTTCATTCTGTCTCTGTCTGTCTCCCTCTCTCTTTCCTTCACTTTGAAATTTGTCATTATAACATTTTCATTGGTTTTCTGGTACTTTACTTAGTTTGCTTATAGAATCATACTAATAAACACTGTAAGACACAACTGATTCATTTTGATCTGTCATTTTCATAGGTTTATGCCAATACATTTCCAATCCCTATGATCACAAACAATTCTACATAAATAACACTTATATTGATCAACAGCTCTCCTTCCATGACCTCCAACAGCTCAGTCATCCATTCAAGAAGTGAATCAGCTGGAAAATCAAAGATTCTATGTTTCTAGGCACCTGGGTCACCTCAAAATTTAATCCCCAAAACCCACTTCTATATTTATCCAGCCTTCTTTTCTCTTTACAAAAGAGTCTGACCCAGCAGGGCTCCTGAAGAGTTTGCAATGGCAACACCACACACACCAATCAATTCCAATCACTAACCAATCAGCTAGCATTCATGGGGGTTTAAGAAAGTAGAACAAAACAAAACAAAACAAAACACAAGGTATTTGGAGGAAAGACAGTGAGTGAGTGAGCACATTTTAGTTGCCTTAAATGAAAAACCAGGGAATTCAACTAAGGCTGAACCTATTTTAATCATCAAAGGAAATGATAGAATTAAGGCTTGAGGCTGTTTGACCTTAAATGTACATGTTTTCTGAATTCTGTCTGTTTTCAATCAAACTGCTCTACCACAGTGGAAATGGGAAGACTCCAAGTTGAAATTATCAGTGTCCTCAGACTAGCTTTCATTCTAGACAAGTCTTTTAACCTCTTTCTTGCCTCAGTTAACTTATTTATAAAGCAGAAATGATAATGGTATATGCCTCCCTAAGATTTTTAGATCAAATGAGATAATATGTGGAACCATCTTAATATGTAGGTCTAGAACATAGCAGGCACTTACTAAACACTCCTTTCCCCTTTTCTGAAACCCAACCTAGCTAAATATGGCAGGACTCGTCATCAGTGGATAGCCACTTTGTGATGATGGGCACTAAAGAAAACAAAAATGGCAAGATTAACTAGTATTCACAAAGAACTATACTAAAAATGATATAATTTTCATGATTATAGGGAACCAATTCTCAAAGTATGTGAAAAGGTAAAAATAACAAAAGCATAGGGTCCCGGGGGGATATCAGGATTTAAGGAGTCCAAGAGAATATAAAAACCCACTGACTTTCATGCCTTTTCCATTTACATAACAATTTTATGAGAATAAGCTACACATATAATATCAACTAATCCAAAGAAGAGACACGAAGTAATGATCACAATTAACCAAAGGCAATATTCATAAAAGCAAGATTTCAAATAGAATAGAAAACCTGGAAATTATCCATGTATTCAATGAATTGGTAGCAGCCAAAAAAATTATGCCATATGAATTTGACAGAATATCATTGTGATGTATGGAATAATAATTGTGAAAATTTTAGAGAAGCATGGAAGACTTGTCTGACATGATAAGGAGTGAAAAAACATAGTTAAAAGAACAATATATACAATGATGAAAAAGTTAATAAAGATGACTAAAATGCAACACAAATCCAGGGCCACATTATTAAAGTTCTAAGTTGTTACTGTTATTAAAGTTTAAAATTATTCTAACACCAAAAAGTGATATAAAATATCAGTCATACTCACTAATAAATAGCAATTTCATACTCTGTAGAATTTACAGTGGTTTTGCTTAAATGCTTGAAGGATACTTGAAGTTTCAAAGTAAATGTATGAATAAAAATAAACAATTTATAAAGAAATAACAAGCTTCTCAGAATCAGGATCTATTTCTTTTCCATATGTTGGAATTTGAAAAACAAATGAAATAACTTCTATAATAGCATTTTGTACCATATGCCAAGTACTACTCAACCACATTTGTGGATGATGGTGGTACTTCTCATTTAGGAGAGTGCCATATCCATCCTTTATACTTCCCCTGTGATAGTCCTATTAATCATTGCTTCTTCCTGACATAAAAAGACATAGGAAAATAAAGTTTTATTTAAATTTAAGGTTCCAATTAAAATTGTGTCCTTGTGCCTCATTTGAGTTTCGTAAGGCCTCTGGGTCCTAGGAAACTATTCTAGCTAAGTAAAAACCCTGACAAGGTTTACCAAGTTAGAGAGTCATTGAATACAGTCCTGGAATTGGACTGGCTGCTTCTCAAGCACAAGCCTAGGAGGTATGAAAAAGCTGATTATCAGGAGGACAGTCATTCAGAGAAGAATGATTTGGCCATGGCAACTCATAAAACAAAAATTAGTCTCAACCCTGTAACAAGTCCCCTCTATTTCTGCAGTAAAAATTGCAAAGTTGTAAAAAAACAAAACAAAACAAAAAAAAAACAAGGTGGGGGTTCAAAAATTCTAAGAATCATTTAATATATCAAGGTTCTTAATGTTTTAGTGTCATGGATCCTTTTATTTTTCTGTGTTGCTAAAGAGCCAGCTCCCAAACCCCTTCTTCACCCTCCCTGACCCCTAACCCCAGGAGTTCTTGTCCCTCCCCCTCCTGATATATACCAGAAACTGACAACACCTCAGCCCCAGGAGTTCCTCTGCACTCCTCGTAACATAAAAATGTATAAAAAGCCTGAAAACCCCAGACCCGGGGCCAGCCATTTTTAGTGCTGAGCCCAAACTGCAGTTTGTGAATAAATCCCTCTTGTATGTTACATTGTTGGTTATAGTTTCATCTTTGGTATGAATTCAGCAGGCACTTCATTGTTTATTGTTATTCTTTTATTCTGCATGGCACATTGTTTGCTATTTTCAGGTGTTGGAGGGGAACTAAACTATTTCCACAGTCTCTCATTCACCTTGTGGGAAGTGTTTTTCATGCCCTTTCTTTTAATTGTTTCTTTTATTTCATTGGTATATTGCCTTTCTCATTATCTTATGCACAGTGGAAAATAGTTGGCTTATGTCTAACTTCTTATTTGTTCTTCTTGCCAGAAGGTAATTTTATTCTAATCCAGAAGAGTTCTCCCCCAATTCATTCTTTCTCTTAACCAAACAAAAAGGACTCACAAATTCATAAATATCCCCTTCTAAAGTTGGAGGAAAGTACTTACTTTTTTTCCCTGTAGGAATTAACCTTCTGGGACATTGCTTCCTTGTTCCTTCTCTTTTACTTGGATTTTTCCATTTTGTTTTTTATTGCATTTTCTGCTTCTCTGAAGTATAGAAAAATCTATCCTGGCTATATTGAGACTCAACCTCACCCTCAAGCACTTTATTAGGACTGCTCTTCAGCTTCTTTGTATATTACTACATTCCCTTGTTTTAACAGCTGTAGAGGGAGTTTATGGTAAGCTAAGAAGTTTAGCATAATAGCTAAGAGTAATAGATATTTATATAGAATTTACTATGTCTCAGAGTCTATATTAAGTGGTTTACAATTATATTACTTGATTTTCACAATGCCCTTGGGATATAGGTGCTAGCATTCTCCTCCTTTTACCTATAAGGAAAGTGAGGAAAACATAAGTAAAGTAACTTGTTTAGGGTCACACAGCTAGAAAATATCTGAGGCTGGATTTGAACTCAGATCTTCCTGATTCCAGACTTGCCACTCTGTCCATTGTACCACCTAACAACATAAAGGTAAAGAGAGAGTTAGAAAAAAAAAAAACAGGAGAAATTATAAGAACTAACTTGTACACAACACTTGGAGACAAATGAGCTAACTAGCTAATTCTATATAAAATTAAATTATGGTTGATTATTGTTGTCAAATGGAGATTAGATCAATGTATATAGAAACCTAATACAAGTAGAAATGTTGAAAAATTTCACCTTTGTTTATATCCAGAATACAGTAGATATTCTGCACTCTGATCTTATAGATGCTATTACATTTTTATTAGTATCAGTATATTTAAGGAAAATACATTATTGAAAGTGACCCGAGAAGTCAATTCCATGAAAACAATTCAGTATGATGTTGAGGTTACTGGACTAGGGAACAGGAGTCCCATAGATAGCTCATAATTCCATCAATTACTGGACATGCGATCTTGGGAAAATTTCCTCTGAAATTCGATTTCCTAATTGGTAAAATGAGAAACTTGACATTAAATGTCTTATGATGACATTAAAATCTAATTTAACCTAAAAAGCTGCATATTTGATATTTGAAGTGCTTATTAAGATCATACAATGTTCAATTCACTATGTTAAGTCATAAAGTTGAAAAAAAATACTTCCAAGTTAAAAAAAAAGTGTGATGCCTGTACTTAGATAGAATATAGGCTCAGATACAAATAAACTTTACAGCAGGGCCATGCATTCACTGGAAATGACGTTCTTCCTTTGTGGAAAACTTTCTTTAAAAGTTATTCTCCCAAGCAAAACATTCATCACTAGTCATTCATTATTCACAAAAACTGAAGTTGTTTTCCTTAGTAAAGCATTGAAGTTCCATAATTGGTCTTTCTCAGACCCCTTCCTCCACAGTCATTCTTTATCCTAGATGGCAGAAAGAAAACAGATTCATCCACTACTTACTTCAAACATTTTCCTTTCTAATAAATTATGGTCACTTACCAGAATATCACCACCAACTCCACACATGAAGGAGAAAAGACCTTTCCATGCCCTCATTGTCATCTTGTGTGATGCAAGTATCTTCAGAGTTATTTATTCTGGACCTACTAATTCTAGCAAATATTAAGGTTCTCAGTAATGCTTAATAATTAAAACAAGAAGGAAATGGAAGAAGAGCAGAGGAAAAAGGAAGGAAGGAATGAACGAATGAAGGGAGGAAGGAAGGGAGGGAGGAAAACTAGTTGGAGGCTGGGAGGGAAGCAGGGAGAGTGGGAGGGAGGAAGCAAGGGAGGGAGGAAAAGAAAGTGAATAACCAAACAAGAAAAAAAAAATTTAAGAATTTTCAGGACAGCCAGTCCTGAATCAGACCAAAGAAGGTGAATTTTGTGAGGCCCAGAGGAGATATAAGAAGGAAAGAAAGAGGGAAGAGAAGCTATAAGAGGAAGATACCTTCATCAATTTTTAATGCCATTATTTTGTCTTCTTTACAAATAAAAATTTAGACAAGAAATCCTAACTAAATACCATAGGTCTAAGAATAATGTACTTATAGAAATACTTATTTTATTATGTGAATGACTTATTTGTGTACATATTACTACAGGTTGAATATGTCAAATTTTTTTTTAAATCTCTCCTGGGAGGCCAGGAGAACTAAAAACAAAATAGCAGTAACTTTAAGACGACGTATCAAATAGAAAACCTATGAGTTAGTTATCAATTTAGTTACACAGAAAAAAAAAACCCTATTTCTACCCTCTTTCTTGGAAAATGAAAACTGCCATTTAGAATCTAGCAACGGAAATGACTCCCCAGAAGCACAAATTCAGCGATCTGAAAGCAGCCTTTTTCAGCTGTTAGAAGTATATCACAGGAAGCTTGAATACATGACACTCGTAAATGAGATCCCACAACAAAATTAAGCTGCAGGCTTAATGACAAGAACACGGGAAAGGATAATGATGATAATACTAATAATAGCATTTGTAAAGAGCTTTAGAGATTGCAAGGTGCTTTATAAATATCTTATTCTATACTCATAACAACTGTGGGAAATAAGTGCTGTTATTATCCTTATTTTTCAGATAAGGAGACTGATGCAGGTAGAGGTTAAGGGACTTTCCAAAAGCACACAGTGCCTGAGCCCTGATATAAATCCAATTTTTCCATATTTCAAGTCTGATATTCGATCCTCTGTAACAACTAGCTGTCTCACTTGCAGCAGAAAGATGATGATAAAATGAATGTGCAAGAAGGAGGGGAGTTAATTTAAAAGGACTTTCTAACTTGCTTAAATTTTTGTGGAATTCTCCTAAATACTTAGACTATGAAGTTATTCTGCTTTCAATATGTCCTCTCCTCACAGCCAGTGAAAGCAAAGATAAAAAAAAAGTATACATTCCAATATGCATCCTCTTAGGATTTAAATCTCGTCTCTCTTTGTGGTTGATCTTTGCACATCTGACAGCAACTGGTTATCTAACACCCTAGCGAAGCATCACACTTTCATATCTAAAGAAATTCTAACTCTATCAGCCTGTAGGGACAAGTAAATTTATGAAATTTATCTCCCATGGAAATCTCACTGAAATTGTCACTACAACTCTAATAAAACCTGAGATTGTTAGTCTTTCCTCCATGAAATGACTATAAATGGAAATGAATAAGTATTTGAATACATATACCAGAACCTTGACGTATACTTATTGCCCTTTTGAATAGCCATATGTGCAGTTCATATGCTTATTCCAGAAATGTTAATGTTTTAAAAATACTTAGAATTCTCTGTATAGTATACCTACTAAGCCTATGGATATAGGCTTATATGTACTTTATGAATATAAATATATGTGCTTTATATGCTTTTGAATATATACTTTAAAACGTCTCTTACTACAAGGAATCCATGAGAACAGAACTTTGTAAAGCTTGCCAGAGGAATGATTACACCAGAGTTCTATTCCTATGCTAGGAAATAACACAAAATTTCTTATTGTGTTAAAAAAAAAAAGGAAAGGAATTTTTATGTGTTTCCTGCAATTACCTCTGGGTTTCCATTTCATTCCTGAGGGTCAAATTTTAATTTCTTTCTATTGCTACTAGTCATGTGATCATGAACAAATCATTTACCTCTCAGAATCTCCATTTCCTCATATGTTTGAATATTGGGCTTCCTGACAAGTCTGTAACATTTTACTGGAGACTATTCTAATCAATGGAGGGTACACTAATGCAACACTGTCTGCCCACGAGGTAGATGGAATTGGCATGATTGCTGTGGAAAGGAATACTTTCTTTACTCCTCTAAGAGACACACATGGTTCTCCACTCTTTGATTGGAACTCTGGGGAAAAGAAAGAGAAAGACTGTTGCATACATGTAGTGAAACCTTGCTTCTCACCATATCCCTGATTTCTAATTTGTTTCCCTAGAGATTTCAGGACATCCCTCTTTGAGGGAGAGCAAATTCATTCTGTATTTTTCAGTAATATTATCAGTATAATTCTGATTTCTGTTTGCTATTATTTGTTCTACAGAACTTTGCTTTGTATATTGTTAGATAGATATACACATATAATATATATATATATATACATCTATATAATATATACTTGCATGTTTTCTCCTCTGTATATTGTAAGCCTTTGAAGACAGAGACTATCTTTTACCTCTTTTTTTTTAATCCCCAGCACTTAGCACAATGTCTGGCAGTTAGTAGGCATTTAATAAATATTTATTGATTGAATAACTTAGACCAAATGGGTTTGTTCACTTTTCACTGTTTGTGATGGTCTTTTTCTAACCAGAATTTGCTGGAAACGGGTCATACCTAAGCTAAGTAATAGTCTTCCCCTCAAAAGAGCTAACGTTTATAAAGTTCTTACTCCTGTGTCTGTGTCTGCAAATGCTTATTCCCTTCCTACTCTTACCCCATTTGGGGAATCGTGACCAGGAGACCTTTGCTGCTTTTTGTTTTTAATCAAAGTTTCCCTAGAATAGCAAGTTTTGGCAGGGAGGGAGTAAGGTGGGCAGCTAGGTATAAATCTAGTTTTGAGTCCCATACCAGAGGAGAACATAAATACCAGCCCCATCACCCTTTTGTTAATCCCTTCAATACAGGAATTAGTCTTGCCATAGGAGAAAGGGGAGTGGGGTGCTCTGTAATATTACAGAGATACATAAAAATGCCTCCCACAAGCCACTCCTATATAATTCAAGTCGACATACATGTTTTATATGGGGTAAAAGACCTTATTTATAAAATAGGAATAATAATACTTACACTACTTTCCTCATATGGTTGGTATGAGAAAAGTTCTTTGCACTGTTAGAAGAACTATATGAATTCATTATGATTATTCCTGAGATGAGATCCTACATTTCTTATCACTTG